>NC_052160.1:12643434-12943434 GCF_902713615.1 Scyliorhinus canicula | reverse complement strand
CGGCCGCCATCTTGAAAATTCAGGCCGCTAATATCAATACCATCAGAAGGAACCAAACAGGAGAGTTTACACTTCATTGAGGAGGTTGCAGTCTTGACATGCTTAATCGCTAAGCAGTTCGCAACTACAGCAAAAAAGTTGCAGGAAATAAAACCCAGCAATGAGCTGAAGAATGTCTCCAAATCGGATAATATTGTCTGGAAGGATGGCCTGACTCTATCCTCACTAATTCAATATGTCGGCAGTACTTTGTACTGTGTGAGCATTTTAGGGTCATTGACGACTTACTCGTCTTTAACGAGAAAATCGTCATACCAAGAGAAGTTTGGCTTGGAATTTTTCAAAGTCTTCACCGAGGTCACCTAGGATTAGCAAAATGTCTTGCAAGAGCACAACGATCACTCTAGTGACTGTTCATTACTCACTCTTAATAAAAGAAAAGACTTCTGTCTTACTTGAGGTGTAAACAGTCACGAACAAAAAGAACCACGATTACCGTCTACTTTTCCATCAAGGCCGTGGGAGTGCTTGGGATTGGATTTATTAGAATCTAGTGGGAAAACCTTCCTTATTGTCGTAGATAATTACTCACGGTAGATTGAAGGAAACAGATTGCATGGTACCACAGCAGAAACTGTGGTAATCTCTCGAGAGATTTTTTTGCACCACATGACATCATAATATCCAGCACTGGGCCGCAATTTGCTAATCAGCTTTTCCATAATTTCACAAACTAATATGGCTTCGTTCGTGAAGCCAGTTCAACTCACGATCCGCAAGCGAATGGAGAAGCCGAGAGAGTGGTCTGGAGTGTCAAAGATTTATTGTCAAAAAGTGAAGATCTTGAGCTGTCCCTTCTGAGTTATTGATCCTCAAAACTACAAAATCCATAGAATCTCTACAGTGCTGAAGGAGGCCATTTGGCCCATCGAGTCTGCACCGGTTCTAAGAAAGAGCATTCAACCCAAGCCCACTCCCCCATCCTATCCCGGTAACCCATGCCCCGCGCATTGATCATGGCTAATCTACCTAACCGGCACATCTTTGGACTGTGGGAGGAAGCCCACACAGACATGGGGAGAAAGCGCAAACTCCACACAGACGGTCATCCAAGGCTGGAATTGTACCCGGGTCCCTGATGTTGTGAAGCAGCAGTGCCAACCACTGTGTCACCATGCTATCTAGGGTACATTAATATAAGACAGATAGCCATAAATAAATACAATAAAGTGTTCAAGAGGAACCTCTTTACCCAGAGAATGTGGAACTTGTTACCATGAAGGGTATTTGAGGCCAATAGCAGAGATGTATTTAAGGTTAATGTAGGTAAGTACACGAGAGAGAAGGTAATAGGGTTGGTTTAGCATAGGGCTAAATAGCTGGCTTTTAAAGCAGACCATGGCAGGCCAGCAGTGCGGGTTCAATTCCCATACCAGCCTCCCCGAACAGGCGCCGGAATGTGGCGACAAGGGGCTTTTCACAGTAACTTCATTTGAAGCCTCCTTGTGACAAATAAGCGATTTTCGTTTCATTTTCCATTTCATAGGTAGACGTGCAGACAGGTTTGGATGAAGTAGGATGGGAAGGGGCTGGCGTGGAGCATCAACACTCACGAGTGTTATGAATTTAGGTAGCACATCTCTGCTGGTGGAACGTCATGTGACCTGTGGCGATGCCAGCCGAGTGCTTGTGCTGGCTTTAGTTTCCTTGTTCCATTCTAGAATTGTATGAAGCAACAGCTCCACAATTAAGTTGGGGGTGGGCTTGCGTTAGCATCAGTTATTAAATTGTTAACAATCTGAAGCTTGACTCCAACCTTCCCCTTTCTGGGTTTTCCCAAGGTGGGGCAGAGGACGGGGCAGCTCAACCCACTCCCAGGAGGCAAATTGGCAATTCACACATCTGAATGAGGCTGGCAAATCTCTGCTTTAAACTGCTTTTCGGGTTTTGGGAAACCCGGCAGCTCAAGGGAAGCGAGGACAACTTTGGAGGTGGAGGTAAAGGCCTTTCCAGCTGTGCAGGAGGAGGCGGAGGGCGAGGATAGTGGGGCCGTACAATTTACAACACAGGATGTATTTTCGTGATGTGCAGGTAGTTAGCCAAATGGTTAAATTGGCCTTGGCGTTGCCACTCTTGCATTGTCAATTATAATTACCATTAGCTTAAGGCTTGCGGTAACCTTTTACCAACCACTGCCTGCTCAGTAATTCGTGCACAAGGACGCCAGGATTTGGCTGCAACAGTGGATTTAATTTAGTTAAAATCTATCAGGAAAACACGGGCCTGCAAAACTATTGGGTAAATTGCCGCCACTTCATTATTGCAAAGATCGGAAGCAGTCTGAAATGCCGCTTGGATGTGTCTTTCCGAGGGGCTGGGACCCCACACGCCTTGATAAGGCTCCAAGGTGAACTACGAGCGGAATTTAGATTCTGAAGCAAATTAAGGCAAAGCAAATTGTCTGCTGTTCAAGAAATTATTCAATAATTGAGAGGAAAGTAAATGGGAACAGACGAGGGGCCGGTTACAAATCCGGGGTGTGATGGATAAACCTGGAACTACAATGAAGCAAAATAAAAAAGACATTTGACTGATTTGTGATTAAGCTTTCCGAATGGCAACTGCTCACAAGGGAGAATTAATTTTGTAAATTAGATAATAGTTTCTTCGGCCGTTGAATTGTTAATGTTCAGTTATCATTCTGCCTTACGTCACTCTCTCTGCCTCTCTCTTTTCGGATGTGATGAAGAAACTGTCCTGTAAAGTTTGATGTGCAAATCACATGGTTGGAGTGACATTCTGGTTTAGCACACTGGGCTAAATCACTGGCTTTGAAAGCAGTCACATGGTACATCAAGCCCACTCCCTGAAAGAGGCCACGCCACCACAGTTACTGAATTCATAAATGTAAGTTTAGTAATTCTGAGAACTTTAAAATAATTAAAATAACGTGCAGGAAGAGTTTCACTTCTGCGTGTGAGAACTACACCTTCAATGCCCGACTTATTATTCCATGGAGTGCAGACCAGTTGAGTTCTATAAAAGGGGCATCATCTGCCCCATCAAATTGTCACCCAGATGGTGAAGGTAAAACTCTACTCCTACAGTTTGGGATCTGCAGGAACAGTAGCATAGTGTGTTAACGCTGGAATCCTGCGGCAATGAAGCGCACTCTCTAGTCCAGTGATCAGCAACCTAGGCTAGTGAGTGGGCCACATGAATGGCTCCTCTTCATCTCGACGGGCTGCAGGATTGAAATCGCTCATGTTCACTAATCATGGCCCCATGAATAAAAGATTAAATACATATATTACATACCGAATATTTCATAATGAGGAAACGCTTAATCATTCATATCTTAACAGAACTGTCATCAACTTCAAATTCTAAAAGCAAAAAAAAAAATTGCACCGACCCTATCTAAAGAACAAAAGGAACATTAAAAAATCGCAATCTCCCACATCCACTTCTGTAGAAGACCAAGACAGTCTCCCAGGGAAGGTTATTTTGCTAACTGTACTTGTGTGCTTGTGCCTAGAATCTGTGAGGCATGCATTACGATCCTGGACCAGACCCCAACAGTTGCTAGGATAGCTGACAGAAACCCCAATATTTTATTTAATTTGTAAGACTGAGGAAAGGATAATTTTCTCCAGGAATGATTCCACGCACAAATAGGGATATGGTGCATTAAAACAAACTTTATTACTAATACAGTATTACTAACTTTAACATCATAAAGAAAATAGCTTAACATTACCAGTTAAACAATCATTAATAATGACAATGAAACACTAAATCCGAACTGCTATCTTTTATCTCCACTCAAGCAAAACCCATCTCGAGTCAAAATCCACTTTTGATTACAGTTAGCCAACCCAGGAATACTTGTTGTAAGGAGATGTCTTGGATAAACCACTTTTGAGATCCTCCAGGGAATAGCTTGCAGATTCTTGCCTGTGTCAAACTACTGTTTAACCTACCTGGTACTTGTGTGGTGCAAATGTTATTTTCCACTTGTCAGCCCAAGCCTGGATATTGTCCAGGTCTTGCTGCATTTGGCATTGACTGCCACGGTATTTGAGGAGTTGGTGCTGAACATTGCGCAATCGCCAGTGGAGATCCCCACTTCTGACCATATGATGGGAGAGAGGTCATTGATGAAGCAGCTGAAGATGGTTGGGCCTAGGACACTGTTGTTACAGGTGCTGCCTAATGGTAGCTCCTCTCAGCCTTGATCTAGAGGTTGCCCACTCACCTCTGAGCTGTAACATTGAGGCTTCCAGTCTTGTTCCAGGGATTTGAATGCATGACCTACCCTAAGACTTCATTACTGCACTGGCCGAGGTATCACCTTCTGGATGAGAAGGTCAGCCGAGGTCCCCCCCTGCCCCCTCAGGTGGACATGTAAGTTCCCATGGCAGTATTTGATAAAGAGCAAATGACCTGCCACAAGAGCCCTGGCCAATATTTATCCTTCAGCCAACATCAATTTACAAACAAATGCTCAGGCAATTTATTTCTGTGCTGTGTTTGAGAGCTTTCTGTGCACAGACTGGGTGCTCCGTTACCCCTATTACACTTGAGAAGTACTTCATTGGCTGTAAAGAACTTTGGAATGTCCTGAAGTTCTGGAGGTTCTTCCTTATCCAATGGGAATGAATTATTAGTGAAGCAGGAATCAGCTTTTTACATTAACAATTTAATTTGATTTGATTTATTGTCACATGTACCGAAGTACAGTGAAAAGTATTTTTCTGCGGCCGAGGGAACGCACACAGTATGTACACAGTAGACAAAAGAATAATCAACAGAGAACATCGACAAACAGTGATTGGTTACAGTGCGGAACAAGGGGCCAAACAAAGCAAGAGCAGCATAGGGCGATGTGAATAGTGTTCTTACAGGGAACAGATCAGTCCAAGGGGGAGTCGTTGAGGAGTCTTATGGCTGTGGGAAAGAAGCTGTTCCAATGTCTGGATGTGCGGGTCTTCAGTACCTTCTGCCTGATGGAAGGGTCTGGAAGGAGGCAATGCCTGGGTGGGAGGGGTCTCTGACAATGCTGACTGCCTTCCTGAGGCAGAGGGAGGTGTAAATAGAATCAATGTGGGAATCAATGGGCCTATTCCCATAGTGCAAATGAGCTACAAACCTTTTCATTAGAATGGAAGTGAGCAATGTTGGTGTCATCCCACAAATGCAAATAATTCATTAACATTATGCATTTTTAAAGCAAAAAGCAATTTCTAGCATTAATTTTACATGTTTAAACAGTGATAGCTGCCTGAGGATTGTATTGAGAACCGTGCACTATGGCATTTTTTTTTGTTGTCAAATGAATCATCTAAACTTTGAATGAAGCCACTAATGTAATTGTTCCCTGTGTGATCGTCTCCAAGAGTTTCAATGACATTCTCTCTGAGCAACAGAAAGCAGCCATTATTTTAGTTCCCGTGAGCAACCAGTCCGTGGGCCTGTAGTTTTATGCCTGCCAAGGAATGCTTTGTCCGTGTAAGCGTTGATATTTTAATTAGCATTCATCCTTTGTATTTCTAGCAGATAGTCTGATTATTGACTCGAGTTCAAAGACACCTTTTTGGTGTCGAGGAGTAAAGGCATGTAATGTCGTTGCCGTGCCTGTACATAATTTTACCTCGCTGTTGTTTGAAAAAGTCACAAGAGGCCTCTGCTTCGATACATCGTGCAATTACAGTGACTAATCAGGACTTAGAGTGGGGAATCACCCTGGTGTGGGTGAGGGGGGGGGGGGGGTTGTTGTCCGGGGCAGAGCTATTTTAGTTAGAACTAATTGCAAACATGCTGCTGCTCTACGTGACTTGTTAATAAATGCTTTGCCGTTCACTAATGCAGCCTCTGAAGGCCCATCATTACAGGCAGCCTAACAGGGAGACGGGAAGATAGCAAGCGAAAGACAGTCCGACAGAGATCATTGACAGAAGCACTTTGGGATCCGGAGACAGGTATTTCTGGCTTTGAGCTAATAGCGACTTGCACTCTGCTAATTGCATTCCTTCATTAGTCTGATGAGATGAGAGAAGCAACAATCTCGGGGGAATCGGAACGATTAAAGTGCAAATATTGTTCAAGAAAAGTACCTCAGAGTAATGACTTTCTAAAACCATACCACTGTGTAGCTTCACAATACAACTTTAATATCCCAGCATTGGCTTTCTTTTGTTCCAGTTCAAAGCTACCCGTGCTTCATCGTGGCATATATTCAATGAAGTGGAAACTAGGGTGGTAATGGATGGGAGGCGGGACAGGTATCACCCTGGCCTAATCCCATTTACATGGGTGCAGTCTTGCGAGTGCACATGTCCGTTTTACACCCTTGGTCGTTTAGTAAATATCTTTATTGTCACAAGTAGGCTTGCTGCAATGAAGTTACTGTGAAAAGCGCCTTGTGCCAGAATTAACAGCAGGACCTAAATGGGGCTTGGAACTGTTCATAGAATCATAGAATTTACAGTGCAGAAGGAGGCCATTCGGCCCATCAAGTCTGCACCGGCTCTTGGAAAGAGCATCCTAACCAAGCCCACATCTCCCCACAATCCCCGTAACTCAGTAACCCCACCCAACACTAAGGGCAATTTTGGACACTGAGGGCAATTTATCATGGCCAATCCACCTAACCCGCACATCTTTGGACTGTGGGAGGAAACCGGAGCACCCAGAGGAAACCCACGCACACACGGGGAGGATGTGCAGACTCTGCACAGACAGTGACCCAAGCCGGGAATCGAACCTGGGACCCTGGAGCTGTGAAGCAATTGTGCTAACCACTATGCGATCGTGCTGACCTCACCCCGCTGTTGACTCGCACCCTGTTAATCCATGAGAATTTGGGTCCTCTTTGAATTGGCCAGCACCTTTTCCTTAATAAGGTGGACTAAATTGGCCTCTGTTTTATTTCATCGGTCCTTTTCTCCACGTGTACCTTCACACACTGTCAGCCTGTATCACGAGCTCAGCGGCCGTGTCATTTTTTGATCATCATTAATTGTCTGCAGTGTCCCAGCAGCAGGAAAGAGGCTCAATTAAATGCCCATATCAATCTACCTGTGCATGCTAATGTCCGATTTACCTTCCTCCTGCTGCTCTGTAATATGACTACACATTCAATCACATTTTTATCACATCGGAATTGCCCTTCCTGTTCTGCTACTTTAATAACCCACTACTCAGTTTAAAAACTTCTGCATTGCCACAAACGATATTATAGTTCTCAATATTAGTTCTCATTTAGAATCCCCTCTTTCTCAATGGATCCCACGAATGGTTTTCTTCCCTTTGAAAATCAGATTTCACAGTTTGGTACCGTTGATGGGACAGAATTTCTAGTGCCTTTGCCGAGGTCGCTATTAAATATTATTGGTCAGCTGAGGTATGGGGGTTGGGGGTGGGGGAGAGCACAGTCACTTTCCCCACAGTCTGCCATATTTTGGACCCAGGACCCTTGAAATTCCATCGAATTCCCCGGGTCCCCCCTGCCGTACCAGTGCTGGAGATCATGATGTGGAGATGCCGGCGTTGGACTGGGGTGAGCGCAGTAAGAAGTCTTGCAACACCAGGTTAAAGTCCAACAGGTTTGTTTCAAACACTAGCTTTCAGAGCACTGCTCCTTCCTCAGGTGAATGAAGAGGTATGTCCCAGAAACATATACATAGACAAATTCAAAGATGCCAGACAATGCTCAGAATGTGAGCATTTGCAGGTAATTAAGTCTTGACAGATCCAGAGATAGGGGTAACCCCAGGTTAAAGAGGTCCAAGGTTCCGGTTGAGGCTGCACTCATGTGTAGCCAAGTGCGGCCTCAACTGGGGTCTGGGATTCATGTCGCATTACATTCACCTCCCACCATCTGGCCTGGGCTTGCGAAATCCTACCAACTGTCCTGGCTTGAGACAATTCACACCTCTTTAACCTGGGGTTACCTTCTTCTTACTTTGTTGGAGATGGCAGGGAAAAATATAATATATATTGGTGACAAACTCTTTCCATCTTTCCTCATGGGTTCAGGTGGTGTCTGGGGGGATACCTCAGGGCTTTGATCTCACGATACTCATAGAATCCCGTTAGTGCAGAAGGAGGCCATTCAGCCCATTGAGTTTGCACCGACCCTCTGAAAGAGCGCCCTCCCTAAGCCCACGCCCCCGCCCTATCCCCACAACCCCACTTAACCTGCATATCCCTGGACACTAAGGGGCAATTTAGCACGGCCAATCCCCTAACCTGCACATCTTTGCACTGCGGCAGGAAACTGGAGGGAAGACATGCAGACACGAGGAGAACGTGCCAATTCCACACAGTCACCCAAGGCCGGATTGAACCCGGGTCCCTGGTGCCGTGAGGCAGCAGTGCTAACCATGTGCCACCGAGTCCATAGATTGCAGTCATTTCAGACACGTTGAACTGGAGTGGAATCAAGTTTATCTTGGAAGCAAATAATCTTTATTATTATCACAAGTAGGCTTACATTAACACTGCAATGAAGCTACTGTGAAAATCCAAGTGCATAGTATTATAGATTATCATAGAATCCCGACAGTGCAGAAGGAGGTTATTCAGCCCATCGAGTCTGCACCGGCCCTCTGAAGAAAGAGCACCCTACCTAGACCCACTCCTTGCCCTATCCCCATAACCCCACCTAACCTGCACATCTTTGGACATTAAGGAGCAATTTTATCATGGCCAGTCCCCCTAACCTGCACATCTTTGGACTGTGGGAGGAAACCAGAGGAAACCCACACAAACACGGGAGAAAGTATGAACTCCACACAGACACTCACTCGAGGTCGGAATTGAACCCGGGTCCCTGGCGCTGTGAGGCAACTGTGCCACCATCATCGCCAATCCTGAGGAACCATCTTAGAAGAAGAGTGAAGGTACATAAGCAAAATATTATCTCATTGACACAGGGGGTAGTATTTAGATCCAAGGTAATGAAACCAAAATATTATGGGGAATATCTATTAAAACTGAATAAAATGTAAATGATATAATTTCTTACACATTGCATAAACGCGGGCAAACAAATGAAGATCTACTTATTGAACTGCTGGGGAAACCTGTAGAACTCATCCATGAACTGTTATATCTTCATCACTTCTGAAATCACCGAGGTCATCTTCTCTTTTTCATTCCTCGGCAATCTTTTCTATTCTTACCCTATGGCTTTTGAGCCTTTAGAGAGAGGACACTGACTATTCATGGCACAGTTCTTTCAATACCGTTACCCGTATCAGTCTTCCACCCGAAGACCAACTAACTGCATTTGTGGGTGGCTTCTTCCAGTGGACATCCTGAAGCGGCTGTTGATAATCGTCCTGTTCTCTCTATATTACAAGCTCCTCATTCATTGAAATGGGTCACAATCCAGGCCAACTGTGGATCTGAATGTTCAACTCGAAAGAAGGACGACGATAAATAAAGATACGTTGCAGGAGCAATTCTTGTCTTCAACTCAAGATACTTCAATGTCATGATCAACATTACAGGCTCTGGTCAGGTATAATATATTACATTATTGATTTGGTGGAAAGCCACAGGATTAAAACAACCATTTCTGCCACCTCAGCAACTTATCTGAAGCCTTGCATTAGTCAGTTTACTCTTTGAATGACAAACAGAACTTTTTCACAGGATAGAACATTATTTGTACTTCAGTATTGGAACACTGGGCTCCACGTGGATTCTTTAAATTAAAAATGAATGTCCGTATGGCAGACACGGCCTGACATATTATTGATTTAAATGGGAGAAAATCTGCTGTCAGCAACTGATTTGAATAAAGTAGTTTAATCACAGTGAAATGCTTGCTTCCATTATGAATAAGGGGGCATCCGCTCTGCATATTTCAAGTCATATTCTTGGCCCCAGTTAACTGACCCTAATTCCTCAGGGGCAGCAACATAGTGACAGGAATCGACCGTCCAGCTCCACAGGGCTATTCCACCATTCCACTAGATTGGATGGTAGCACTGTTGCTTCACAGCGCCAGGGACCCTGGCTTGGGTCACTGTCTGTGTCCCCGCGTCTGAGTGGGTTTCTGCCGGGCGCTCCGGTTTCCTCCCATAAGCCCCGAAAGTTAGGTAATTTGGACATTCTGAATTCTCCCTCTGTGTACCTGAACAGGTGCCAGAATGTGATGACTAAGGGCTTTTTGCCGTAACTTCATTGCAGTGTTAATGGAAACCTACTTGTGACAAGAAAGGTTATTATTATTATGGCTGATTTATCCCGCAACTCCATTCACTCACCCTTTTCTCCATATTGCTACCTTCCTTCCATAGAATTCCAGAGAAACCCTACAGTGCAGTCGGAGGCCATTCAGCCCATCGAGTCAGCACTGAACCTCTGAAAGAGCAACCTGCTTAGATCCCATCCCCCAGCCCTATCCTCCTCACCTGACCTGCACATCTGACTGGGGGAGGAAAGCGGAGACCCCGGAGGAAACCCACGCAGACACGGGGAGAAGGTGCAAAACCCAAACAGACGGTCATCCAAGGTGCGTCAAACATTCTGCTCTGCCCGAGACAATTCCTGCCATGGGCGGGATTGGAAAACCCCAGCCTCTTGGTCTATCCTATGGAATTCCGCTACTAGTTTGAGTGTCTTTACTACATCAACCCTTGAGCATACAAACTCAATCAAATTTAAGCCACTCTGTGGAAGCTGGCCTCAGAATTTAACCCCTTTCCAGCCTGTTATCATTCTGGCGAATCTCCACTATACCCCTGTGATATCCAACCAAGGTTCATCGAAAAAGAAAATGCCAGAAAACAGCCATTGCAGAGAGATGGTCACGCACAGCGACTGCTGATCACATTCCTAATGATAATTAACTAGCTGGAAACAGTTTTTAGAATTATAGAACAGTACAGCACAGACCAGGCCCTTGGGCCCTCGATGTTGTGCCGAGCAATGATCACCCTACTCAAACCCACGTATCCAACCTATACCCGTAACCCAACCCCCCCCCCTTAACCTTACTTTTTTTTTAGGACACTACGGGCAATTTAGCATGGGCAATCCACCTAACCCGCACATCTTTGGACTGTGGGAGGAAACCGGAGCACCCGGAGGAAACCCACGCACACACGGGGAGGACGTGCAGACTCCGCACAGACAGTGACCCAAGCCGGGAATCGAACCTGGGACCCTGACAAGATGTGGGGCTGGATTCTCCGTTCGGGGAAGGATTTATGGACTTTTGCGACAGCAAAGCTGGCGCTGCACCTGGATCGATTTGCGACCGTGGAGGGGCTAGCACCGGCACCATGTGGAACACGATCGATTCCAGTGAAAAATGGTACGGATTCGGCAGGTCCGTGAATAATACTCGGGAGGCTGACCAGCTGCAGCCGCATATACACATTACAATCACCCCCCCACACACCCTCACCCCAGCCAACAAGATGGCACTGATTGCGCTGGAGCGCGCCCATACAGCTGATATGTCAGCTGGCGCCAGAGGGTACCCAGGGGTGTGGCCTGGGGGGGGGGGGGGGCACCTATCCGGCCCATGGCCCTATGTTCACAGTGGGCTGTCAGCGGCGTGCGCAGCTGCATGGCTGCCTTTCCGGCTGCGGCAATGGTGTTCGATGCCCGTCCACCCGGACCCCACAGCCCATCTCCTGGTCCCCCCCCCCCTCCCCCGGCTCTCTCCCTCAGCAGCCATTACGCCGGTTTCCCGATTTTTAAAAGCACAAGTGAACCTCGCCGTCAGGACCTCAGCCCATCAGAGGCGGAGAATCGTGGCGGCCCTGGAGAACACCGGGTCAGGCCCGCTAATGATATGCCAAACGGTGTTTACTGTACGTGCGTTTCGGAACGCAATGACGCTGCTGTTGAGGCACTGGGGAATTGCAATTTGGCGTCAAATCGGCGGCCACCGCGATTTTGCCGTCGGAACATATTCTCCGGCCAATTGCGCTTTGCGATTTCGGCGTCAGCCAACGCACAATCCCGCAAAATTTGCTGTGATGTTGTGCTTTAACAACGTCAAAACAGAATTGATCACAGTTGGAGCCAGAGATGTCCCCACCATGAGGTGAAATCTATTGTGTCCCGTTGTGAAGTCTTTATTCATTCTTTCTTGGGATGTGGGCATGGCGAGCAGGTACAGCATTTGTTCCCCATCCTTAATTGCCCTTGAATTCAGGGGCTTGTGAGGCTATTTCAGAGGGCAGTTAAGAATCAATCACATTACTGTGGGTCTGGAGTCACGTGCAGGCCAGACCAGGTAAGGGCGGCAGATTTCCTTCCCTAAAGGACATGAGTGAATCAGATGGGTTTTTACAACAATCGATGAAATTTTCATGGTCATCACCATTACTGAGACTGGCTTTATATTCCAGTCAATTATTAATTGAATTTAAATCCCACCAGCTTCAACCGTGGGATTTGAACCCATGACCCCCAAAGCATTCTTCTGGGCTAGCGGTTCAGCGACATTACCACAACGTCACTATCACCACCAAGAATGGCAGCCCAGGTGAGTTAATCAACAATACGATACCGCGGATAAACCGAATTCCAGTGGCTACGGCCAGGCACAAAGAAAGGAAGGCTGAAGACCCGCGGAGCCGGAGAACCCTGGACCAACACTCCAGAGGCAGACCCAGAGTTGGACTTTGTCAGCAAATACCTGGCCAGCTGGCGCGATCGACCTGAGGACAGACGGGTAATATCGCACACATAAGAGAGTATTCGCTTGATACAATTGGGACATTGAGTGATTTCGCAAAATAAAGCATTGAGATTGTTTAATTTGACACCCGTGCATCTTTGATATTACTCGATACCACTGCCAAGTATGGAGGACACGGCGCAACATCCCTTTCAATGTAACCGTCCCCGAGAGTTAATGGCCAAAACTGACAGGCCTATTCCGAATGGGGCCTAGCCAAGGTTCTGTATAACTGAAGCATCTCTGAGATAATGGCCGGGATTCACCAATAATGGGACTATGTCCCCACGCACGGCAGAAAACCGGTGCGAATAACTCCGGACTTCTTTTTAAAAAGTCCAGAGTGATTATCCAACTTTAAGAGGGCTTTCAGGGCCCCAGCATGCGCCGCGCAGCTCCTGCTGCCGATACGCGGCCCTGCACTTGCGGCCGCGGGTCTGGGCATGCGGCACTGGCCCCGCGCGACCTGGCGGAAGAGGGTAGGGCCCCCCCAGATCGCGCGCCCCCCCCCCCCACCGATTGGTAGTGCCCGATCGCGGGCCAGGCGTCATGGAGGCCCCCTCCCCTCCCCGGAGACTGATCCCCCCCCCCGCCATACAACATGGCGCCGGCCGTGCACAACCCCAACCCGCCAACCGCGACCCCACAGCCCACCCCCTGGCCAACCCCTACCATTCCCCCAAGCTCTTGCAGAGCCCCCCCCCACAGCCAGGGGCCCAGCCAAGTGTAGTGCACTGGACACAGTCCGCAGCCATCACGCCGGATTCCCGCACCGTTGGGACCACGTGTGTCCCGCGCCATCGGGAACTCAGTCTATCGGTGGCGGAGCATCGTGGATGGGCAGGTCGATGGCGTGCGTTACGGTGATGCCAATTTGGAAGGGCCAGAGCATCAAACCGGCACCGGCCCTGATTTTGACATGAAAATCCATTCTCCGCCTGACAGATGAACACAAATTTGCCGCGGGCTACGGAGAATGCAGCCCTTGATAGATGGGAGGGGATAATGTCAGATTAATTTGTGACATTTTGCTTTGATTTTTGCTGAATAAAGAGACCCGTTGCTGAAACTTTTCATCTCGCACTCATCAGATCAAATCCAAGAATGTCAAACAGTCACAACAGTGACTACAGGATGAAAGGGTGTTAATTAGTTGCCAGGTTGACTCTTGCCTACACAAAGAAAAGAATGGGGAATTAGAAACTCCTCAATTTCCAAGGTAATTAAAAAAAAAAGCACAAGGCTTGAACTATAATCCGAGCTCGATTGAATACTTTACATTTGTTGCCAGCGAAGCAATTGGCGCACTCAGGATTGTTCAGCAAGTGTTTCCCAGCGGAATCAGCTCTTTTTGAATTCCATAAGCGCGGGCTGGTTGAATTCGGCTGGTACTCTGCCTATTATGAGCAATTGAGGGAACGTACTATTTAATTATTGAGATGCACAGCCTCCATCACCTCAACACTGAAGTTCATACACAATGTTGCTCAACTGGGTGGCGATGGCAGCATCTTGCTTGTGGAAATGGCCACAATGTATTTTGCTTTGAAATAGTCAGACTAGTACAGGTAGCAGGAAGTAGCGAGACTGACCACCCTCCTGGCGGTGAAGTGTGGAAACCAAACGAAAAACCCCTTGAGCACGACTCCTCATTTGCAGCCAAGTTCACCTTGAGCTTTTTTGTAACAAAGCCAGCGCAGAACAGATTGAGCAAGCTCTTTGGGTTTTGAAATGATGTCTCTGCAGGGTGAGTAAAATGTAAAGGAGCATAATAATGACATATAAAACTTATCCGAATTAATGTTTTATATATAAAGGACAGACGTGGAGAAGCAATTACAAGCAGAGAAATCTAGGCATTTTTTAAAAATCCAGACTGACTCTTCATGGGTCAATGGAGATCTGTCTAATTTACAATGCAATTTCATGATACCAGCAGACTGCCGCCAGTCGAAGGTGCCTGGCTGCCAATAAAGTCCATTGGAAATTTAATGGAAACACTGATTGCTTGTATGTTATAAAATTTTATGCTTACGACACCTTGTCAGCCATCAAAAAGTGGATTACTAAAATAATTGACTTGGGACCAACAGTAACTGGCCTTTGTAATTAAAGCACCCATGTTACCTCAACACAGGACATCAAGTGGGATTCTGCTGGGGACAGAGCAAAAAGGAAAATATTGAACTTCTATTTACTGACGCATATAGCTCTGGTGTTGTTTATAAGTCAAGGTAAAAGTAGTTAAAATTTAATCAATGAGGATAAAATAAAAACAGTGAAAATGACTGAATGAGAAAATCCTTACTGCGAAATTTGAACAATGGTGGTTCTGGATTTCAGAGGGAAGTCTATAGGCCTCCACTTTAATGCTCATATCCTTATGCGCTACATCACTTGTTCTTTGCCATTTAGCACATACTGTTCTGTTACTAGCCTCACCGTCAATCACTCTATCTCCTTACAGTGCCATTTGGCACACAATTTCTGCCAAATGCAACCCATCTGAGGTGGGCATCTCCATGTCAAGACCCCTTGCCCCCTTTGAGAAGGAGGTCAAGCAGTTTCTGAGAAGCCACTCATGTGACATTGTTATAAATGCAAGAACTGCAGGGCTTAATGTAATGTCTAAATCAACCACTCGAGGGAACTAGATGTACAAGTATTTCAGACATTGATGCTAAGCCTTATGAATGAGAGGTTGAGGGGAAAGTTAGAGCAGACTCAAGGAAAGATAGTGTGAGTGAGAGCAGATCATAGTTAATGTAATAGTGTAGAGAACAGTAGTGTAGATTATATGTTTATTATCAACTGTGTATTATCTAGGAGTAAGATTCAGTAGTGTTAATAAATCTATAGCTTTGTTCAATTTAAAGCTATTTGTGGGCTTTGTGAACACTGTGCCAACCATCCTAAAATTAGCAACACAAATAACACCACACCTCACTCTGCTGTTGGCACGGGAGATGATGACGAGTGCTGACATCTTCTCAGCGTCAATTTGGTAACCGTGCACTCACACTGACATCCCCCATGAAGCACCACGCACGCTTCCACCACTTCCTCTCTGCCTTCAAACATTCTTGGCTTTTAACCTCCCTTCTCCACAACAGTGGGCGGGCGCAGGCAAAGGCAGATGCTGGTGATGGTGAAGAAGATGATGAGAATCCATCTGCTCAAGGAGTCACAGTTGCGTGAGGTCACCGTGTTTCAGGGCGGTTGTAGGTATTGGCGGTTGCCCCCTTCAAAGCTCAGCACCGTTGTGACCAAGTCAACAAAGGAACAAACTGACATGAGCCAAAGGCTAGCTCAGTTCCATGAGCCTATTCTGCAACAAGGAAAGCCAATCATCGCCTCGAATCCTGCCCCTCAAATGACAACTAGAAGGAGCGTGAGGAAAGGTTCCAGAACCGCTCCAGAGGAGCCCTGACACTGGGTGGGCGTAGAAATCAGCCATTGGTTTGACTGCATGAAAGGAAGAAAGGGGCGGGATTTTCAGAGACCGAGGAGGGCAGGATCTGAGGCAGGCGGGTGTGTCATTTTCAATTGACAGCCGGCGGCACCATCCCATACCGAGACTTTTTTGGGAAGGTGGGATTGCATGTCGCATGATGAACCGCCTGCAAGAAGTGGGGCCTCACGGTAGCATGGTGGTTAGCATCAATGCTTCACAGCTCCAGGGTCCCAGGTTCGATTCCCGGCTGGGTCACTGTCTGTGTGGAGTCTGCACGTCCTCCCTGTGTGTGCATGGGTTTCCTCCGGGTGCTCCGGTTTCCTCCCACAGTCCAAAGATGTGCGGGTTAGGTGGATTGGCCATGCTAAATTGCCCGTAGTGTAAGGTTAATGGGGGGATTGTTGGGTTACGGGTATACGGGTTACGTGGGTTTAAAGTAGGGTCATCATTGTTCGGCACAACATCGAGGGCCGAAGGGCCTGTTCTGTGCTGTACTGTTCTATGTTCTATGTTCTATGTTCTAAGTGAGCAGCTAAGATAAATAATAATCCAATTAAGGCCAAAGCTCAAAGGCTGACTGGAATATCCTTTACGGGCAAACCAGGAGCAAATGTTTCAGGGTCACTTTGAGGCTCACTTAATCAAACAACATTCTTGTAAACATCTTCTGCACTATCTCCAGTGTGTTCACATCCTTCCTCTAGCGAGGCACCCAGAACTGTACACAATATTCCAGTTGAAGTCTAAGTCTTGTATATGTTCAGCATAACCTCCTCGCTCCTGTTCTTGATGCCTCTATTAATGAAGCCCAGGAAATATTTACGTTATTAACTGCTCTCTCCACCTGTCCTGCTATTTCAATGATCTACATACATCAATACCCAGGTCCCTCTGCTCCTGCATCCCTTGAAGAATTTTACCCCTTATTTTATATTATCTGCCCTTGTTCTTCCTGTCAAAGTACATCACCTTACACTTCTTTGCATTGAACTTTATCTGCCACCTATCTACCCATTCCACCAACTTGTCAATATCCTTCTGAAGCTCTACCCTGTCCTTTTCACATTTTACAATACTTCCAGGTTTTGAAAATTCCCCCTGCATACCAAGAGCTAGATCATTAATATATATCAGGAAAAGCAAGGATGTCAATACTGATCCTCAGGGAACTCCACTCCAAACCTTACTCCAGCCTGAAAAATATCCATTGACCATTGCTCTCTACTTCCAATTGTTTATCCAATTTGGTATCCACGTTACTACTGTCCCCTGGGTAAAAGCAAATTGCTGCGGATGCTGGGGCCTGAAACCAAAGAGAAAATGCTGGGAAATCTCAGCAGGCCTGGCAGCATCTGTAGGGAGAGAAAAGAGCCAACGTTTCAAGTTGAATGACTGCTTTGACAAAGAGTCATCGGACTCGAAACGTTAGCTCTTTTCTCTCCGATGGGGCTGGTTTAGCACAGTGGGCTAAACAGCTGGCTTGTAATGCAGAACAACGCCAGCAGCGTGGGTTCAATTCCCATACCGGCCTCCCCGAACAGGCACCGGAATGCGGCGACTAGGGGCTTTTCACAGTAACTTCATTGAAGCCTACTCGTGACAACAAGCGATTATTATGGGGCAGCACAGTAGCATTGTGGATCGCACAATTGCTTCACAGCTCCAGGATCCCAAGTTCAACTCCAGCTTGGGCCACTATCTGTGCGGAGTCTGCACATTCTCCCAGTGTGTGCGTGGGTTTCCTCCGGGTGCTCCGGTTTCCTCCCACAGCCCAAAGATGTGCAGGTTAGGTGGATTGGCCATGATAAATTGCCCTTAGTGTCCAAAATTGCCCTTAGTGTTGGGTGGGGTTACTGGGTTATGGGGATAGGGTGGAGGAGTTGACCTTGGGTAGGGTGCTCTTTCCAAGAGCCGCTGCAGACTCGATGGGCCGAATGGCCTCCTTCTGCACTGTAAATTCTGTGATAATCTATGATAATCCTACAGATGCTGCCAGACCTGCTGATATTTTCCAGCATTTTCTCTTTTGTGACTACTGCCCCTTTTCTTCCATGAGTTAGAACGTTTCTCCCAAGTCTGTTGTGTGGCACTGTATCGAATGCCTTCTGAAAGTTCAGTACACCACATCAACAGCATTACCCTCATCGACCCTTTCTGCTACGTCCTCAAAAATACTCCAGCAAGTTAGTTAAGTAAGATTTGGCCTTTAGAAATGACTAATTCTATCCTGAATAATTGTTTTGAGAAGCTTGCCCACCACTGATGTTGTAATTGCTGAGGCTATCTTGACAAATGCTTTTGAACAGGGACGTAACATTTGCACTTCTCCAGTCCTCTTGCACCTCTTCCGAGTCTCGAGAAGACTGGAATATTATGGCTAGCCCCCCACGGCAATTTCCATTCTTACTTCCCGACCTGAGCTTCGATGTACCATAACCATCCTGTCAACTTGCACGAGCAATGCGGGACGGCTTGCATTCCAGACATTGTTGAGGATTGAGAACCGGGATGGAGCTGCCAGTGGGAGAGGAGAATCACAACTTCTGTGATGTCAAGGGAACATTCATACTCCTCTTCGCTCCACAGAAAGGTTCAGTAGCTTGGTCTCTGCGATGTGAGAGTTGTCCAGTGATGGGACGCTGAGCAAAAATGGGCTTCTACTCACTGGAGTTTAGAAGAGTGAAAGATGACCTTGTTTAAATGACCAAGATTCTGATGGGACTTGACAGGGTAGACGCTGAGTCGTTGTTTCCCCCTGGCTACGGAATCTAGAACACAGGGGGCACTGTCTCAGGACATGGGGTCGATCATTTAGGACTGAGATGAGGAGAAATTTCTTCCCTCAAAAGGGTTGTGAATCTTTAGAATTCTTAACCCCTTGGGGTTGTGAATGCTCCATTTTTGAAGACATTTAAAGGCTGAGACGGAAAGGATTTTGGTCTCTCAGGGAATCAGGGTTATGGGGGAGTGGGTGTGAATGTGGAGTTGAAGCTGACAATCAGCCATGATCATATTGAATGGTGGGGCAGACTCCAGGGGCCTTTGAGTTAACCTTGCTCCTATTTCTTGTGTTTCTTTGCCCTAATGTTGGATTTTGTTTGAAGAAAATCATTGATCAGATTCTAGGCGAGGTTCCTCAAAAAAAACCGGCTCCAATTCCGGTCTTGGGTGACTGACTTGTGGTGAATTTACACGTTCTCCCCGTGTCTGCGTGGGTTTCCTCCGGGTGCTCCGGTTTCCTCCCACAGTCCAAAGATGTGCAGGTTAGCTGGATTGGTCATGCTACGCTGCCCCTTATCATCCAAAGATGTGCAGGTTAGGTGGGGTTATGGGGTTACAGGGATGGGACGGGTGAGTGGGCCTCGGTAGGGTGCTCTTTCAGAGGGCCGGTGCAGACACGATGGGCCGAATGGTCTCCTTCTACACTGTAGGAATTCTTTGGCTCTATGTTTAACATTTTTAAGGAGCCAAACCGCTACGAATTTGCCGTCCATACTTTGCCCTCACAGATTAAGGCCAGGCCACCCTGCTGCAAAATGGACATGCTGTGCACCTGTTTGTGCCAGTTATGGTCGGCACAGTAGAACAGTAGCACAGTTGCTTCTAAGCGTCAGGGTCCCAGGTTTAATTCCCGGCTTGGATCACTGTCTGTGCGGAGTCTGCACGTTCTCCCCGTGTCTGCGTGGGTTTCCTCCGGGCGCTCCGGTTTCCTCCCACAAGTCCTGAAAGACGTGCTGTTTGGTGAATTGGACATTCTGAATTCTCTCTCAGTGTACCCGAACAGGCGGCGGAATGTGGCGACTAGGGGCTTTTCACAGTAACTCCATTGCAGTGTTAATGTAAGCCCACTTGTGACACTAATAAAGATTATTATTGTTATTATTACAGAAAAAAACAACCCAATGCCTATCAAATTAAACCTTATACTGCTTGTTAGTGATTCAGTATTGGCAAGTAAAAATTACCGTTGAAGATAAAAAAATGTCATGCCCAATTAGGGCTACAAAATCTTTCTTCTCTGTACAAGCAACGCGAAAAAACTAATGGCGTGCGAGAATCCAGCGGCATTTCGCCCTTCTTCCTGTGTGGGCTCATTTCTCTAATAGAATACAGATGCTCATATTTGATCCTGAGGTGATTCAAGCTGAGCAAAAGCTTGGCAATGGACCAGAAGTGGTCAAATTAGGGCGGCTCTGGGGAATTTGCATCACTGCTCGGCCCCATTGAATGGTATCTTAATAAGCACGATGTGTCATTTTTGTTTACGGACGTGGAACTGGTCAGAGGTCTTCAGCGAGCAAATTGGAAAATACAGCGTCCATCGGGGATACAGATATGTTTATGGCTTTAAAGTTCTGACTTTATCCTCTCTGAGTGACTAGAACTTTGCGCTGACGTTGCAGTGCAGACTACAGACCAATATCACCAGCTTCTTCCCCAATTGAGATCTGCTTAACCGCGCTCTCTATGGAAGGTGAAACTGTTCTCAACACGTTGTTAACCGGGCCATTTTCACATCCCTGAGGAGATGACTCTGGAAAGAACAGAATGCACTCATTTGCGCAGTCGATCAAATGGGTGTTCCTCTTCCCCTGGAATCACTTTCGTCAGTTGAGAATTTTAGTCATGCAAATTTCTTTTTTTGTAATCTGTGTGAGTTCCTGAAGGGTTCCGGCAACTTTGTGCCCTAATTTGACCAGTTCTGGTCCATTGCCAAACTTTCAGTGAAGTTGTTGAATGTAAAATTGCAATGGAGGCATTCCTGGCACCTGATGTACTTTGACAATCGTAACAATAAACCCAAAGGTGCAATTCTAGAAGATATCGTTGAAAGGAAATGTGTCTCTTTGGGAGGAATAACTCCATATCTGTAAAAACATCATAATCAGTTTAATCAAATGGCCTTAACTAACTTGACAAGTCCTGGTGCCGTTAAATTTTAATGAGATAACCTCTAAAATGTACGATGAATCTCATAAAATAAAATGTTGCGCTTGCTTTAAGAAAAGCTTTAATCGTATAATCCCTTCAGTGCAGAAGGAGGCCATTCAGCCCCTCGAGTCTGCACTGACCCTCTGAAGGAGCACCCCACCTAGGTCCACCTTTTCACCCTTTCCCCACCTGATCTGTACATCTTTGGACTGTGGGTCGAAACCGGAGCACCAGGAGGAAACCCACACAGACACACAAGATGAACCCGGGTCCCTGGTGTGGCGGGGCAGCAGTGCTAACCACTGTGCCGCCGTGCCGCCTTGAAGTTCCATCGAGGGCACTACGAGTCACCCAATCTGAATCTGGGGTGGGTAAGTGGGAAACAGCGGAACTCGGGGGGGGGGTTCCAGCCACGTTCCCCTGGGATTCAGTTAGTCTGAGTCTACATTGGGTGTGAAGTGCAGTGAATTCTTATGGCGTTTCTTTTGAGGAAACTTTAATTCAATCCCTGATGAAATAAACCTGGTCCATTTCATTCATTTCCGCCGTTTCACACAGACCTTTGGATCATTTGTTTTTATCCACTGGTAATACCCCTCCCTTCGTTCGTTAGCTTCAGATTTGATTCTCCCATTCCTTGATGTATACTCTGACAAAGGAAGGTTCAGACTTGGAGATAGGTTTAACACATTTATTGAACAGTTAACAATTCTCCTACTTGGGTTCAACACTTCTGCTAATCTAACTATAGTAACTCAATCTAACTAACCAGTCTGCTCTTAGCCATGCGGTGGGTGTGATGTTTCCTGATCTTCCCCTGTCTCTCTGAGTGTCGCCTATGGAAAGAGAAAGAGCATGTGTGCCCTGTCCTTTTATATGGGTAAGCCCCCTTGTGGTAGTGTCACCTCTGGGTGTCTTGACTGCCCATTGGTCGTGTCCTATCTTACTGACCTATTGGTTGAATTGGTTATCCATTTTGGTAGGAATAACAGCAAACGGGATTATTATTTAAATGATAAAATATTAAAACATGCTGTTGTGCAGAGAGACCTGGATGTGCTAGTGCATGAGTCGCAAAAAGTTGGTTTACAGGTGCAACAGATGATTAAGAAGGCAAATGGAATTTTGTCCTTCATTGCTGGAGGGATGGAGTTTAAGACTAGGAAGGTTATGCTGCAATTGTATAAGGTGTTAGTGAGGCCACACCTGGAATATTGTGTTCAGGTTTGGTCTCCTTACTTGAGAAGGGACGTACTGGCGCTGGAGGGTATGCAGAGGAGATTCACTGGGTTAATCCCAGAGCTGAAGGGGTTGGATTACGAGGAGAGGTTGAGTAGACTGGGACTGTACTCGTTGGAATTTAGAAGGATGAGGGGGGATCTTATAGAAACATACAAAATTGTGAAGGGAATAGATAGGATAGATGCGGGCAGGTTGTTTCCACTGGCGGGTGAAAGCAGAACTAGGGGGCATAGCCTCAAAATAAGGGGAAGTAAATTTAGGACTGAGTTTAGGAGGAACGTCTTCACCCAAAGGGTTGTGAAGCTATGGAATTCCTTGCCCAGTGAAGCAGTAGATGTTTCATTAAATGTTTTTAAGATAAAGATAGATAGTTGTTTGAAGAATAAAGGGATTAAGGGTTATGGTGTTCGGGACAGAAAGTGGAGCTGAGTCCACAAAAGATCAGCCATGATCTCATTGAATGGCGGAGCAGGCTCGAGGGGCCAGATGGCCTACTCCTGCTCCTAGTTCTTATGTTCTTATGAATGTCTGTGTGTCATTATATCTAGTGTTTATTTAGTCTTAGTGTATTTGCATTAACCCCTGTGTATTTACAATGATGCATATCACCACAATTATTATCACTGACAGCTGAGGAAAACAGGACATTTATTAATAGTTAAGGACAAGGCCTCAGTCAGTTAAATCCCTGGTTTGAGATTGCTTGTGATCTTCTCTGTTCACATTTGTCAAGACTGCGTGATACAGTGACTCGAATGCAGATTATCTCATCTCCAGTAATCACGAGTTTGACAATGGCCTTTTCTTAGCACTGTCAGTCACGCAGTGTGCTGCCCTTTTGCAAGCATTTGATGCTTCAGTATTTTTTTTATCGTAAAGCTCCATTGGCATGTTAACAAAAGCAAAATACCGCGGATGACGAAAATCTGAAATGAAAGCAGAACATTGTTAGAAATGCTCGGCTGGTCAGTCGGCATCTGCAGAGAGAGAGAGAGAGAGAGAGGGAGAGACAGAGTTAAGATACGAATTAGGAGTAAGAGTAGGCCACTCGGCCCCTCCAGCCTGCCCCGTCACTCAATAAATTAATGGCTGGTCTTATCGCAGCTTCAACCCCACATTCCTGATGACCTCCCATAACCTTTTACCCCCTTGTTGATCAAGAATCTATCTAGCTCTGCCTTTAAAGTATTCAAAGTTCCACTGCTTTTTGAGGAAGTGTTCCAGAGATCCTCTGAGAGAAACATTTAAGACCAAAAGACATAGGTTCAGATGGAGGCCACTATCGGGTCTGCTCTGCCATTAAATGAGATCATGGCTGATGTGATATAATCCTCAACTCCTCTTTCCTGCCTGATCCCCATTACCCTTGAATCCCTTACTGATGGAAAATCTGTCTTTCTCAGCCTTGAACATACTTAAGGGCAGCACAGTAGCATTGTGGTTAGCACAGTTGCTTCGCAGTCCAATGATGTGAAGGTTAGGTGGATTGGTGATGCTGAATTGCCCTTAGTGTTCAAAACGTTTGAGTGGTATTACTGGATTACAGGGGTGGGGGTGTGGGCTTGGCAGGGTGCTCTTTGCAAGGGCCGGTGCAGACTTGATGGGCCGAACGGCCTCCTTCTGCACTGTAAATTCTGTGAAATGAACGACCCAGCCTCTAAAGCTCTCTGCGGTAAAGAATGCCACAGATTCACGTTCCGCTGAGAGCAGAAATTCCTCCTTATCTCTGTCTCGACCCCCTACGCTGAGATTATGCCCTCTGGTCCTAGACTCTACCATGGTAACACAGTGGTTAGCACTGTAGCTTCAGAGCGCCAGGGTCCCGGGTTCGATTCCCAGCTTGGGTCACTGTCTGTGCGGAGTCTGCACATTCTCCCCGTGTCCGCGTGGGTTTCCTCCGGGCGCTCCGGTTTCTTCCCACAAGTCCCGAAAAACGTGCTGTTAGGTGAATTTGATATTCAGAATTTTCCCTCTGTGCACCCGAACAGGCGCCGGAGTGTGGCGACTTGGGGCTTTTCACAGTAGCTTTATTGCAGTGTTAATGTCAGCCTACTTGTGACAATAAAATATTATTGTTATTATTAATTAACTTACACTTTCTTTGACTCAAGGTGGCTTGTCGATTGGCTCCTTATTGTTAACTGCATATATAGTCAGACAAATACATTTGGATTTGAAAAAGACATCCACGGGGGAGGTGGATTTAAAAACATTTATGGTGACCGGCTGAGAGGGCTGAATAGAGAGGAGCCAGTTCCTCACCTTGTTGTAACAATGCCAAAGGTCGGAAACAAATACAGTTCACACACACAGCTAGGTTTCTGCTGCTCGCTTTCATCAAAGACGGTTACAAAAGAAATTACTTTTCAATTTTTGTAATTGACCTGCGACACTTTTAGCCACCAATGTGATTAGCATTCAGGCACATTACTGTTATTCAGTTGGGTTATCTGCATGGATAAGCACTTGGCAGTTGAGAATGAAATCCACTCAATAAAATATTCCATTATTGATTTTATTGCATTACTGAGTTCTACCCCTCCCGATGAAGCACTAATTGCTGCATCAGCTCAAACTGAATCCATCTTCTCTCAGGATCAGCTTTTCTCTGCCGTTTCCATGGGGACGGTCAAGTTTGTCTTAAAAAGAATAAAACATTTCTTTTTGCCAAAAGTGAGTTTGCAATAAAAGCATTGTCAGCTGGCTCCATGCAGTTGAGCACAAAATGAAGGCTGACACACCAGTGTGGGACTGAGGGAGTGCTGCCTTGTCAAACGTGCTGGCCGCCATTTTCCTTTCCCCTTCGCTAAGATCGGTTTAGTTAGTCGAGGAGGAGTCCAAGTCCCGGACGGTTCCTGTCCCGGCCGGTTCCTATCTGGGCCGGCAGTGAATTAACCAGTCCGGTGATGGGCCTCCGCTCCTCAGCCGGGGTGGGCGGGAGGGGGGGGGGGGAGGGGAGGGGGAGGGGGAGGGGGGAAGGGGGGGGGTCCACAGGGAGATTAATCAGGTTGTCCACATGGTTCTCGGAGGGTTAGAGGGTTATAACATCCCTCCCACTTCAAGTCCATAAGTCCCTCTGAAGAGGCGGGAGTGCAGGAGGGCGTCCGCTCCTCTTTGCCACGGTTCCACCTCCTGTGGCTGCTGGGTTGGCTGGCGTGGGGGGTGGGGGGGGGGGGGGGGGGGGGGGGGTGTTGTACCGTGTTAGCGGGTATCTTTTCTGCGATGACTGTCTTGGTGGGGGGGGGGGGGTACGGCTGACAGCTGATCCCTGGCAAGGTCGCCTTTGATGCCTGGGTCCCCATCTCCAAGTCCTGGTTCACTACCTCTTGTATCTTGACGTCAGGGCCCCCAGGCCCCCTTGTGCCAGGCCGATGTGGCTGGAAGACAGTTCCTCTGGTAGGGCACGTCCTAACCCTGGCTGCCTTTTCCTGAGGGTATCAAGGTGTTTTTGTACTCTCCGTTCACAGGTCTTTACTTGGTACGAGACTGGTCTCATTGGTACCACTTGTCCCTGGCACTATTTCAAAGATAAGCCGAGATACTCTCTCTCGACCGACTACTATTTATTCTTTTGTGGAATGTGGGCGTCGCTGGCAAGGCCAACATATTTAGCCAATCCCTAATTGTCCTTGAACCGAGTGACTTGCTGGATCATTTCAGAGGGTAGTTAAGAGCCAATCACATTGCTGTGGGTTCTGGAGTCACATGTAGGCCAGGCAAGGTAAGGACGGCAGATTTCCTTCCCTAAAGGGCAGCTACTGAACCATCGATGATACTTTCACAATCACAATTACCGAGACTGGCTTTCAATTCTGGGCGGAGTCTGCACGTTCTCCCCGTGTCTGTGTGGGTTTCCTCCGGATGCTCCGGTTTCCACCCACAGTCCAAAGATGTGCAGGTTAGGTGGATTGGCTCAGCTAAATTGCCCCTTAATGTCCAAAAATAACGGTTTGGTGGGGTTACGGGGGAGATGAGGGGGTGGGGTGGAGGCTTGGGTCAGGTGCCCTTTCCAAGGGCTGGTGCAGGCTGGATGGGCTGAATGGCCTACTTCTGCACTGTAAATTCTATGAAATTCTCTGATTTAAATTCCATCAGCTGGCATGGTGGGATTTGAACCCTTGTCCCCAGAGCACCAGGCCTCAGGATTACTCGTTACCACTGTGCCACTATCTCCCCTCAACAAATGCAACTAAAGGACAGATTATCTGGTCATTACCTCAGTGCTTTTTATGGGATATTGCTGTGTGAAAATAACCCGCTACATTGCCTACATTACCACAGTGACAGTTTGAGGGTCAAAGACCAGACACTGTGGGCGGGGTTCTCCGCAATCGCCGGGATGGCCCGATGCTGGCGCCAAGAACGGCGCGAACCACTCCGACCTCGGGCCACCCGGACATTGCCGAATCCTCCGCACTTCCGGGGGCTAGACCGGCGCCGGAGGGGTTGGCACTGCGCCAACCGGCGTCGAAAGGCCACCGTGGTCCCGCGCATGCGCAGAACCGTGGGAAACAGTTCCAGTCTCTCTAATCTATCTTCATAACTGATCATGCCTTTCTTTCTGCAATGGGTCATAAGCTGGTCTTTAGCCCAAGGGAGTTGGAATGGAAAGGGATGAACGCTGTGTCACTCTCGACAAACTCAATTTTGAGGACTTCCTTCAGCTCTGAGCATTGCACCTTGGGAAGGCCGTGTAGGAAGTGCAATGGAGATCCACTAGAACAATACTGGGGGGTTGAATGGGTTAAATTGCCAGGACAGATTGCAGTGGATACAGAAGATTGAACGATGATCAAATTGAGATGTTCAATTTGATCAAAGGATCATTGGGCTGATGGTGAGGAAGTATTTCTGCTGCTGGAAGAACCCAGAGTAACGGGGCATGCGTTAGGTTGAGAGCCAGGCTATTCACATGAGGAGTCAGGGAACCGTTCTTCAAACAGGGACAACGGAAACCTGTAACTCTGGCATTGTTGCTGACCTACTGTTCAGTTTTGCTAGATTTTTGTTAGTCAAGGGCATTAAAGGTTATTAACCAATTTGAGTAGATGGGGTGAAGAAGCAGATCAGACTTAGTCTCACTGAGTGGAGGGGCAGTCTTAATGGGCTGAATGGCCTATTCCAGTTCCTGTGTTTCCGCTATTCAAATGCCTGTCCTGGGCTCCACAAGTCCAGTCTTGTTGCAGGTGTTCCATAAAAGACTTTTATAGCAGCATGATCTGGGCAGGAATCCACTGGTAACTGGATCCGGGGCAGTGATCCACTGCTGACTGGAGCTTGTTCCCAGGCAGGGATCCACTCCTGACTGGATCTGGGGCAGTGATCCACTGATGGCTGCAGCTTACTGCTGGTCATGGATCCACTGCTGGGTGAAACTGGGCCATGGGCAGGGATCCACTTTTGCCTGGAGCTGGATCCTGGGCAGGAATACCACTGATGGATGGAGGAACTTGGGCAGGGACCTGCTGCTGACTGGAGTTTTCTCCCAAGCTGGGATCCATTACTGACTGGAGCTTGTTCCCAGACAGGGATCCACTGCTGACTGGAGCTTGTTCCCAGGCAGGGATCCACTGCTGACTGGAGCTTGTTCCCAGGCAGGGATCCACTGCTGACTGGAGCTTGTTCCCTGACAGGGATCCACTGCTGACTGGAGCTTGTTCCCAGACAGGGATCCACTGCTGACTGGAGCTTGGTTTCAGACAGGGATCCACTGCTGACTGGAGCTTGTTCCCAGGCAGGGATCCACTGCTGACTGGAGCTTGTTCCCAGGCAGTGATCCACTGCTGACTGGAGCTTGTTCCCAGGCAGGAATCCACTGCTGACTGGAGCTTGTTCCCAGGCAGGGATCCATTGCTGACTGGAGCTTGTTCCCAGACAGGGATCCACTGCTGACTGGAGCTTGTTCCCAGGCAGGGATCCCCTGCTGACTGGAGCTTGTTCCCAGGCAGGGATCCCCTGCTGACTGGAGCTTGTTTTCAGACAGGGATCCACTGCTGACTGGAGCTTGTTTTCAGACAGGGATCCACTGCTGACTGGAGCTTGTTCCCAGATAAGAATCCACTGCTGACTGGAGCTTGTTCCCAGACAGGGATCCACTGCTGACTGGAGCTTGTTCCCAGAAAGGGATCCACTGCTGACTGGAGCTTGTTCCCAGACAGGGATCCACTGCTGACTGGAGCTTGTTCCCAGAAAGGGATCCACTGCTGACTGGAGTTTGTTCCCAGGCAGGGATCCACTGCTGACTGGAGCTTGTTCCCAGGCAGGGATCAACTGCTGACTGGAGCTTGTTCCCAGGCAGGGATCCACTGCTGACTGGAGCTTGTTCCTAGACAGGGATCCACTGCTGACTGGAGCTTGTTCCCTGACAGGGATCCACTGCTGACTGGAGCTTGTTCCCAGGCAGGGATCCACTGCTGACTGGATCTTGTTCCCAGACAAGGATCCACTGCTGACTGAAGCTTGTTCCCAGGCAGGGATCCACTGCTGACTGGAGCTTGTTCCCTGACAGGGATCCACTGCGACAGGAACTTGTTCACAAGCTGGGATCCACTGCTGACTGGAGCTTGTTCACAGGAAGTGATCAATATCTGACTGAAGCTTGTTCCCAGGTAGCGATCCACTGCTGGAGATTGGAGATTGATCCTGGGTAGGGAAGGAGCCTGTGTGAGCATTCACAGATAGTTGGAGGTTTGAACCTGTGCTGTTGGCATCATTCCTGCATCATACTCACGCCAACTGGGCTAACTGACCGCCATCAAGGTGCACCCCTACCTTCCCAGCAATATCAGTCAATAGTGATCGTGATTGTGGATTAGTTTATGACCTTGGGTATTTCCCCAGGCTGGAGGGGAAAGTACAACAGCTGAGTGGATTGTCAAGGGTGAGAAAAAACAGAATAAATATCATTTAAATTTAGAAATAAAATTCCCAAGTAAAATTATGACAAGTAAAAATGTTAAATTGAAGCTCATAAATGTTGCAAATAAAATTCTAAATATCAGTAGTCAGGTTGTAGGTCTGACTGCTTGAACTGCATAAGGCAGGCACAAGGCTTTCCAACGATCACGTCTGTCACCAGATTGTGTTGCTCTGCCCGAGGGATCTGTGTGTCAGTTCCTTATCCCTGAAATCCCTGTCTGCCACCTTCCCTTCTATTCTGGGGCTGCCTGAGGTAAGAAGGCGATGGAGGTCTCCCTGTGACCCAGAGCGACAGATGGCTTGGCCATTCTGCAGCGATTAACCGGCAGGAATTGGCGGGTTTCTTTGTACTTGCCACCTGGCGTTTCGCACCCGCAGTTCAGTCTTTAGTGAAATAATCCTCAAACCTCGGAGCGAGAATGAAATCCACGGATGGGCAAATCGGGATTGAGGCTAATAACAAGATTAAAGTGTAAACTCGAATCGTTTCATGCGGTTTGTTAGAATGTAGTAGCACTTTCACAAACATGGGGTGCAATTCTCCGCGGTCACGAAAATTCGGAGAATAGCGGGCGGCATAAATTTTTACGGACATGCTGGTCCGACGCCCTCCTGCTATTCTCCCCCCCCACACCCGCCTCCCGACACGAATCGCTGCCCGCCGTTTTTTTACGGCGAGCAGCTATTCACCCCTGGCCGATGGGCCGAATTCCAAGGCCTTTACGGCCGTTTTTATGAACGTAAAACACACCTGGTCTGACCGTTCGTAAAAACGGCCGTAAAGTCCCGATCTGGGGAACCATGGCACCGATTGCCACGGCAGTACCACGGCCGTGCCAAGGGTGCCATGGGCCCGCGATCGGTGGGCACCGTTTGCGGGAAGCGGGTACTTACCCCGCGCACTCTTTCTCCCTCCGCCGCCCCGATGGATCCATCCGCGGGGCTTCTGCGGGGCATAACGGCCCGCGCATGCGAGGGTTTCACGCACAAGCACGATGACGTCATCCGCGCATACGCGGGTTGGAGGCGTCCAATCCGCGCATGCGCGGCTGACATCATCTGACGCATCAGCCGTCGCTAACTCTGGTTAGCGGGCTTAACGAAATTTGTTAAGCCCGCGATGCCGGAGTTCACGGCCGCGCGGTACTAGCCCCGACCGGGGAGCTGAATCGGTTCCCGGTCGGGGGGGCGGAGGCTGGCGTCAAACCTGCCCGTTTTTGACGCCAGCTTCCCGAGTCTTCGTGACTCGGGAGAATCGCACCCCCGGTGATTGAGGTTGAAGCATCGTGAGGGAATTGAACAAGTATTTGAAAAGGTATATCATGAATGGACCCAGGAAAGGGCCGAGGTATGGGATTCTGGTTTCATTCCAAGTTATTTTTCTCTTTAGCTTGAATGGAACGACCCATTTTCATCAAAAATTCTTTCCGAGGTCCTTTTGGAGTTCACTTCCCTATTCTGAGCAATTCGCCTGCAATCTCTTGTTTCCTTGTCCAGTCGGTACCACTGTCTGAATGAATACCAACAGATTTCAATGTTACTCCCTTGTGCCAATAACAGGAGGAAGCTTACATTCAGGGGGAGCGAGTGACATCCACAGGATGCTCCACAGGGCCATCCAATCAATGGAGTGCCACCATTATTGTTATGCAAGTTGTCAATTTGCACGCAGTTAGGACCCATGAACAGAAGTGAGATCGTGAGGGTCAGAACTTATGGGGCTGTTTAGCTCACTGGGCTAAATTTCTGGCTTTGAAAGCAGACCAAGCAGGCTAGCAGCACGGTTCGATTCCTGTAACAGCCTCCCCGAACAGGCGCCGGAATGTGGCGACTAGGGGCTTTTCACAGTAACTTCATTTGAAGCCTACTCGTGACAATAAGCGATTTTCATTTTAGGGGCTGGTTTAGCTCACTCGGCTAAATCGCTGGCTTTTAAAGCAGACCAAGGCAGGCCAGCAGCACGGTTCGATTCCCGTACCAGCCTCCCCGGACAGGCGCCGGAATGTGGCGACTAGGGGCTTTTCACAGTAACTTCATTGAAGCCTACTCGTGACAATAAGCGATTTTCATTTTCATTTCATTTCATTATGGCAATCCCAGCTATTGGCCAAACTTTGCTGGCCCACTCCGCCAGTGCGATCTTCCAGTCTTGCCGATGGCAATGTCCTGCGGCGTGTTCCGCAGCAGTGGAGGGATCAGGGCAAGCGAAGCCCTGTAGACATGGGCAGGACTGGAAAATCCTGCCACTGGCCAATGATGTGCCACGTCCCTCGCTGCAAAATATACCATTGGGAGAGCAGGGCGAGGGGTCTGGGGGGCGGGGGGGGGGGGGGAGAGGGGAGGGGGAACCCCACCCATTGAGTGTATGCAAATTAGAAATTTAGAGATCTCTTTAAACTAAGGCCTGAAAGTTTCAGATGGCAGGAGATTGACGTGCTTGGACCTCATACGGGGCAAGGGCAGGTTCCCCATCCGAGGCCCTTCCCGCTCCGCTGTAACATTGCTCCCAGGTTGGGAGGACGGGATCCCGGAGAGAATCCCGTCCATGCAATTTCACACTCCCCTTCCCCGCCTGAAATGTCCATCGGGGAGGTGGGGAAGTGAAATTTGGTCCTAAGGGATCTGGGGATGGTGCAGGAAGGTGGGAGTTGAAGGAGAGGACCTACCATGAGCTTGTGGAATAGCAGAGCAGAAAGGGCCAAATGGCGTTTCCCAATTCCTATTTCTTATGTTCTTATCTTCTAACGTGTATCCACCCTGCTCCAATTGGCTGGAGTTCCTCAGTATCAATTGGCTGATACTGTCAACAATCACCTGATGAGATACCCGTAGCCTCCTGAGGCATTGTTGCTCAGTCATGACCAGGAAACTTACCACCATCTGTGAAACCCTGTGTTGGGAGATTACCTCCTGTAACTCTATACTGACCCACTCTCTTTGTTTTGTTCCTCATCTGAGGGCCAAACACGAACTGTATTAGCAGCTACTGTGCTGAAGGTTGCCAGCTGCAAAGTCCAAAGTCTTGGACATCGCCAGCAGAGCAGTGAAAGTGGACTCTCCGAATAAATGTAAATGTTGCCACAGTCCCAGAGGCTGCTCTCCTTTTTGAGAACTGTCTGGCGGTGATTGAACCTGAGGGTTGAGAAGGCGGTATGAATAACCTCGGCCGGTACGGGAATTGAACCCGCGCTGTTAGCCTCGCTCCACATCATGAACCAGCCGCCCAGCCAACTGAGCTAACCAACCCCCCGCTCTCAGAATAAGGCCAGTGAGAAATAAGGCAGCAGTTGTCATATCTCAGTATTTAAAGCCTTCCCTGCCTGTCAATTCCCATCCTCCTCTCGCTTGGTTTTACCTGGTGTGTTCGAGTAAAACCCAGGAAACCTGCACAGACATGGTCAAAGTCAAAAGTTAGGGTTGGAGAAGAAAATAATTGGCATTTTACCTGTTTAAACAGCTAATGTGTCGGTCCCACGGAGGAGCCATGCATTCCAGACTGCATTCAGGTTAAATGCAGAGGTTGGCGGGTTTCTGCCAGCTTCCTGATGGACTAGCGATTTCAGCTCTTTTAACTTATCACCATGGCAAATGCTCTCACCTTGTAAGGTTAAAATTCCTCACGTTCCCTCACCCCACGTCCACTCCCTCTGACCCCCCCCCCCCCTTCATGGTTAACCTTTAAATGAGAGCTGTTTTACATATCAACACTCAAAATTGAAGAGCGGACTTCTCCGAGGCAATGTCCAAGGTTGTGGGGGTGAGGGTGAAGCCTTACCCAATAGTGGGGTATCGGGGCAGCCAGAGCTACACATGGGGAAGGGGGCTAACGCCCTTGCTTTCGCTTCCCTAATCGCACGCCGGAGAATCCTGCTCGGCTGCCGATCGGCAGCACCACCCACAGCTGCAGACTGGCTCGCTGACCTCTCGGAATCTCTCCACCTGGAGAAGATGACGTACGCCATCCGAGGGTCAGAGGAAGGTTTCCTGGATACTTGGGGGCAGTTCGTCGGCCTGTTCCAAAACCTGTTCGAGGCCAGCAACGAGGAGTAAGCCAGGGGGGAAAAAAAGATGAAGAACCAAAGGACTGCGTAACGGGGGGGAGGGGGGGGGGGGACCACAAGAGAAGAGGAAGGGTGCTGAAACCAATGGGGGGGGGGGGTATCATAGACCGATCCAGAGGGCAGCAAAAGTGTACATACAGTTAGTCAAACAAAGGACAAAACAAATCTTTCTGTAAAAACTAGCGCCGGCAAGAAAATGTAATAGATATAAGCAACAACTGTTTATAAATATGAGAAAAGCCAATAAAAAGATTTAAAAAAAAACTTGAAGAGCGGCATTATAAGGCCAAATTTGGACAGAGGATAACAGACAGCTCCCTCTGTCTGAGCAGCAGTTGTCTTATCATGCTCTTGATGTAGCATAAGCTGCTTCCTTGATGTGCACTCTGTCAAAGGAAGGTACGGACTTAGAGGTAGCTTTAACACATTTATTAAACTGTTAACGGTTCTCCTACTTGGATTCGACTCTCCTGTTAATCCTGCTATAGCTACTCAGACTGACGAACCAGTCTGCTACGCTCCACGTGGTGGGTGTGATGTGTTTCATATCAACCCTGTGTACTCACTGAGAGTCTCCACTGGAAAGAGGAAGATCATGTGTGCTGTGTCCTTCTGCATGGGTTGGTGTAATGCCCCCCTGTGGTAGTGTCACCTCTGTGTGTATCGTGAATGCCCATTGGTTGTGTCCTATCTTACTGGCCTATTGGTTGAATGTCTGTGTGTCATGTCTCTGGTGCTCCCTCTAATGTCTAGCTAGTCTATGTGTATTTACATTAACCCCTTGTGTATTTACAGTGATGCATATCACCACAGCAGTATTTTCACGTTACTCAGGGTGAATAGGCGAATGAATTTGGAGATTGCATTGAACAGGGCAACATCACAGACTCAGGAGAGCTGATCACGAGAGATGGTTGAAAGAGTGACGGATCCAATCTGCGGGCCAAGACATAAATGATGGCAAGGATATAATCTAATGACGGCACTTTTACTCCCATTTGGGATTCTTCTGACAATCGTTCAACATGTTCGGGTGAAACATCAGTAAAGGAGGTTGTAATGTATGCGAATACATCCCGAATGATGTAGGAATTTGAAAGATAAGACACTTAATGAGAAAAAGGAAAGGGTTGCGTTGTGCTGCGGGAGCTCTCTGCTTGCTCAGCACTCTCTGAAATGGTTGCAGGCTGCCTGCATTCCTTTTAACAGCACTAAAACTCCTGACAATCTTAGAAAGAAATGTTCAGCGACAGACTCTTGCACTAAAATCGTAAGTGAAATGATCTGTTCTGCAACGACACTGCTGCCCATTTCACCGTTTGAACAGAATGGTTTGTCTGACTCTGTTGGCAGGGGTACACACCACAGACCTGATTTTGTTTAACTGCAGGTGATACCTGATAATAAAGTAAATTGTTGAGAAACAAGCTCCTAAAACGAGCCTATCAGTTTTGCGAAACCAGACACCAACACCGCACGTGTATGCTTTCAGTTACGATGGGACTAAGGTTGATGGAAGGTCGAACCTTTGTAGCTGCTCAGCAGGAATGGTGGGAATTCTGCCTCATTCTGCCTGGGCTTGAAATGGGCTTAAAACTAACTGTCCTGTTAATAGCGGCAAGACGGCTGGGGCATTTTAAAAAGGGGGGGATGTACAAAGTACTGTTTGATTCAGACGTTGGACCTTTTTTAATGTGGAACCTGCTGTAATGTGCATTCATACACTTTCAGGAGAGGGTGTCATTTGATCCAGCCTCAGTTTTACTTTGGCTTGAAGCAGAGCACATGCACCCCTCTGCATGTGGAGTCCATGGACCACACATGTCAGTTGTCCTCGGTTGCACCCTGCTTTTCAGCTTTCTGAAAAATCCATTGTTTTCTTTTTGGTTGTACTTGAGCCGCACATTCCTGATCTTCAGGCACTTGGCGTGGATGGGGCAGGGAGGGAGGTGGACCTCCTCACAGGCCTGCTCCTGGGTCTGGCCAAATTGGTCATTAATAGGTCCAGATAGTGGATGGTCGAGGGAACTGTCCATTCCGTGTGTCTGCCCCTCCTCTGTGGCTATGTTCACTGCCAGGTGTCCCTGGAAAGGGAGCACGTGGTGTCTGCCAGCGCGATCGAGGCTAGTTTGTGATGTGGAATGACGCCAACAGCACGGGTTCAATTCCCGTACCGTTATTCTCAACCTCGCCTCTTGCCTGAGATGTGGTGACCCTCAGGTTAAATCACCACCAGTCAGGTCTGAAATGCGAGAGCAACCTATGGTCCTCTGAGACTGGGGTGACATTTTTACGAGTCCTCCCGTGGTGAGCACCATGGGGACAGAGATATTTTATCAACCACTTTAATTACATTTTGGTTTGAAGTTTTAAGTTTTTTCTGAGATTCTGTTTACTTTGATCAAAGTAAACTGCATTTTCTTTGAAGGAATTACATTTTTAATTTTCCCCAAAATTTGCTCTGTGGAAGTAAATGTTGAACTATATTTGTGGGCCCCAGAGATGCAGGAGTGGTTCTGAGGTGTTGGGATTACAGTTGCTCAGGGACCCTGTCAGGATTCTTGTTTTACCTTCTTCTACTAAGAATTGATTGTCCGGTTGATCGGAAGTGTAGAGAATGAAACTTTATTGCTAATTATTCACTTTAATACACTTACATGAGAACTGAATCCAAACGTAGAAAAATAATTCATAAACTTAAGGCAAATACATGTCAAAGGAAAGCATTAAACACAAAAGCATAAATAAATGATTTTAAACAGAAACAAATAGATGATTCCAGAATTAAGCAAGGCAGGAATCCAGGAACAAAATTTCACCCACGAGGTCTTACTTGTAAGGGAATCCTTATCTATGGTCTAACCCCTCATTTACTCTCATTGGCTTCTAATTCTCAGCTGAGACCTCCTGATTTGTTCAAATAGATGTCTGTTACTTCGAGGATGATTTAGTAATCAAACATTGGCCATCACTTAAGATTGACTGATGGCCATCAAAGTTAGCTCAGCGTCTACGTGCGCAGTCTTATGAAAGTAGGTTTCTCACGCCACCGCTGGCCATAGACCTTGCTGTAACTAATTAGTCGATTCATTCTTATTGCTAAATACACTGAAATACAATAGTCAATTTATTACATGAAACATTCAATTGAAACAATACAATTGTCAATTCATTATGTGAAACATTTACAAAACAATATCTAAATTTCCACAGACAAGACACTAAAGTTCAATAGTTGATTCATTATCGAAATTACTGTATTCTCACAGTCAAAGCAGTTTAATAATTTAGCTATTTAGCTTTTGCATTCAATTAGTACCTAAAATGATGAATAAATCAATGAATCAATAAATCAATAATCTATTAGATACTTACCCTCCATTATTTGTTTCCATCCAATTACCCCTAGAAATGACAACCCAGCATGTTAACAAAAAGCTGGTGTCTATCCACGCTAAGTGTATATATGCGGTTAATGACTCTATATGATGGAGACTTCCTTGTATTGTAATTCCTGGTTTGAAGTTATCGTTGAGTATGGGAAGAAACTTTAAGCAAATCAGGGGCTGGATTCTCGGGTCTCTGACTCCGAAATCGCAGTTAGCGAACGGCTGGAGATTTTTTTTTTTTAAATTTAGAGTGCCCAATTCATTTTTCCAATTAAGGGGCAATTTAGCGTAGCCAATCCACCTACCCTGCACATCTTTGGGTTGTGAGGGCGAAATTCACGCAAACACGGGGAGAATGTGCAAACTCCACACAGACAGTGAGGACGGCTGGAGAATCTAAGTTTACGATCATACAGGGGTCGACGGCACTTTTGCGATGCTCCGCCCCCTCCAAAGCCACCACGCGACGTATCGACGGTCTTGGGACGTTGCCTGAGGTCCTCCCCCCGATGCTCCGCCCCCGATCGGCTGAGTACCCGACTCCGTGGGTCTCTCACGGTCTCACCGGTCGGGAACTCAGCGTGGCCGCTGCGGACTCAGTCCAGCGGTGCCACAGTCAGGGCAGGGCTGATCCGCGAGCAGGGATGACATTATTCAGGACTGGGAGTACTGTGGTGGGGCGGTCCGGGGCACGCAAGCCGGCCGAAAGGGGGAGGGGAGTATTTTGCGGGCTGGGTCCACCATGAATCACGGCGCGGCCGCTGCAGGTTACCGCCGTGCGCATGCATGCCCACGGATCCAGCAATTCTCTGGGGCGCATCGGCAGCTACTGCCAGGTGCTCTACGTTGGCGTCCTGCTCGCCCCCAACAAAACGGGAAATCGGTGGCTGTTTTGCACCAGTTTTCCTCGTGTAAAACGCCAGCGTTCCCATGCCGACTCAGGGACAGTCTCCAAATCGGAGAATCCAGCCCCTATAACCCCAGATTAGTTGATGGAGTCACGTGTCCAGTCAGGTGAACACAAAGGATCCCTACAGTGCAGAAAGAGGCTATTCAGCCCATCAAACCTGCACCAGCCCTCTGAAACAGTACCCTACCCAGGCGTCCCCGCCCGCTCTATCTCCATAACCCCACCAAACGTGCCCATCTTTGGACACTTAGGGGCAATTTTAGCCTGCCCAATCCACCTAATCTGCACATCTCAGGACAGTTGGAGGGAACCGGAGCACCCGGAGGAAACCCACGCAGACACGGGGAGAACGTGCAATGTCCACATAGTCACCCAAGGTTGGGATCGAACAAGGGTCCTTGGCACTGTGAGGGAACAATGCTAACCACTGTGCTCCCATACCCCTATCCACAGAAGAGCAGGAGGGTTTCTGCTCAATATTCTACCCTCCAACAACCTCAGTGAAACAGGTGATGTGTTTGTTATTGAATTCTGTTTTGTGTGGGCCTTGCTCTGTGCAAACTGTCTGCCGCTTTCCCCACATTGCAGCATTAACTACATTTCAAAAGTTCTTCATTGGCTGTAGAGTGCTTTGTCACTTCCTGAGGCTGTGAACGGTGCCATGTTGTTCCTGTTGATCGATTACAGTAATGTCGACTCTAACATATTTTCCGTCAAGCTCCCAGATTTGATGCCGGTCTCACAGGCCTCACATGAGTGAACAGGCTGCCCACTTGGCGTCTCCCATTCACACAAACCCCAAGAGTGGCCGAGCCCTCACCCTGGAAACCTCTGGGGTCCTTGGGACTGACCTGCCATCTCCTGCAAGTTTTATGGAGGTGTTTTCACTGATTTTAATACTTAACAGATTGACATCTTGATCGGTTTCCCCACATGACAGCAGGGACTGCACTTCAAAAGTATTTCATTGATTGTGATGCACATTGGGGTGTCCTGAGGTCATACAAGATGATATATAAATGTGAGTTTTCCAAGTCTTTTTCTCTTGACTCTAAACCAAAGACAATGCTCATTGGCTAATCAAAGCGTCTATTAATAGGGGTTACTGTAACTTGCTCTCCTGACGCTGCTAGAATCCCAAGTGCTTTTCCCTTGTGTGAATGAAAACTACCTTAATTAGATCCTTAAATGTTGCACATCTTGCTACCTCCGCATCGGTACTAATGACGAAGCTTAACGAGGGCGTAGCAATTAAACCCAGATCACCTTATGGAATCAACATGCGAAAAATTGTGATACAACAGTAACCGATTTACAGACAAGAATACTCTGCTCGTTTGATGTACTCTGGCTTGCGATTAGGGTAACAGATAACCCGGTGGGAAAAAGGTACAGGCGTTTTAATAGCTAAGGCACTCAAACTGTTTCTGTTATTAATTATTCACAGCTTAAAAATTAATAATGTGATACGCGGAACGCTCAGAAAGTGGCACAATGCAATTAAATTCAGAACTAAATAAGGAGCATCAGGTCAGTTCTTTTTTCTTTCCCTCCCCCGGAGTGTTCAGCTTTGGTTTTAAATTAAACATTGCAGAAGAGCAGCACATTCCTTGAATCATCGTTGCCCACTGGTATTAAGCAGCTTTTGCTTTATACATCGGAGCGGGGAGCACAGGGTCCACCGCAGTGGGCTTGATTCTCTGCTGGATGAACTTCGGATCATTCGGGAGGCAGAGGGGGTCATAGATAGGAGCTTCAGGGAAGTAGTTACACCAAAGACTGGAGATAGATGGGTAACTGTAAGAGGGACTGGGAAGAAGCAGTCAGTGCAGGGACCCCCTGCGGTCGTTCCCCTGAGTAACAAGTATACCGTTTTGGATACTTGTGGGGGGGACAACTTACCAGGGGTAAGCCATGGGGTACGGGCCTCTGGCACGGAGTCTGTCCCTGTTGCTCAGAAGGGAAAGGGGGAAAGGAGTAGAACATTAGTAATTGGGGACTCAATAGTCAGGGGCACAGATAGGAGATTTTGTGGGAGCGAGAGAGACTCACGTTTGGTATGTTGCCTCCCAGGTGCAAGGGTAAGTGATGTCTCGGATCGTGTTTTCCGGGTCCTTAAGGGGGAGGGGGAGCAGCCCCAAGTCGTAGTCCACATTGGCACTAACGACATAGGTAGGAAAGGGGACAAGGATGTCAGGCAGGCCTTTAGGGAGCTAGGATGGAAGCTCAGAGCGAGAACAAACAGAGTTGTTATCCCTGGGTTGTTGCCCGTGCCACGTGATAGTGAGATGAGGAATAGGGAGAGAGAGCAATTAAACACGTGGCTACAGGGATGGTGCAGGCGGGAGGGATTCAGATTTCTGGATAACTGGGGCTCTTTCTGGGGAAGGTGGGACCTCTATAGACAGGATGGTCTACATCTGAACCTGAGGGGCACCAATATCCTGGGGGGGAGATTTGTTAGTGCTCTTTGGGGGGTTTAAACTAATTCAGCAGGGGCATGGGAACCTGGATTGTAGTTTTGGGGTACGGGAGATTGAGAGTATGGAGGTCAGGAGCACAGATTTGACTTCGCAGGAGGGTGCCAGTGTTCAGGTAGGTGGTTTGAAGTGTGTCTACTTCAATGCCAGGAGTATACGAAATAAGGTAGGGGAACTGGCAGCATGGGTTGGTACCTGGGACTTCGACGTTGTGGCCATTTCAGAGACATGGATAGAGCAGGGACAGGAATGGTTGTTGCAGGTTCCGGGGTTTAGGTGTTTTAGTAAGCTCAGAAAAGGGGGCAAAAGAGGGGGAGGTGTGGCGCTGCTAGTCAAGGACAGTATTACGGTGGCGGAAAGGATGCTAGATGGGGACTCTTCTTCCGAGGTAGTATGGGCTGAGGTTAGAAACAGGAAAGGAGAGGTCACCCTGTTGGGAGTTTTCTATAGGCCACCTAATAGTTCTAGGGATGTAGAGGAAAGGATGGCGAAGATGATTCTGGAAAAGAGCGAAAGTAACAGGGTAGTTGTTATGGGAGACTTTAACTTTCCAAATATTGACTGGAAAAGATATAGTTCGAGTACATTAGATGGGTCGTTCTTTGTACAATGTGTGCAGGAGGGTTTCCTGACACAATATGTTGACAGGCCAACAAGAGGCGAGGCCACATTGGATTTGGTTTTGGGTAATGAACCAGGCCAGGTGTTAGATCTGGAGGTAGGTGAGCACTTTGGAAACAGTGACCACAATTCGGTGACCTTTACGTTAGTGATGGAAAGGGATAAGTATACCCCGCAGGGCAAGAGTTATAGCTGGGGGAAGGGCAATTATGATGCCATTAGACATGACTTAGGATGTGTTGGTTGGAGAAGTAGGCTGCAAGGGTTGGGCACACTGGATATGTGGAGCTTGTTCAAGGAACAGCTATTGCATGTTCTTGATAAGTACGTACCAGTCAGGCAGGGAGGAAGGGGTCGAGCGAGGGAACCGTGGTTTACCAAAGAAGTGGAATCTCTTGTTAAGAGGAAGAAGGAGGCCTATGTGAAGATGAGGCATGAAGTTTCAGTTGGGGTGCTTGATAGTTACAAGGAAGCGAGGAAGGATCTAAAGAGAGAGCTGAGACGAGCAAGGAGGGGACATGAGAAGTCTTTGGCAGGTAGGATCAAGGAAAACCCAAAAGCTTTCTATAGGTATGTCAGGAATAAAAGAATGACTAGGGTAAGAGTAGGGCCAGTCAAGGACAGTGGTGGGAAGTTGTGTGTGGAGGCTGAGGAGATAAGCGAGATACTAAATGAATACTTTTCGTCAGTATTCACTCAAGAAAAAGATAATATTGTGGAGGAGAATGCTGAGACCCAAACTATTAGAATAGATGGCATTGAGGTGCGTAGGGAAGAAGTGTTGGCAATTCTGGACAAGGTGAAAATAGATAAGTCCCCGGGGCCAGATGGGATTTATCCTAGGATTCTCTGGGAAGCCAGGGAAGAGATTGCTGAGCCTTTGGCTTTGATTTTTAGGTCATCATTGGCTACAGGAATAGTGCCAGAGGACTGGAGGATAGCAAATGTGGTCCCTTTGTTCAAGAAGGGGAGTAGAGATAACCCCGGTAACTATAGGCCGGTGAGCCTAACGTCTGTGGTGGGTAAGGTCTTGGAGAGGATTATAAAAGATACGATTTATAATCATCTAGATAGGAATAATATGATTAGGGATAGTCAGCATGGTTTTGTGAAGGGTAGGTCATGCCTCACAAACCTTATCGAGTTCTTTGAGAAGGTGACTGAACAGGTAGACGAGGGTAGAGCAGTTGATGTGGTGTATATGGATTTCAGTAAAGCGTTTGATAAGGTTCCCCACGGTCGGCTATTGCAGAAAATACGGATGCTGGGGATTGAGGGTGATTTAGAGATGTGGATCAGAAATTGGCTAGTTGAAAGAAGACAGAGAGTGGTAGTTGATGGGAAATGTTCAGAATGGAGTTCAGTTACGAGTGGCGTACCACAAGGATCTGTTCTGGGGCCGTTGCTGTTTGTCATTTTTATAAATGACCTAGAGGAGGGCGCAGAAGGATGGGTGAGTAAATTTGCAGACGACACTAAAGTCGGTGGAGTTGTAGACAGTGCGGAAGGATGTTGCAGGTTACAGAGGGACATAGATAAGCTGCAGAGCTGGGCTGAGAGGTGGCAAATGGAGTTTAATGTGGAGAAGTGTGAGGTAATTCACTTTGGAAAGAATAACAGGAATGCGGAATATTTGGCTAATGGTAAAATTCTTGGCAGTGTGGATGAGCAGAGGGATCTCGGTGTCCATGTACATAGATCCCTGAAAGTTGCAACCCAGGTTGATAGGGTTGTGAAGAAGGCCTATGGTGTGTTGGCCTTTATTGGTAGAGGGATTGAGTTCCGGAGCCATGAGGTCATGTTGCAGTTGTACAAAACTCTAGTACGGCCGCATTTGGAGTATTGCGTACAGTTCTGGTCGCCTCATTATAGGAAGGACGTGGAAGCTTTGGAAAGGGTGCAGAGGAGATTTACCAGGATGTTGCCTGGTATGGAGGGAAAATCTTATGAGGAAAGGCTGATGGACTTGAGGTTGTTTTCGTTAGAGAGAAGAAGGTTAAGAGGTGACTTAATAGAGGCATACAAAATGATCAGAGGGTTAGATAGGGTGGACAGCGAGAGCCTTCTCCCGCGGATGGAGGTGGCTAGCACGAGGGGACATAGCCTTAAATTGAGGGGTAATAGATATAGGACAGAGGTCAGAGGTGGGTTTTTTACGCAAAGAGTGGTGAGGCCGTGGAATGCCCTACCTGCAACAGTAGTGAACTCGCCAACATTGAAGGCATTTAAAAATTTATTGGATAAGCATATGGATGATAAGGGCATAGTGTAGGTTAGATGGCCTTTAGTTTTTTTTCCATGTCGGTGCAACATCGAGGGCCGAAGGGCCTGTACTGCGCTGTATCGTTCTATGTTCTATGTTCTATTGCTTCCTTTCACTGCTGCTGTGTCCGGCCCTCATTGGAACCTGCCAACAAAGGATTCCAGTCCTGTCCAATGTCCTTCCGTTTGACGTGCCGCCATATTTGTTTTCCCGTCGCCAACTCCATTCTCTTGTGTGCTGGGTTCTGAATGCGAACCGGGGGTGGGGGGCTCTGTGCCAGCCTGCTTGCTGCCAGGGTGAGCGGGTGAGCTTTGCCAAGACGCACTTGCCCTCTGATGTACCATCAATTGAACGCGAGACGAGTTGCTGAACAAAAGTATGGCTTTAATCTACTAGATGTTAGCCCTGCGGTCGATTACAGTAGAAGGACGACCGCCGGGCGTACTGGGTATTTATATCCCGCCCTGGAGGCGGGGTTAACTCAGCCTCTCGACCAATCGGGGAGCCGTCACATGACTGGTCTCAACCAACCGGTCGAGAGGCACATGACCGACCAGGGCCAATGGTAAGCCAGTGTTCTGCACCAATGGCAGGCAGCTTTGCTAATCATACCACCACACCCTCAAGGCCGACTAGGTTCCCATTCTTCAGCTTCAAACCAAGCCTGAAACAATCCCTTCATGCCAATGTTTGCGGGTAAACCTCGGCAGTTGATTAGGCTGGGTCCATTTTCTTTCGGATCTGATTCCTATCATATGTTGTCATCATCCATCCTTCGAGATGTACAAAATCATTTATTGTTTGCATTTTCTAAAATTCCTACACTCATCGCCCACATTCCTTTGTCGGCTCCTGTAGATTATTGCTCAGTAGATAATCCACCTTGAGATGGCCTCGAGAGGTGAGCACAGCAGACATTACAGGTCCAAGGTTCTTTGCTACATATGAAGTATCATCACAAAATGGTTCTCAGGTGTGTGTTTAACAGAGACTACAGGGAACAAGGAATTTTTAAACGCTTATTAACTCGATACAATTATGCACAGAGCTGGATAAGCACCAGGCTCCTCGAAGAAGTATTTCTCTCCGAGTACCAGTGACACGTGCGATGGGATTCACCGTCGGCAGGATTCTCCGCTTCTCCAGCAGCGCACCCACGCCCGCGGGTTTCCCCGACGACGTGGGATTGCCACAATGGCCGGCTGCCGGGACGGAGGGTCCCGCTGCCGGGACGGAGGGTCCCGCTGCTGGCGGGGGGTGCGTCACACCGAAAAACGGGTGCGGCAGGACAGAGAATCCCACCTGTGATCTGACATCAGTGATGTGGTGGATAGCCAAAAAGGCGATAGATAATCATCCTTTATACCCCGGGTACCAACTAGAAATGGGGGAAGGGGGATTATCCGCCTCCACTTTTGGTTGAGTGGGAATGGTGGAGAATCCAGCGGGAGGCCCAAAACGTTTTTTTGCGCCGGCAGGATTTCCTATTGAGATTGTCCCCGCTCCCCACCACAGACACTACATGGTACCTGCCATGAAAGGTCTCAAATCCAATTAGCAAGCATTTACATCTGCTTAGTGGGCCTCCCCACTGTATTACCCCACCCTCCCAACTCCCGAGCATTGACCATGGCCAACCCACCGAACCTGAACCCTCGTAGTTCTTGTGCACTTCCCCCGGGCACTGCCCCTAGCAATTCTAGGGGAGGAGGCTTCCATTGAGGAGGTTTGGCATGCAACACTTTGAAAAATTAGTGAACGGTTACATCCCTCAGAAACCAGTCAAGAAAACCTGGTCGACACGTGGCCCAACCAACAATCTTTAGACGCCGCCAAATAGGTAAGTTTGTTGAAACAATACTTGCCTGAGTGTGGAATCAAGTGGAGCAACTGTGCTTTCTCCCAATCCTTCACTATCCTCCCTGGCCTGCTCAGCCCCTTATCTTCCGATCAGCACAGTTTCCTGATTACTCCTGCTGTGTTATGCTTCTTCATGTAGCATAAGCTGCTTCCTTGATGTATACTCTGACAAAGGAAGGTTCAGACTCGGAGATAGGTTTCGCACATTTATTGAACAGTTAACAATTCTCCTACTTGAGTTCGACTCTCCTGCTAATCTAACCATAGTAACTCAATCTAACTAACCAGTCTGCTCTGAGCCATGTGGTGGGTGTGATGCTTCCTGATCTGCCCCTGTCTCTCTGAGTGTCGCCTATGGAAAGAGAAAGAGCATGTGTGCCCTGTCCTTTTATATCGGTAGCCCCCTTGTGGTAGTGTCACCTCTGGGTGTCTTGACTGCCCATTGGTCGTGTCCTATCTTACTGACCTATTGGTTGAATGTCTGTATGTCATTATGTCTCTGGTGCTCCCTCTAGTGTTTATTTAGTCTTAGTGTATTTGCATTAACCCCTTGTATATTTACCGTGATGCATATCACCGCAACTCCCATCGACTCCCTATCGCCACCATAGCGCCCAAAGACTTTTGTTCCGATCAGCTGCTTGGGGACCCCCAGCATTCAATCTCAAGGTCCCAGGCCCAAAATCGGATGGGCCTCAGGCCTACCGGTTTCGGCCCAGGGCCACTTGCAAATTCTAGGCTGCAGTCTATAAATCTCCACAAGCCATTGGTTATTTTATATAACGTACAACATGGCGACAAATTGAATACGCCCTGTTCCTGAAATGATGGGCGGTGTGGTGCCAGAGTAGGGCTATCGAGATAAACAATGAGCTCAGAAGTGAATGCTTGGTTGGTTGGATGCAGTCTGAACTCAAGCCAAGTCCAACGACGACAAAGCTGTCCCAAGCTGATAGCAGTGTCATTGCTAATCCCTTCTCTGCTTCAGTGCCATTGTGAGAAATTGGCTCAATTAAGTGGTAATCTTTTTCTCTCCCATGCTGTTATTGACAAAAACAATTTAAATCCTCCAAGCCTGAACTTGCTTCAACCCACCCTGACAGCACCAGATGGGGCAAGTGGTCGGAATGAGAATTGCCGACTCCGATGCTGTGCTCAACACTATCAGATGACATGGGACGGGTTTGGAATGAAACACAATTGGCGGATTATGTTAGCGATCCAGGATTCTAGGTGCCTCTTGTGCTCTCTCTGAAACGGGAGCGTCCAAAATGCAAGAGGATTTTGAACGCGTTGTGCAAGTTAAAAAGGAGTTTGATGTTGAAAGTGTGGGTACATTAATACCCTCGGGTCATGAGGCGGTCTGTTTTTTGTTACAACTCCAGCAGATTGTGATTCTAGACAGAAACACCAATATTGCAGGTGGTGGAAATCCAGAATAAAAACAGGAAATGGCTGCAAAATACTTACAGAATCATAGCATTTACAGTGCAGGAGGCGACAATTTGGCCCATCGAGTCTGCACTGGCCCATGGAAAGAGCACCCCACTTAAGCCCTTGCCTCCACCCTAACCCTGTAACCCAATCCAACCTTTTTCTTTTGGGCACTACGGCAATTTAGCACGGCCAATCCACCTAACCCGCACATCTTTGGGCCGTGGGATGAAACCGGAGCATCCGGAGGAAACCCACGCAGACATGGGGTGAACGTGCAGACTCCGCACAGTCAGCGACCCAAGCCGGGAATCGAACCTGGGACATTGGCTCTGTGAAGCAACTGTGCTAACCACTGTGCTACCGTGCTGCCCTAACTTAGGTCAGCCTGGCTCCATGGATAGAGAGAAATAGACAGTTTTTTTCTCCTTCAGATCATGGACTTTGTTTCCGAACTGGAAACATTGTGAGGGGTTTTAAGCAAGAAGATAGACGGGAAGGGCTGAATTTTCAGACAGCGGGAGTCAGGAAAATTCCGGCTTGGCCCACTTGGCCAGGGGAGGGCAGAATGGTTGGGCGGGGGGGGGGGGGGGGGGGGGGGGGGGGGTGGTGGGTGGTGGAGTTGTAGAAGAAGGGAGTGGCTGATAACTAGAATTGGGCCCGCTGCCTCTGTAAAGAGTTTGGAGGCAGCCACAGGCTCAGCCAAATGCCGAGGCGGGCTGCTTAAAAGGCAAGTTTTGGTTCTCTGAGGCATCACCTCAGCTGTTATTATAACAGTAAAATCAGCCCTCTAGCCCTCACACCTCAAAGCCCCTCATTCCCACACAATCCCCATGCCTTATCCCTGCCTCACACTTTATTTTCTGAGGGTTCAGGCATCCATTAGTCTGTTGAGACAGCTATGTCCAAGGGAAGATACTGATTGATTGACAGCTCTCTTTCTGTGACCTATTTTTATCAATTTCACAATGTTTACTTAAAGATAAAGAGGAGCCTGTATTTTCTGCTATTACAGAAAGTAATGAATGAATGGCTAGTTTAAAAAAAACATTTTCCACACATGCCATAGTGTTCATTGCCATTGTGTTCATTGGTTCTGTACAGAGCAAATACTGGGTAAATGGGCATGGGAATGCCATAGGTTGGCCTGGAGGGCATGAGGGAATAAGGGGAGTGGGTGGAGGGGAATAGGTTAGCATGGAATGTACGAGGAGCCCGAGGGGTGGGTGGAGTGGTATAGATTGGAATGGAGGGTCTGAGGGGCCTTCGGGTATGGGAGTCTATCATAGATTGGCACAGAGGGTTAGAGGGACCATGAGGGTGGGTGAGTGGCCCCTTGTTTATCGCTCCCAAATTTGCCTCTCTTTTTGTGGTTGTTCTGTAGCTGACAAGGTCCCATGATCTTGGGATCCCTGCCTAAACCCTAAACCCCTCTGACTATCCACCACCATTTTAAAACCGTTTTAATACCTACCCCTTTCACTAATTTATCAATCACCTCTTTCCCTCAGAATCCATTTTTATCTGATTACATTTATACTACCTTCAGATGTTTTCCTCCTCCCCAAACTTAGTCACTCTCCTACAGATACTCACTCACTCACTCAGACACACACACTCACACACACATACACTCACATGCTCTCACTCACTCAGACACACACACTCACACATTATTACACACACACTCTTACACACCAACATTCACTCACTCTCACACTCACTCACTCCGACATGCACACACTCTCACACACATTCACTCAAACACTCACACTCTTACACACACATTCACACTCACTCACTCTGACACACATACACTCTCACACGCACACATTCACAGCTCCAGGGTCCCAGGTTCGATTCCCGGCTTGGGTCACTGTCTGTGCGGAGTCTGCACGTTCTCCCCGTGTCTGCGTGGGTTTCCTCCGGGTGCTCCGGTTTCCTCCCACAGTCACAAAGATGTGCAGGTTAGGTGGATTGGCCATGCTAAATTGCCCCTTAGTGCCCAAAATTGCCCTTTGTGTTGGGTGGGGTTACTGGGTTATAGAACATAGAACAGTACAGCACAGAACAGGCCCTTCGGCCCTCAATGTTGTGCCGAGCCATGATCACCCTACTCAAACCCACGTATCCACCCTATACCCGTAACCCAACAACCCCCCCTTAACCTTACTTTAATTAGGACACTACGGGCAATTTAGGTTATGGGGATGAGTGAACAGTTGAGGCAGGATGATAAGGAGCCGATCGAATATGTTGGATTCCCTTCTCCTTCTTGTGAAGTGAACTGTGGCCCATTGTAGCCAACACGTTGTTCAGGGTAACCGAATCTCACACAAATCTCACCCAGCCTTTCTATTGTTCTCTCTGAGTACATGGCCTTCATTCATGGCAACTTCAGGCCATGTTGACTGCCCATCTACCACAATGAAAAACATTTGTTCTTCGAATGGTCCGGTATAATCTGGATGAACTCTTTTCCGGGGCCCTTTTGGTCATCTCCGTGGGCGTAATTTCATAGAATGTACAGTGCAGAAGGAGGCCATTTGGCCCATCGAGTCTGCACCGGCTCTGTGAAAGAGCACCCTACCTAAGCCCACACCATCCCCATAACCCAGTAACCCCACCAAACACTAAGGGAAATTTTGGGCACTAAGGGGCAATTTATCATGGCCAATCCACCTAACCTGCACATCTTTGGACTGTGGGAGGAAACCGGAGCACCCGGAGGAAACCCATGCAAACACGGGGAGAACGTGCAGACTCTGCACAGACAGTGACCCAAGCCAAGAATCGAACCTGGGACCCTGGAGCTGTGAAGCAATTATCATAACCACTGTGCTACCGTGCTGCCCCAAATGGCGCTGGAGGAGGCAGGTTTCGAATCTTTGCACAAGTCGAAAAGAAACCCACCTTCTCCTCGATTCTGGTATCGACGCTGGCCACCAAAAATAGCTTCTGGCTATCTTCTTCATTCTGACTATCCCACAATGACCTTTGCGAAGATTGTCTAGGACATGTTTCTTAAACAATGGCAAAGTATTGACCCTCATTCCCCAGTGTGCTCCCACAGTCTTTCCACAAAGTACTACATCCATAACGTCCGACAGGAGTAGATTATTTCTAACATCCCTCTTAGCCTGCGGTTGCAGGAATATTATCAGCTTCTTCGAAATAGAAAATATTACCACTTGACCTATTCACTGCTGACTCATTAGGTAAAGGTAATCTAGATAATCCATCAGCAATCCCATGCAGATTTGAATGACGATATTTCATCAGATATATATATCCTGACAACAACTCCCATCTCAGCATCCGGCTCGCTGTTAGAGATGGAATATCGGTGTGGGATCGCACTGTAGTTTTGCCAATGGTCGATGAGCCGTCAGTAAAAGTTAATTTCCATTTATATAGATATTGGTAAAAATGTTTGATTCCAAAAATGATGCCGAGAGCTTCCTTCTTCTCTGTCTGAGCACAGTTCATTTCTGCGTTGTTCAAGCATCTTGACACAAACACTATTGACTTCTTTTCACCACAAGGCATTATGGGCTCCCACCCCATAAGGTGATGTGGTGCAAGTCAATTGCAAGGGTAATTTTGGATTAAAGTGTGTCAGGACTTCTGACTTTAGTAATGCCTCTTTGTCTTGCACCAAGGCCTTCTCGCACTGATCCACCCATTTCCATTTCCTGTTTAGACACAATAGGCGGGATTCTCCCGCCAGGTAGGAGAATCGCCGGGGGTGCGGCACGAATTCCGCCCCTGGTGGCCGCCGATTTCCCCGGCGCGGAGATTCGGCGGGACGGGAATCGTGCCGCGCCGGTCGGCGGCCGCTGGCAGCGCCCCCGCCCCCCCGGCGATTCTCCGACCTGCGATGGGCTGAAGTCCCGCTCGTTCTATGCAGGTCCCGCCGGCGTAAATTGGATTAGGTCCCTTACCGGCGCGACCTGGCGGCGCGGGCAGGCTCCGGGGTCCTGTGTGTGTGGGGGGGGGGGGGGGGGGAGGGGGGGCGTGGGCCGATCTGTCCCCTGGGGGTGCCCCCACGGTGGCCTAGCCCACGATCGGGGCCCACCGGGCGGGCCTGTGCCGTGGGGGCACTCTTTTCCTACGCGCAGCGTGGTCCTCTGTGATGGCCGGTGCGAAGGTGAACCCCCCCTGTGCATACGCAGGGATGACGTCAGCAGTCGCTGCTGCTCCCGCGCATGCCCGGACTACACCGGCTGGCGGAGTCCCCTCGACCCCGGCTAGCGCGGCGCCAAAGGCCTTCCACGCCGGCCGGCGGGGCGCAAACCACACCGGCCTAGCCCCTGAAGGTGCGGAGGATTCCGCACCATTGGGGCGGCCCGATACCAGAGTGGTTCACGCCACTCTGTCCCCGCCGTGATTCCCCCACCCCACCAGGTACGGGAGAACCCCGCCCAATAAATTGTGTAAAGGCTTGGGAATAGTTTCAGGATTAGTGACAAACCTTCCATAATATTTTAATAAGCCCAATAACGATCAAGGTTAATTCACATTTTGAGGTAAAGGTGGCCCAGTTATGGCTTTTACTTTTGACGGTGATTTGTGCAGTCGCTTTGCATCAATAACATGCCCCAGGTATTCAATAGAAGATTTGAAGAATTCACATTTATCATTCTGTACTCGTAGTCCGTAATCCTCTAGTCTCTGGAGTGTAGCATCTAAATTTTAAAGATGCTCTTCTTCATCCTTCCCAGTATCCTCTAAGTAGCGTTGGAGTCCTTCTAGTCCACTTCAAATTTAATCCAGGGCACATTGGAACAACACAGGTGCGGATGTGAAGTTTTTATATCTGAAATGCTCTTTGTGTGTCACTGGATATTGTTGTGAATCTGGATCCACATTTATCTGGAAACACTTTTACAAAAAAAATTTAGAGTGCGTGGGTTTCCTCCGGGTGCTCCGGTTTCCTCCCACAGTCCAAAGATGTGTGGGTTAGGTGGATTGGCCATGATAAATTGCCCTTAGTGTCCTTAAAAAGTAAGGTTAAGGGGGGGGTTGTTGGGTTACGGGTATAGGGTGGATACGTGGGTTTGAGTAGGGTGATCATTGCTCAGCACAACATCGAGGGCCGAAGGGCCTGTTCTGTTCTGTACTGTTCTAATTCTAATTCTAATTATTTTATTTTCCAATTAAGGGGCAATTTAGCGCGGCCAATCCACCTAATCTGCACATCTTTTGGATTGTGGGGGTTAAACCCACGCAGACATGGGGAGAATGTACAAACTCCACACAGACAGTGACCCAGGGTTGGGATTCGAACCCGGTCCTCAGCGCCATAGTCCCAGTGCTAACCACTGTGCCACGTGTTGCTCCCCTGGAGACACACTTTACTGAAATGCTGGCCTCCAGCCAACCCAATAAATAAATCAATTAAAGGCAGAGGGTACATCTCTAAACACAATACCCGATTGATAACGACTTTAAAATCTCCACATATACATACAGAACCAACTTTCTTCATCACAGGTACGATCAGTGTGGCCCAATCACTTGTATCGATGACCCCTGTCTTGACCAGCCTCTCTAATCCTACCTTGACCTTTGGCCTGATGGCATACGGCACTGACCCCGCCTTTGAGCATCTTGCTTGACTTTCATCCCCAATCTTTAGCTTGACTGAGATCTCTTCCATGCTTCCCACCTCTCCATTAAAGACTGGCATGTTTCTTTAAAATCTTGGGTAGACCTGCTTCGGACTCTGACATGAGACTCACCTGGGCCCAGTTTAGCTCGATTCTCTCGAGCCAGGTTCTCCCTATTCGGGCTGGATAGTTACCTTTAATATCGTGCAGGGACAAATCTGCGGTCTGTCCGTTTAGCTGGACATGGACATCAATGCGGCTGGTCAACGAAACCACTCCTCCCAACTATTTTTAAGTATTTCTTTGACAGTTTTAAGGTGACGTGTCATAGGTTCCCTTGGTATTCAGTTCCTGGAACGAATGAAATGGACGCTCAAATGTCCAGCTCCATTTTCACTGGTTGTCTGTCCGGTAAAAGATTGCTCCAGTAACGGTTTGTTGTGCCACAGTAGGGGTCTTGCAAAACTGCCCTTGCTCTCAATTAATTGTTGCATGGTATTTCCTACTTTGCTTGCTGTGCACAGTTGAGGGAGCGCTGTTGGAGGATTCTCACATCCTTCCTCCCTGCAAATCTACAACCCTGGCTGGTACCCTCACATAATCTCCTCCGCCCACACTCTCACACTCCTCCCCCCCCCACACTCTCACACTCCTCCCCCCCCCACACTCTCACACTCCTCCCCCCGCCCACACTCTCACACTCCTCCCCCCCGCCCACACTCTCACACTCCTCCCCCCCGCCCACACTCTCACACTCCTCCCCCCACACTCTCACTCTCCTCCCCCCCCACACTCTCACTCTCCTCCCCCCCCACACTCTCACTCTCCTCCCCCCTCCCACACTCTCACTCTCCCCCCCTGCCCACACTCTCACACTCCTCCCCCCCCCCCACACTCTCACTCTCCTCCCCCCCTCCCACACTCTCACTCTCCCCCCCTGCCCACACTCTCACACTCCTCCCCCCCGCCCACACTCACACTCCTCCCCCCCGCCCACACTCTCACACTCCCCCCCCCCCCCCCCCCACTGCACATCACCTCAGTCTCTCTCTCTTTCTCCCCCCCCCACACTCTCCCATTCTCACAATCTCGCTCACCTCTCTCACCTGGGTGTCTTCAAGGCAGTTCCCTGCCTCACTGGCCGTCTCCTGGTGACTGAGGCTTGATTAGGGGTGTTGTCTCACGCCTCACTGTTGCCTGCCCTCCCTGGTCTGGTTGCAAACCTGCTCGTCCTCCAAAACATAAACCGGCAAAACCTCAGCAGCCTCTACCTCTCCCTCCTCCCCATTGGGTCCTCAGTTTAACATCTCATCCACGAGATAGCACCTCTGATAAACTCCCTTGGCGCGGAACCGATGTGGTAGCTGATGTGTTGGGTAAGCTGGGTCTATGTGGACTGCGTTTGATGCAGTGTAGAGAGAGACAGGCTTCCAACACTTGAAGAAATGCAATACGATTTTATTGAACAACTAACTATATTACATGCTTAACTGTGGGTTGACACTATGCTGACTTGACTGGAGACCTGAGGCTAGCCTGACCAGACTAACTGACTACCACATGGTGTTTGTTCTGGCTGCTGCTCACGGGCTCTGACTGTCTCAGAGGCTGCATCCCGAGAGAGCGGGAAAACTGGTGCCCTCTGGCTTTATAGTGGTCGTGTCCTGTCTGGTGATTGGCTGCTGTGTTCTGTGTGCTCACTGGTCATCCTGTGTGTCAATCACTGCCTGTCTGCACTCCATCATATACCTATTGGACACCACAAGCTGGCATGAGCCACTGGCAGCAATGGCATTGCCATTGTAGTCGAGGAGCTGGCAGGCCGGTGGAAGAATGCTTGGTCTGACGCGGATGGTGTCGAGGTCAGACTTTGAAATGAGGTTTTGCTGAAGTGCCGGTGTCCAGCTTGAAAAGTATGTGAGCCTTGTTAACCATAAGGGTGGCACACCACTCGTCGTCCGGATCAATGCTCAGGATTGGGAGTTGTTTGACCATCGTTGAGAAAGGCAGCGCATGGGGCAGCACGGTAGCATGGTGGTTAGCATAAATGCTTCACAGCTCCAGGGTCCCAGGTTCGATTCCCGGCTGGGTCACTGTCTGTGTGGAGTCTGCACGTCCTCCCGTGTGTGCGTGGGTTTCCTCCGGGTGCTCAGGTTTCCTCCCACAGTCCAAATATGTGCGGGTTAGATGGATTGGCGATGATAAATTGCCCTTAGTGTAAGGTTAATGGGGGGATTGTTGGGTTACGGGTATAGGGTGGATATGTGGGTTTGAGTAGGGTGATCATTGCTCGGCACAACATCGAGGGGCCTGTTGTGTGCTGTACTGTTCTATGTTCTATGCTTGGTGATGATGCCCACCCGGAATGGGGATTTGAGGCCCTCAGCGTTGGGATCTGGTAGACTGTCGGGGTCGGAGTCTGTCACGGGTTGCTGTATTGATCGGATGCTCCTGCGCTGTGGCTGGGATCGCTGTGTGCTGGGCAGTGGAGCAGATGTGCAAAGGGCTGGATAGTGGCCAAACTTGCCACACTGGAGACAGCGTCGAGATTTTGACGGACATTGCCGCTTTAAATGGGCGGAGCCACAATTGGAACACGTCATGACGCCGACATCAGGACATTCCGTGTGCCACCGCGCATGCGCAGTGTGGTCGAACGACGTGCGCACTTCCGCAGGCTGGTCATCGGTCTCGCCATATCCTCGGTCATGGCGCGCATGCGCTGGAGCCCGGGAAAAGCACACAAAATGGCCATTCTCATCCAGACCTGGATGTATATTATGACAGTAGCCTTGATTTATCTTTATAAGCCAAGCTCTGGGGTGGGATTCGAACCCAGAACCTTGCAATTCAGTGTGCTACCAACTGAGCGACAGCTAATGCATATATGGAAGACTGGCAAAGCTGGAGTTGTTCTTCTTAGAACAGAAGAGGTTAAAAGGAGATTTGTCAAAGGTGTCCAAAATCATGGGCGGTTTTTAATGGGTTAATAAGGCAACACTTTTTCTGGTATAGAAGAATCAGTAACTAGAAGACACAAGTTTTAGATAGTTGATGAAGGAGGTGAATGAGGAAACCCAGCAGAGTTGTTGTAGAACATAGAACAGTACAGCACAGAACAGGCCCTTCGGCCCTCGATGTTGTGCCAAACAATGATCACCCTACTTAAACCCACGTAACCCGTATACCCATAACCCAACGATCCCCCCATTAACCTTACACTATGGGCAATTTAGCATGGCCAATCCACCTAACCCGCACATCTTTGGACTGTGGGAGGAAACCGGAGCACCCGGAGGAAACCCACGCACACACGGGGAGGACGTGCAGACTCCACACAGACAGTGACCCAGCCGGGAATCGAACCTGGGACCCTGGAACTGTGAAGCATTGATGCTAACCACCATGCTACCGTGAGGTTGTGATCTATGATATGCTGGCTGAAAGGGTGGTGGAAACGGATTCAGTAGTGTCATTCCATAGAGAATTGGGAGGGAAAAGATACAGAGGTCTGAAGGGGGGGTGGGGTCACGGAACGCAGGGACGATTGGGTCATACAGAAACGTTAACTGTTTCACTCTCTCCACAGATGCCACCTGACCCCTGCTGAGTTCTTCCAGAATGTTCAGTTTATTTCGAGGATTAATGGGACAGCTTTACCAAAGAGAAATAGTCTTGACAAAATCTGATTGGCACATTAAAAGTCGTGATTCTGTTGACGGGTGTGGTGAATGTAACATGATAATTCACACTATATCTTTGTAAGTGCAGTAGTGTTATCTGACCACTAGGGGGAGTAGCTCTGGGAATGCTCAGGAGCTTGTACAGGGCTCCATCCTTGGCTCCGCCCACGACTCCTCCCCCTAGTGCTGCTGTATAAATACCCTTGTCCAGAGTCAGCCTGCAGGTTCACTGAGAGTTCATCAACGGGTATCAGGCTGGCTCTGTAGTAAGTCGATTAAAGCCTATATTCATATTGGAAACACGTGTCTGGTGAATTGATGGTTCCATCAATTTAATCGACTTGAGAACAGTCAAGATCGATCATGGAATCAGCCCTCAAGCCTGGACGCCTGGAACTCGACCCGCAGGATGCAGAGGCTAAAGAAATCTTCTCCCACTGGCTGCGGTGCTTCAAGGCCTACCTGGCAGAAGCGAGCACAGCCGAAACTACAGAGGGTCAGAAGTTAAGTCTACTGCACGCGAGGGTGAGCCACAGAATCTCTACGCAACTAAACTCGGCCGGTTCATATACTGCAGCGCTAGCGGTACTCGATAAGAAATATGTAAGTCCCATTAACGAAGTTTACGCACGCCATGTGTTCACGACTCGCCGCCAGCGGCCTACAGAACCACTCGCCGAATTTGTAAGGGAACTCAATAATTTGTCCAATGACTGTAATTATCAAGCGGTTACCGCGGCTGAACACAGAGAACTTGCTGTACGCGATGTTTTTGTAGCGGGCCTCAGGTCTAACTATGTGCGCCAATGACTGCTGGAAAAGGGGGCCCAAGACTGAGAAACGACTGTGGAAGCTGCTACCATGATGGAGGTCTCCTTCCGTAGCCTTAACTCGTTCCCCGCGGACCCCGCGACCCAATCATGGGCCCCCGACCAGCGACTCCCCCAGGCTTGTGCTATGCGGCCGCCCAGCCACCATGCTGCCCCAGCCAGCCACTATGCTGCTCCAGCCAGCCACTATGCTGCTCCAGCCACCATGCTGCCCCAGCCAGCCACTATGCTGCTCCAGCCAGCCACCATGCTGCCCCAGCCACCATGCTGCCCCAGCCAGCCACTATGCTGCTCCAGCCAGCCACTATGCTGCTCCAGCCTGCCATTTCTGCGGCCAGAACCAGCACCCGCGGCAGCACTGCCCAGCCCGCAACGCGACCTGCAGCAGCTGCGGGTGAAAAGGCCATTACGCGAGAGTGTGCCTCGCTAAAAGGGCCCCAGCTTCCAACTCCCCAGCGGCATGAAGTAATCGCTCCCCTCACCCGCAGGCCCGCGGGGCCCGAAACGCTGCGGCCTGTGCCCCGACTCTGCCCCCTCCAGCCACGTGCGATCCATGGGGGCCGCCATCTTGGCAAACCTCCACCACGCGGCCGGCCACGTGCGACTCATGGGGGCCGCCATCTTGGATGCCATCTTCCTTGCCGCCCGCCACGTGCGATCCACAGGACTGACCTGCATCTCTGCGCTCGGACAACTCATCGGAAGAATACGACTATGAACTCAGAGGGCAGTCATCACGGGGCCACTCCAGCACAGCTGATCGAGCCGCCGACTACCCGCAACTCAGCGCAGTCACCCTGGACCAATCGCGCCCGAAGCAGCTGCGAAACTCGATGGCAGAGGTCCAAATCAACGGGTACAAAACGCCATGCCTCTTCGACTCCGGGAGCACTGAGAGCTTCATACATCCAGACCTGGTAAGATGCTGTTCGCTCCCCGTTTTCCCCGTGCAGCAAACTATCTCGCTCGCTTCAGGCTCCCATTCCATCCAGATCCAGGGGCGCACCGCCGCGACACTCACAATCCGAGGCGCTAGCTACTCAAAATTCAAACTCTACGTTTTGCCCGACCTCTGCGCGCCACTCTTATTAGGCCTAGACTTTCAATGTAACCTCCAAGAGCCTCACCCTCAGCTTCGGCGGCCCCTGCCCCCACTCACTATCTGCAGCCTCGCTACGCTGCGAATCCCCCCCCCCCCTCTCTTCGCCAATCTCACGAAGGACTGTAAACCCGTAGCCACTCGTAGCAGGCGGTACAGCCTGCAGGATAGGGTATTTATCAGAGCAGAGGTCCGAAGGCTTCTCAGTGAGGGGATTATAGAGGCCAGCAATAGTCCCTGGAGAGCTCAGGTGGTGGTCGTTAAGACCGGGGAAAAATTCCGCATGGTTGTCGACTATAGTCAGACCATAAATAGATTTACGCTCCTCGACGCGTATCCCCTCCCCAGGATTGCAGACATGGTAAACCAGATCGCCCAGTACCGGCTCTTTTCCACGGTGGATCTGAAGTCTGCATACCACTAGCTCCCAATCCGCCCGGAGGACCGCCACTACGCGACATTCGAGGCCGATGGTCGCCTCTTCCATTTCCTCCGGGTCCCTTTCGGCGTCACTAATGGGGTCTCGGTGTTCCAACGAGCAATGGACCGAATGGTGGACCAGTACGGGCTGCGGGCCACGTTTCGGTACTTAGGACAATGTTACCATCTGCAGCTATGACCAGCAGGACCATGGCGCCAACCTCCACCGTTTGCTCCAGACGGCACAGAAACTGAATCTCACGTATAACAAGGAGAAATGCGTTTTCCGCACAACCAGACTAGCCATCCTCGGCTATGTCGTGGAAAATGGAGTCCTGGGCCCAGACCCGGACCGCATGCGCTCCCTCTTAGAACCCCCCCTCCCCCATTGCCCCAAGGCCCTCAAACGGTGCTTGGGTTTCTTTTCCTACTACGCCCAGTGGGTCCCTCAATATGCGGACAAAGCCCGCCCACTCTTTAGGGCCACACAATTTCCCCTGTCAGCCGAGGCACGCCAGGCCTTCAACTGCATCAAGGAGGACATCGCCAAAGCGGTCATGCGGGCGGTGGATGAATCCACTCCATTTCAGGTAGAGAGCGACGCCTCAGAGGTAGCTCTTGCAGCCACTTTAAATCAGGCAGGGAGACCAGTCGCATTTTTCTCCCGTACCCTCTCCGCTTCAGAACTCCGACACACCTCAGTCGAGAAAGAAGCACAAGCCATTGTGGAGGCTATCCGTCACTGGAGGCACTACCTCGCAGGTAGGAGGTTCACCCTCATCACCGACCAAAGATCGGTTGCCTTCATGTTCGACAATTCGCAAAGGGGCAAAATTACAAACGACAAAATTCTGAGGTGGAGGATCGAACTCTCCACCTACAATTACGACATTAAGTATCGACCCGGGAAGCTCAACGAGCCTCCGGATGCCCTATCCCGCGGGACATGCGCCAGCGCGCAGATTAACCGATTGAAAGTCATCCACAATGACCTCTGTCACCCGGGGGTCACCCGGCTCGCCCACTACATCAGGGCCCGAAACCTGCCTTTCTCCAACGAGGAGGTAAAAGCGGTCACCAGGGACTGCCCGATCTGTGCGGAATGCAAACCGCACTTCTATAGACCAGACAGGGCCCACCTGGTCAAGGCTTCTAGGCCCTTTGAACGCCTCGCGATTGATTTCAAAGGGCCACTCCCCTCAACTAACAAGAACTTTTACTTTTTAAACGTCGTAGACGAGTTCTCCCGTTTCCCATTTGCTATCCCGTGCCCCGACATGACCTCCCACAGTCATTAAGGCCCTGCATAACATCTTCACCCTGTTTGGTTTCCCCAGCTACGTACACAGCGACCGGGGTTCATCCTTCATGAGCGACGAGCTGCGTCAGTACCTGCTCGACAAGGGAATTGCCTCGTGCAGGACTACCAGCTACAGCCCCAGGGGGAACGGGTAGGTGGAGAGGGAGAACGCGACGGTCTGGAAGACCGTCCTACTGACCCTCCGGTCTAGAAAGCTCCAAGCCTCCCAGTGGCAGGAAGTCCTCCCAGACGCGCTTCACGCTATTAGGTCCCTTTTGTGCACAGCGACCAATCAGACCCCTCACGAGAGGCTCTTCATTTTTTCCAGGGGCACTTCCACGGGGGTCTCACTTCCGGCATGGCTGAGGACACCGGGCCCCGTACTCCTGAGGAAACACGTCAGGGCACACAAAACCGACCCCCTTGTTGAAAAGGTGCGCCTGCTCCACTCCAACCCCCAGTACGCATTCGTCGAGTTCCCTGACGGCCGTCAGGACACAGTTTCCCTCCGGGATCTGGCACCCGCCGGATCCAGTGCCCCTCTACCCCCACAGAAGGACCTCTCACCCTACGCCCCATGCTGCCGCCCCCTCGCGCTCCCGAGCCCGCGAGCTCGCTCCACCAGTTCCGCGCCGGCCAGCGCCCCCAGTCCCCGGTCGATCCAGGAGAGTATGAAGCTCGGATACAACCATCCCTGGAGTCCGCCATCGTACCCCAGCACATCATGTTACATTCACCACAACGGGTAACATCTCCTGGGAGATAGTAAGGCATAACTGAAGCTTCAATTTGAAATGTCGTCTCTGTTTTTCCATGGGAGGCGGAGATGGGAGTCCGTGGAGTCGGCAATACCGCAGGCGATAGGCAATAACGTTGGGAGAGAGTGACTGGCTGTAGTCTGGTGTGTGTGAATCCTGAAGTTTCAACAGTGCGTCATGGCACATATTAAGAGAAAGGCAGTTTTGTGGTTGCATTTGATGCAATATCATATTTAGCCCTGAGTTCCTGCGCATGAAGATGATGTTTAATTAGAAACTGTATAATTGACCCAAAGGGACTGTTGGAGCTTGTTATATATTGTGCCGTGCAAATTGCTTGTTCCCGCTTTGCATCGTGAATGAGCAGATACAGGCTTAAGCTGCTTATTACCATCAGTACGTTGAGTTGGCTACGACATGACTCATATGGGCTACGCTTGAGGACCAGCGAATTGTTGGAGTGGACATAACTCCATACACCATGAATCCCAGTGCAGACATTGATGAAATAGGAAGAGACTGGGAGTCATTTGATTTGAATGATAAATATAGAACGGCCAACGTTGAATCAGTTTCCCAATATAAAACTCTCACCCTTGTCTTCAAGGTGTATAAAATCCAATATTGCCTGTAATATGCTATTGCTTAAAGCTTAAAATGACCTCCACTCTGTCAGGGTACAATTTACCCTGCTTAATACAACTAAATGATTGATCACACAACTCCTATTCAGCGTGTTGTAGAGCACATGAAACACCTTAACATAGAACTTGACTGCGCAAAATGTTGGATGGCAATTTGCGCACAGCAAGACTCCACAACGGATCCACAGCTACACTGATCAGGAGGCCATCATGTCCATCCTGTCGGTAAAATAGCCATCCGGCCTAATCCCACTTGGTCTGTCGCCCTCTGTTTTAGGCACCTCAAGTGTACACTAAAGTATTTTTTAAACAACAATAAAAGTATTTATTGAAGTAGAAGAAAGGATAATGAAACACTCCAAAGAACAAAATGAAACACTACAAAGAACAATCTTATATTTTTGCACATGAACAGTAAGCACTCAGTCCCTCAAAGACTGGAAAACCAAGAGCATCCATTCCCCCCCCCCCCCCCCCCCCCCCCGTAATCCTAACCTCTATTGAAATCCTTCCAATTCCCAAACCACAACCATAAAACTATTGGTCAAATGCAGCAGGTGACTACCACACTGAAATGAAAATCGCTTATTGTCACGAGTAGGCTTCAATAAAGTTACTGTGAAAAGCCCCTAGTCGCCATATTCCGGCGCCTGTTCAGGGAGGCTGTTACGGGAATCAAACCGTGCTGCTGGCCTGCCTTGGTCTGCTTTCAAAGACAGCTCTTTAGCCCTGTGCTAAGCAGCCCCTTAGGGCCACTGTAGGCCACTGTGTAGCCTAAGTGACCAGGACTTGGAAATAGTCTTCAGTTCAGTGAAGAAAACAACCTGTTGCACAAACTGGCTTTTTTGCGTTCAACACGTTATCTCTTGTTTCGCTTTTTCCTGAGTTTGGCACATGTAAAATTACTCTCTCTTGTTGTTGCTTCTTCAACATCTCATCTAGCCTTCTTCCTGGCTCACAGCACTCTGCCTGCTAAATGTGTCAATTGAAAAGAACAGCCTGTTCCATATTGCCACAGAATGCCGACAGTACAGAAGGAGGCCATTCAAACCCATCATCAGCATCAACCCGCTGAAAGAGCTCTCTACCCAGTCCCATTCCCCGCCAGGTCCCCGTAACTCCACTCCAATCCACCTAACCTGCACATCTCTGGACTGTGGGAGGAAAGCAGAGCACCCGGAGAGAACCCACGCAGACACGGGGAAAATGTGCAAACTTCACACATGTCAGTCCTGTTCTCTCCTTTTTAAAAAAGAAATTTAGAGTAGCCAATTCATTTTTTTCAATTAAGGGGCAATTTAACATGGTCAACCCATCTACCCTGCACATCTTTGGGTTGTGGGGGCGAAACCCAGGCAAACACGGGGAGAATGTGCAAACTCCACACGGACAGTGACCCAGAGCCGGGATGGAACCTGGCACCTCGGCGCCGTGAGGCAGCAGTGCTAACGGCTGCGCCACCGTGCTGCCCCCCTGTTCTTTCCTGTTCCTTCCTTTCTCTCAGCTGTTACCTGGACATGGTTTACAAAATACACGGCAGTTTGATTTGGGTACACGGAGGGAGAATTCAAAATGTCCAAATTACCTAACAGCATGTCTTTCAGGACTTGTGGGAGGAAGCCGGAGCACCCAGAGGAAACCCGCGCAGACACGGGGAGAACGTGCAGACTCCGCACAGACAGTGACCCAAGCCGGGAATCGAACCTGGGACCCTGGAGCTGTGAAGCAACAGTGCTCACCACTGTGCCACTGAATACCAGCTGATCCCATCATTTAACATAGTTAAATTTCATAATTTGAGAATGCAGAGACATAACCAGACCAGGGGCTGGTTTAGCTCACAAGGCTAAATCGCTGGCTTATAAAGCAGACCAAGCAGGCCAGCAGCACGGTTCGATTCCCGTACCAGCCTCCCCGGACAGGCGCCGGAATGTGGCGACTAGGGGCTTTTCACAGTAACTTCATCGAAGCCTACTCGTGACAATAAGCGATTTTCATTTTTCATTTTTCATAAGAGTGCCTGGGGAATAACACCTTGAACCTTTCTCGCTCACACTCACTCTCAGCTATGGCCGCTGTTGATTATCACCAGGATCAGTGCATGGCATGAGCAGTTCACAACTCAACATCATGACACCATCGTGCGTGCACACTATTATTTCCTTTGCGGGCTCCTTGAGGACACACTGCCCAAACAGTCATGGTCAGCCTGTGCAAACATGGAATAGTGGGTCTGCAGAGCAGCCAATTTCCTGGCTGCGTCAGATCTCAGTGGGAAGCTCAACGTCGAAGATGTTGGGTGTAGCTCAATGGGCCACACTCTTGTCAGAAGGATGTGGTTTCAACTTCCACTCCAGGTGCTGGAATACATAAGCTGACACTGCAATACTGAAGTGAGACTGTCGGAGGAGCTGAAGCCTTGCTTGACCTTTCAGACGTTTGTACAAGATCCCGTGACCCTATTTCAAAGGTGTCATGGTGCGTCAGTCTCTGAAAGTAAGCGCTCAGGTACCGCAGGCGGTAAAGAAGGCAAATGGTATGTTGATCTTCGCAGCGCGAGGATTTGAGTATAGGATAGAAATGTTAGATAGATAGAACAGTACAGCACAGAACAGGCCCTTCAGCCCTCGATGTTGTGCCGAGCAATGATCACCCTACTTAAACCCATGTAACCCGTATACCCGTAACCCAACAATCCCCCCATTAACCTTACACTACGGGCAATTTAGCATGGCCAATCCACCTAACCTGCACATCTTTGGACTGTGGGAGGAAACCGGAGCACCCGGAGGAAACCCACGCACACACGGGGAGGACATGCAGACTCCACACAGACAGTGAACCAGCCGGGAATCGAACCTGGGACCCTGGAGCTGTGAAGCATTGATGCTAACCACCATGCTACCGTGAGGCCCCGTGTTGTACTGCAATTGTACAGGGCATCGATGAGGCCACACCTGGAGTATTGTGGGCAGTTTTGGTGTCCTTATCTGAGGGAGGATGTTCTTGCGATGGAGGGAGTGCAGCGATGGTTTACCAGGCTGATTCCTGAGATGGCGGGACTGTCAGATGAGGAGAGACTAAATGGGTTAGGATTATATTCATTGGAGTTTAGAAGAGTGAGAGGGGATCTCATAGAAACTTATAAAATTCCAACAGGATTAGACAGGGTAGATTCAGAAAGAATGTTCCCGATGGTGGGGGGAGTCCAGAACTAGGGGTCATAGTTTGAGGATAAGGGGTAAACCTTTTAGGAAAGAGGTGAGGAGACATTTCTTCACCCAGAGTAGTGGAATTCAGTACCACAGAAAGTAGTTGAGGACAAAGCGTTGTGCTCTTGGGGCTAAAGGGATCAATGGATATTGGGGGGGGGGGACAGGATCGGGGTATTGAACTTGATGATTAGTATGATCATAATAAATGGCGGAACAGGCTCGAAGGGGCGAATGGCCTCCTGTTTTTATTTTCTACGTACATTTTGATGTAAAGATGCTGCCTGACCAATGTTGTTCTCGAAGTTACAGGAGTGACTACAATTGAAAAGGACTTCATTAGCTGTGAAGGATGTTAAGACATCAAGTTAGATGCTGCATGAATGCAAATTTTTCTTTTGCATGTTTCACCAAGATCTGGGGACAGTACAAAAGCAGCAATGGGCCAGAGAAGCAGCGTAAACAGTAGCCGAAACCGGAGCACCCGGAGGAAACCCACACAGACACGGGGAGAATGTCTGTGCAGAGTTTGCACAGTCACCCGAGGTCAGAATTGAGCCCCTGGTGCTGTGAGGCAGCAGTGCTAACCACTGTGCCACCCCAGTTTCAATTTGTACATTCTGTGGCTGCAATGCTGGTGATGTGGCTCCAGCTTTTATAACTCACTTCATACTCCACTCGGGCGGCACAGTGGTTAGCACTGCTGCCTCACAGCGCCAGAGAGCCCGGGTTCAACTCCAACCTTGGGTGACGGTGTGGAGTTTTCACTTTCTCCCCGTGTCTGCGTGGGTTTCCTCCGGGTGCTCCGGTTTCCTCCCATAGTCCAAAGATGTGCGGGTTAGGTAGATTGGCCATGATTAATTGCCCCTTAAGTATCCAAAAGATTAGGTGGGGTTATGGAGATAGAGTGAGGACTTGGGCCAAGCTAGGGTGTTCTTTCTGAGGGTCGGTCCAGACTCGATGGGCCGAATGGCCTCCTTTTGCACAATAGGATTCCACATGGACACATGACTGAATTCGACCATGTGAGAAAGAAAGAGAGTGTGCGCGTGTACTTTATACTAAAGATTGAACTTTGCGTAGAAACCACTCCAATTAGCTGCACGGTCAGCCGAGTGTAATCTTTTGTGCTCCAATATATAATGCGTGTGCATTTTGAAAATAAATGCAGAGTAAGATCTTTCAAATCCCGTTTGACACGATGATATTTACTGAGGAGTGGGGGGGCATTTGCTTGGAAGCTTCAGCTATTAGCAACGAAGGAATTAAATGTCACAAAACAGAAGTTTCAAGAAGAAAGTCACTTGATGTGTGCAGGTTCAGAAGTTAGTCGATTCTTCTGTCAAAGGAGAATGTGCTTTGAATCTTTAACTTCCATCATGGACAGTTCTGAAGGTTCTCAACGTTCTCGCTTGTCAGTTTTTCCTTCGAGTAATCAACTGTTTGATTAACATTTTACTCTTGAAACTCTGATTCCTGCACAGAATTTGAATCGTTCTCCTTATCGGACTCTGAACAGTGAACAAAAGAATTGAACATTCCCACTTTTTCTGTTGCTGGATTGAGTTTTCATGTGAGGACTCTCCTGGGGAAGCTGTTTGAGGTACCTGTGCTCTTTTAAATGTCTTCGCCCGAATATCATGCCCATGGGGTTATTTTGTGGTATGCCCACGGTCTCCGTTCCACTTACCAGCCTGCTGGCCATGAAGGAGAGTTTCTTGAATTTACCCTTCTGTTGCACAAGGTCGATATTTCCACCTGTTTGCATTACCCGCACACCAGTACCTAAAATCAGCTGATAGAGGATCATGGGAGGTGTCCCTTTAAGAAAATGTTTTTGTCTCATCACATGGCTTCAGTGATGTCATTGTGTGGGTGGAGCTGGGCTGTGGCTCTGAGTTTTACTTTCGCTTTGGTTTGGAGCTGGATGTTGCTGTGAGTTTTTACTCTCGTTTTCACATTTGGCTGCTGTACTCGGACAGTGACGTATCTTGGCCTGTCTCTCTATTTTCAATTTTAAGAGTTATTCCAAGGAAGAAGCCCAATGATTATATTTACCTGCTGTTTTTGGTAAAATGGGTTTTTTTGGTTTATGGGATCTTGTTATTAAATTGGAACAGTTAAAGGGGGAATTCATTAAGGGTTATACATAAATTACTGTAGCAGTGTGGGGTATTTATGTTTGTAGTTGATAAAAATGCTTACTGTGTTTATAAAAATGTTAACTAAATTCGTAGAATATAGCTTATTTTTTGATTAAAAGCACCTGAGACCTTGTTGAATAGCAACTGAACGGCATGCTCTTGTGCTCATCGTTACCAAAATCAATAAACAGTTGTAGGTCAGGTCAACTCCATGATATATTTTGGAGTTTTTTAAACCCTGGCCCATAACAAAACACAGAAGTGAAGGGTTCCTGGCAGAGAAACGACTGCAGGTCCAAAGATTTCTGAAGGTAGGAAATATTGTTTGAATTGTGTTTATTTTGTTGTTACCTTCTGAATGAACAGCTTCCACCTTCACTGGCTCAGGAATATCCTCGGCATCTATTGGCGGGTGAGGTCACCAACTCAAGAGGTCCCGGAGTACCCGAGTTCCATCAGCGAGCACTAGTTTCTAAGACAGCGATGTCTGTGTTGGCCCAGCCACATTCATTGGATGGATGCCGGTTGTATAACCAAAGACCTTGGGCTGGATTCTCCGTTTCTGAGACCAGTTGATGCCAACGCAGAATCTGTGGACATTTACGACAGAAAAACCGGTGCCGTAACTGGACCGATTCCACTATCGTTGAGGGGCTAGCACCGGCACCACGTGGAACACAATCAATTCCACTGAAAAATGGTGCGGGATTTGCCAGGTCCGTGATCGACACTCGGGAGGCTTGTTGGCTGGGATGAGTGTGTGTGTGGGGAGTGAAGTGTGTACATGCGGCTGCAGCTGACAAGCTGCAGCCGCATGTACACACTTCATTCCCCACACACACACTCATCCCAGCCAACAAGATGGCACTGGTTGTGCTGGAGCGTGCCCATACAGCTGATGGGTCAGAGGGTGCTGGGGGTCCTATACGACCAGTGTCCCTAAGTTCGCAGTGAGCAGTTAGTGGTGTGCGCAGGATGCATGATTGCCTTTCCGGATGCGGCAATATTCCATGCCCGTCCACTCCGATCCCACAGCCCACCTCCTGGCTACTGTCATATGAGAGTACCTTGAAGAAATGGATGTTTAAGCAATGTACCTTTAAGAAATGGAGCAACTCATATTACTGAAGTGATGTCAGAGGGTGGGGGGAGCTGAGCTGAGCTCACTTCTGCTTTTTGGTTTCAGGTTTGAGGAGAAAGCTGGATTTTGTTTGTGTGTTTTGCAAAAAAGCTTCAAAAAGAAAACACAGAACTGGTCCGTTGATGTCTGAAAATCCAAAGACCAGAAGTATATTGAATGTAACCTCATGTCTGTTGTTAAAGGTGAAGTCTTTTGGAGGTTTGAAGGAACATTTTGAGGGATTATTTAGTGTTGTATTATTTTCGGGGTTATCTTTGAAGTAAGGGGTGTTAAGTAATCCAATGTTTAATTAAAAAGGTTAAGTTGAATTCATGGAACAAACATTGTTTTGTGTTTAAAAACCCACGTGTCCATAATTGTAATACCACACCTGGAGACCAAGCCGTGTGCTTCAAAAGCAACAATACATTAAAGGGGGAGATTGGTTGAACTCCATGGTACATTTAGGGGTTCTGAAAACACCCATCTCATAACACTACCCACCACTACTCCCCCCAGCCCTGGCAGAAGCCAATGGCACAACTGTCAGCAACAATGGCGATGTTGGACACTTTCCATATCCCTTCTCCCTCCCTTAGCAGCTGCCACACTGGTTTCATGATTTTTAAAAGCACAAGTGTACCGCACCATCGGGAACTGGGCCCATCGGATGGCGGAGAATCGCGGAGGCCCTGGAGAATACCGGGTGGGGCCCGCTACTGATATGCAAATGGTGCCTACTGTACGTGCCGAGTGGAATGCATTGACGCTGTTTTCGAGGTGATGGAGAGTCACGATTTGGCGCAGTGGTCAGGCGGAGCTCGGTGACGGCTGGTGTTCCTGTGGGGTGGGCTGGTTGGCAGTCTGCCCGGGAAGGTAGAGTGTCAGTGGGAATGAACAGGGGTGGGACTAGGGTCGGGGGAGGTGTAGGGGCTGCAGTGCAGGCCAGGACTACCTTGAAGCCCGGTGGACCTGGTTGGGCACAGGAGTTACCACCATGCGAACATGTTGGTCCTTCACTCCCTGCGCACACTGAATTTCGGAGTCCAGCCAGGAATGGTGGACTTTGCCTGGCTGCGGCGGCCCTTGCAGACACAGAGGCTGCATGAGAAGGAGGGGGGGGGGCTGCAGAACAGAGGAGCAGGGGGCCAACTGGTGATGATGGAGCCGTCACGGCCATCAGAGCCACCACGGATGTCCATATATGCCCGGGTAACAAAGCATATAATCTTCGGCATGGACCAAGCCCACCAGGTTACTCGGGCATTGGGATCCACCACCGTTGCTGGCATGCCCCGGTCTAGGGGGTGATATACGGGATGCATGACCCCCTATGGGCACTGGCACATGGGAATGTGCCCTTCATCACCAGGAAGGGATTCCACTCCCTGAATGTGCAGCTGGTGGGTGCATGGGATGCACATTGTGCACGTCCACACCTGCTATCCAGGCAGCGTACACAACTCCTTTGTCCTGGCACACTCAATGGTTTGCGGCACCTTCGAGGCGCTACCTCGGGTGAGGGTTGGCTCTTGGGCGACAGGGGGTTATCCGTTGCTGTCGTGGCTGATGACACCTATCCGGAGGCCCCAGACTGACGCTACAACAATGCCCATGCAGCAACCTGGAGGCACAGCCTAGCAAACAAATAATCACATTTAAAGAAGGAGAAGGGTAGGTAAGCAAGGTAACGTTACAAATAAATGTCAGAAGGGAATGGGTTAAATACTTGAAGGGAAAAATGTACATGGCGAAGTGAAAAGAGTGACTAATTGGAAACATCTACCAAAGATCCCAAACAGCCAGATGGGCCGAATGGTCTCCTTTCGTGCTGCATCATTCCATGGTTCTCATCCCTCCCTGCTCCTGTATATCAGAGAATCAAGCTCGGTTTATTTGGGTGGTGTCGCAATAAAACTCACTCTTGGGCAACAGTCTGAATTGGCCAGTCCGAATGTGTTGATGTTCCACAGATTCCCCCTCCCCCTCCTCCCACCTCCTCGGGAGGGAGCAGGTCTTTGGTTGGTGTGAGAACCATTGGGGCAAACAGGAGAATCCGACTCCTGGAGTGGGTATTGATCTTGTGGCCTTTGAGGGGAGTTTGCGAACCCACTGAGCCACAGCTACTCTTTGATATCATCCATCATTATTGGAAGGAAAGCAGCAGTTCACTACCAACTTTTAAAAAATTCATTCCGAGAATGTGGGCATCACTGACTGGGCCAATATTTGCTGCCCGTCTCCAATTGCCTTTCGACTGAATGGTTTGCTAGGCCAATTCAGAGGGAATTTAAGAGTTAACTACATTGCAGTGAGTCTGGAGTCATATGTAGGACAGACCAAGTAAGGACAGCAGATTTCTTTCCCGAAAGGAATCAGATGGCAGCATGGTAGCATTGTGGTTAGCACAATTGCTTCACAGCTCCAGGGTCACAGGTTCGATTCCCGGCTTGCGTCACTGTCTGTGCGGAGTCTGCACATCCTCCCCGTGTGTGCGTGGGTTTGCTCCGGTTTCCTCTCACAGTCCAAAGATGTGCAGGGAGGTGGATTGGCCATGATAAATTGCCCTTAGTGTCCAAAATTGCCCTTAGTGTTGGGTGGGGTTACTGGGTTATGGGGATAGGGTGGAGGTGTTGACCTTGGGTAGGGTGCTCTTTCCAAGAGCCGATGCAGACTCGATGGGCCGAATGGCCTCCTTCTGCACTGTAAATTCTATGATAATCTATGAGATGGGTTTTCCCAACAATCGACAATGATTTCATGGTCACCATTGGGCTTCCCATGTTTTGGGGGTCAAAATATTGTTGACTACTCTTTGGGGAGCAAACAAAATGGTTTTGATGCCTCGGAACCAGTAGAGGACCCCAAAATGCATATAGTTACTGGACCCCTGCCTATTTCAGAGGCTAACCTGAGGAAACTATTACATCCACAATTTATATCTTATTTACTAACATAAGAAATTGTCTTTGTGATTTCTCTCTTCCTTTGGTGGTTCTGAAGCTGGAGGATGTGTGACTCATTACGTTCATCAGTTCGTGTTCAATTTATTGAGCTGGAAGCAGAACTTTTCATATTCCTTGTAACACTGCACAGTTCCTGGGTGGTTGTGACTTGATTTTCTTTGTTGGCTAATGGTGGTATTCACCAATCCTCTGCACGTGGGTTTGTTTTTAAGAACAATTGGAGCATTGTCTCTCCGTTTCTGTTCTCTCCTCATGCCCAAAGTGCACATTGTTCAGTGACTCCCTGTTGCTGTTGAAAACTCACCACTATTCTTAGAATTCCCCCTATACCAAAAAAGGCCAACATTCTAAATGGTGAACAGGAATTCTCACTCCCTGACTCCGATGCAGGCTTCGGTGGGTGCTATTCAGGTCAAACTATATTTCCAAGTTATCCCCCGGTATAACCCATACCTTCACCGAAGATTTTATCTACTTACCACTTAGTAGCATCGATCCTGGGTACCGCATTGCTAAGTAAGTAAAGTAGACTTAGGAATAACCACTGTTTCAGGTTAAATTAAGTTATTTTATTATTATATTTTTTCTTTTAAAAGCTGCAATCACTTTCTTTACAGAAAGGTAAAAAGATCTTGCTTCTGGATCCTTCTCGTTGGTTGAAGGGACCTTCAGGCCCAACTGGACAATCAATCTTCTTTTAAAAATCTGTTCTTTTTTAGATGTATTCGTTGGTTAGCTCGGTTGCTGTGTCTTGTCGATCCCATGTACTGAGCTATGAGAGCTGGCTATCTCTGGGCTGACTCTGCCTCCTCTTTAAATTCTAATCTTCCTTAGATGTATTAGCTGTTTTAGCTCGGCTGCTATGCCTTACCTTTCCCATGACCGAGCTGGTTGTAAGCTGACTCTGCTTCTCTTGTTTCTGCTCTCCTTCTCTCTGAGTTCTGGTACTGGTTCGGTCTCTGGGTTTATATTCTGTTTCTGACAGTTATTAAGTTTTTTAATGACTTTATTGTAAAGTAACTTTATTTCACTTTGATTGTAAAACGTATATTTGATCTAAACATTCTAATACTACTAAGTATTCATTTTGAGTCGACCTCACCTCTCAGGTCTCTGATTCCATTATTTCCTTTGTGATGTTCAAAGGTCCTTTGTGATATTCAAAAATGCTTTGATTTCAAGAGGTGTTACGTTTAATTCCTGTTATTTCTATAGTTTTATTTTCTAATTGTGTCCTCAGCTAATAATTTTGACTTTGATTTTAGCTTTTGTTTCTCTTAGACTGATCGGCCCCAGTTTTCTTTAATTTACTTGGTGTTAGCAGAATTTCACACCTAGAATTGTCACCAAATTCAACTGAACCTCATCCTTTCCTTTCCAACTGCTTACTAAGATAGTTAATTTCAATGAAGGTGTGAAACATTGCTTTTAGCTGTATGCTAAAATACACTTGGTTATAACTTGAAAGGTTTACATTTATCACCTAGCTCAACTGAAACTCTCATCTATGCTTTTCCAGATGCTTACTAAGATAGTTACTTTCAATGAAGGTGTGAGCCATTGTTTTTAGCTTCATACAAGAATCCGGTGTGTTGGCTAAGCCTGCTTAGGAGAAAGAATCTGCATTTTACAATCCTGCTCTTTGCAGCTGCTATTAACTCTTTGTGGGATCTTGCCCTGTATCCTCTCATGTTTCTCTCAGACCAGATATTGCCAGACTTCCATCTTTCAAATTACACATCTTTCCATATTTTCAATAACACTGTAGTAATATTTGGTGCAACAATGATCAGTGGAACTGTTTTCTAAATTGCTTTAAAAGTGTTGGTAACTGAAAGAATCAACCACAGTTTCCTTGCTAGTTACCCGAGTGTTTTGCAGTTGATCTGTCGATGCAATTTGGAGGTTGAAAGCCAGGTACTAGTTGGCACCATGATAGAAAAAGAAGGGGTGCTCAAGGTTTAGAGAAATGGATTTATTTAAAATAGGGCATTCCGCACAAACTTTGGAAAAGGCATTCATGTTTCGAATGGCCTATTAGCAGAGAAAGAAATGATAGTGAATATGGTGCGTGAAAGGCCATTAAACAGGGTAATGAGAAAAAGAAATGACTTGCATGCTACAGTAGCATTAATGCCTTGCTTACACTACAGGATGCTGATATGAATTCCAATGTATCAGAGGGCAGTTGCGCATTATGGTGTGCGACCAACTTCAGGCTGATCTCCTTGCGGCTGCCCTCCATGAGGTGATCCAACTAACCTCCAGAAAAGTGATGGCATTATAAAGTCAAGGCAATAGGGGTCTAATGTAACATCATTTCATGGCTGCTAGTATAATATGGGGGAACTGGTCCAAATTGGAATTGAACTCTGAGTCGATAAACTGGACTTCTAATTTCAGGATCTCAGCAAAAGGCATGGGAGGAAAGTTTTTGAAAGGGCACGATGACCTGCATCAATACCCAATGTGAAAAGATATTGTAAATTGTGCTGTAGATATTAATATTAGAGACCTAGATTCGTACAGAGGGTGGGAATGGAGCTCAATGATGGCCGTTGAGGAACGTTTACAGAAAACCCCACAGCGAAGGTGATTTGCATTTATACAGTGACGATTGCATAGGAAAACATCCCATGGAGCATCACTACATGCTGAATGCATGCTAAGCCAAGTAGAAGCAATGGTTAGTGTTATGGGATCGGACCGGAATCCCAATTTTGGGAAAGATCCTGGACTAGAACCCAACTATTTGCGTTTGGTAAAACTGTGAGGAAATGTTACTGCACCACAGGAGTGATAACACTGACCAATAGACAGCTTTTAGGCGGAAATAAACTTTAATTTGAATGCAGAAATAAGTACATTAGTGACAAAGAAATAGCTTTATATTTAACAGCTACATCATCTTAACTTGATTCCTGAAACCTGCCTCTACATTCCAATTAAGCAAGCCTTTATATTTTAAATACCACATATGTACATAGCCAACAACCAGGTTTTACTTACTTATCTTGGTGCAGAGTCCTTGAAGAGAGAACCATTTTTAGGACCAAGCCAAAAACCTTCTACTCAGCTCAAGAGTCCTGGAAACCATTGTTTTTTTCCCCCAGAGAGACTTGGTCCCTCCAATAACTACACTAGCTGCATCCAAAGCACACAGCATTCTTTTCTCTCTTGTTACAAGATGTGCCTTGATTTGTCTAGCCAGGCTCAAACCGTTGCACCATTACATGAGCTATCTATCTGCAAACAAATAAAATGGCTTTTAATATTTATTAGCAAAACACTTACCCTTCAGATTTATTGATGAGCTCACTTTCAATCACAACTTTAGCAGGCATACTGTCTGTAAGCATTTTACCCCAGGTTTTTAACAACATTACTGTAAAAATGCAAACTATAAAATATGACAATTCCTCACATAGATCACATTAGCAAAAGCTTGATCATGAAGTTGGTGAAGGTTATCTGGCTTTGATAGGAGATAAAGATTTGTGTTTATGTATAGCACCATCACAATATCAAGGTGTCCTGACATGCTTTGCAAGAATCTGTAGATTTGGAGTGAGGTTACTGTTGCAATACAGGAGACATGATAGTCAATGGTGTACAGTAGGACCCCACAAACTACAATTTAATAAGGGCAAGATCTTAGGTGCAGGAGTGAGAGAGTGCTGACCTGTCAATGTGGCATTTTAAAAATAGGACATTAAACCCAGGCCCTGTTTGTTGGCCCATGCAGATATAAAAGTTTCCCTGACACTAATTGGAAGAACAGCAATATCCTTCCAGTCTCCTGACCAATAGAGATCCCCCAACGAGCACAATGTCCAAGAATAATAACCACATGCTCAGCAATAATACTATTATCTGCCTGCTCTTATTTGTCAAATATGGTAAGTTTTTGTTAGAGGTTACTGTTACAGCTTGGTTAGCAAGATGCAATGAGTGGTGGGCAACAGGAATCAGTACTGGGCCTCAGCTTTTTACAATTTACATATATCATTCGGGTGACAACCTGCACTGGTCGCGCCGTACAACATGGCGCCGGCAGTGCCCGACCCCAACCCGCCAGCCACGACCCCGCTGCCCACCCTCTGGCCACCCCCACCAGTCCCCCCAGCCCTAGCAGACGCCCCCCCCCCCCCCCGCCCCACGGCCTACGGCACAGATCCCGGCCAAGTGAGGTGGCGCTGGACACAGTCCGCAGCCGGTACGCCGGCATCCCCCGCACGGCCGAGACCACATGGGCGAAATTCTCCCAAAACGGGAGAAATCGTCAAACTGCCGTAAAACCCGGGCGGGTTTTACGGCATCGCGCCCCTTCCCGACGGGGGACCGATTCTGGTCCCCCGTCGGGGCTAGCAGCCCGACGTCGGAGGCTCCGACAAGTCGGGCTTAACGAAAATCGTTAAGCCCGCTTGTCGGACTTAGCGCCGGCTGACGCGTCATATGACGTCAGCTGCGCATGCGCAGATGGGAAGACGCCACCCGCGCATGTGCGGGTGACGTCATCGCGTTTTGCGCGAAACCCGCGCATGCGCGGTCCGGGTTGCCCCTCAGCCGCCCCGCGTATTGATACTGCGGGGCGGCGGAAGGACAAATAGTGCGCGGGCATCGGGCCCGCTGCCCGCGATCGGTGCCCACCGATCGCGGGCCCATGGCACCCTTGGCACGGCCGTGGTACTGCCGTGCCAATCGGTGCCATGGTTATTTTTTTCCAGGTGGTCACGACGTTTTTACGAACGGCAGGACCAGGTGTGTTTGCCGTTCGTAAAAAGGTCGCAAAGGGCTGGGACTTCGGCCCTTCTAACAGCTGTGAATCGCTGCCGGCCGTAAAAAAACGGCGGCAGCGATTCGTGTCAGGATTTCGGCGGGGGGGGGGGAGAATAGCGGGAGGGCGTCAAAAAAGTCGGGAAGGCCCTCCCGCTATTCTCCCACCCGTCGTGGGGGGGGGGAGAATTTCGCCCCATGTGTCCCCCGCCGACGGGAACTCGGCCCATCGGGGGCGGACCATCACGGGTGGGCGGCTGATGATGCGCCAGTGTCGTTGCAACCGGTGCCTGGCCGCGCGTCACGATGACGCCAGTTTGGAGGGGGGCGGACGGCCGTCAAACCGGCAGCGGCCGAGACCATTCTCCACCCGATCACGGAAGACAATTTCCCAACACAAGAATGGAAATGGCTCCCAGTCCTGATTCCGCCGCCAGGAACGGTGTGCCACAGCTAAATCTGTGCCGTGCGCTACAGAATGCCTCTTTGTCTTTACCTTGCTGGCTCACGAACTGTCACCCTGTTTTAGTATCGAGAGCTCTTTCTTGGCGTCAGACTTTGGCTAAAACACATGTTAACTGCAACCTTTCTACAACAGACACAGTGCTGTGTCCATGGCATTTGGAGGTAATAGACTGCCTGGATATGACTCATATCCACCTGCAATTTTTGGTTTTGCTGCTGTTCACTAATTCAATTGAAATTTTATCCATATTTGGGACAATATAACCCTTTGAATCTTACCGATGGGATTGTCAGCAGCCTTCTAACTAGCGACTTTCTGCGTGTATTATCTTTATTTTTGTCATATTAGACAGAGGTTTAGCTCCCCAAAATTACTCTCACATCAGCTGCACAAGCTATGTAATACGTCCTATAAATTCATCATATTTGGCTTTTTGTGTGAACGGTGCAGGGTTGAATCTACGGTGCACATACCTCAATCATTTTTCAATTATTCACAGTGGATGTCTCCACCGCACATTGACTTCTTGGGATGAGTAACTGTCTGTGCAAGCTGCCAGCTCCAGAACATGACCTCTGGCCCCTATTTTAACAGAGGGCCAGGTTTTGGTGGGTGAGTTTTGGGCTGGAATTCTCCGGCTGTTATGATTTTCTGGTCCCGTTGACCCACCGGTTTTCCGGCGGTGTGGAGTGGCTTCAATGGTGACCTGGTACAAACGCAACCCAGGAAACCCATCCTTTTTCCATCTCAATCAGCGAATAAACTGAATTGATTGTTCCTTGCGAGTTACATCAATTTCCAGTGCTCCTCAAAATAGCTTCCAAATAATAAAGTCAAGGTCTCCCTCTCTGCGAAGAGAAAACCTACGCTCAACGTGGCTAATCCCAAGCTAACTGGCCGTGTCTCTGTCAAGGCTCCAGTGTTTGTATGCGCCACAGAATTTAGTGTTGGGAGCCTGAGCCATCTATCCCTCAATGGGAAATTGGGCTGGAAAGATGCACTTCAGATTGTGAGGGAGTGTAGGCCAACTTCTGCGAATACCCACTGATACTGGACCAAGAAAATGCTTCGTGTAAAATGCCTCCAAAGTGGAACAGACAAACAGATACGCAACTCTGCAATGCAGGCGGTGAAATCTGTTCCTTTTCAGTTTTTGTCGGTTGTGTTTATATCTCTTTATCATTTTCCCCCTCTCCATCTCTGTGAGATTGTCCCCTCTCCGCCCACATCTCTCCATTACTATGACTCTGAACCCGTCTCCTCTTACCTTCATTACAATGGTGGCCATGCGTTCAGCCAACATGCCCTGTCATTCTTCCTTAACCCCTCCACCGCCCCCTCCTCTCCCTTTGAAATGCACTTCAACCAGGTTTTTGGTCACCACTCCAATATATCCCTTCCTTTGACTCGGGATCTATTTTTGTCTGATGGTACCCCTGTCATATTTCCATATGATCAATGTGTTTCGTTAATGCTTGTTTTTGGTGTATTTTTGTTGGACGAACCGAATTGCAGCACTGCCAATGACACGGAATACTCCTCCATCTCATAGCAATTGGTGATACTTTTGTCGTTTACTTTGTGTTGCTTATTTCAGGATGGTTTGTGCAGTGCTCACAAAGACCACAAAATAGCTTTAACTTAAACAAAGCTATAAATTTATTAACATTACTCACTTGGATTCGACACGTACCCCTTAAGTATACACAGTTGATTAATAACATCTAAACTACACTCATCTACAGCGAATCTCACTACTGGTTTAAACTATGATCTGCTCTCACTTACACTATCTGCTCTACTGAACTTCATGAGCTAACTCTTGCATACACTCCTCCCCCCCAAGGCTCAGCACCTACTGCCTTATACAGTTGTAACTGTATCTCCCTCTAGTGGCTACTCTCAATACTACATTAACCATTGCAGTGCTGATAGTTACGATAATACAACAACTCTAACCAATTCTGTCGAGCACTGTCAATTGCAACTGCACACAGGCTCCCAAAATGGAGATTGCGATGTTAAGGAGCAGCAGCAGCTGCTCTCAATGAATGCACAGGGGAAGGAGTGGAAGATAAGAAGTAGGCACTTGGTGTCCTGGCGCCTGGAAGGGAGTTTCTTTTTAGTCCATCGTTTTTGATTCTGACCTCATGGGGTTGTTTGGCCTGGGTTTCTAAAGCCTAGGGGAAACCTGGGAGATAAAAGGAGGCGAGAAGGGCTCTATCCATGAGGTAAGTGCCTTGACGGCACTGCTTGTGGGCCAAGAGAATCAGGAGCATTTCCTCAGGAATCCAAAAGTGCCTTACCACCAATGGAAGTACTTCTGAATTGTAGTCACTGTTGTAAACTCGGAGTAGATTACATGGAGTAGATTACATGGTGCACTCAACAAAACATGACGACGAAACATTTGATGAGAGCAAAGAGAAATTTGAAGTAAAAGCAGTAAATGCTGGAGATTCCTGGCAGGTCTGGCAGCATCTGTGGAGGGAAGAGACAGAATTAACCTTTTATCGGAGTGATGAGCATTGTGACAATTTGTGAGTCAGTCAGGGAGAGGCTGGAGTTCAGGAAAGAACAAAAGGAAAGGCCTTTGACAGGCACGATGGCGGGGAGAGATTAAATGACCAAAAAGGTGACCGGGAAAGCCAAAACAAAACGATAGTGAGGACAGTAAAGGAATAAAAAATGTGTCGAGAGGAGGTATAAACGAGAAAACAGAACCCAGCCAATGGGGACCGAAGTCATCAACTGAAATTGTTGGAACTCAATGTCGAGGCCGAGGTTGTAACATACTTGTTTGAAAGATGTTTCTCAAACATCTATTCAACTCGCCTCCACAATGTTTGTTTCTTTCATTTCTTCCTGTTTAGTAAAATGGTGAGAATTATATGAGCAAGTATTCCCTTTAATCAGTACTCAATTAAGAGTACACATTAACAAGTGTACAATGTCACATATTTGCCTAACTGTGTTCAAGGAGCGTGCAAGATAAACGCTGGGATCTGAGAATGTAGGTCTCCTTCCTACCCTGTGCCCCTGGATCATTTATTTTAGTCTGTCCTTGATCTAGAAAACCAAATTAATTTTGAGAAATGCTCCAACACGACTCTGAGCAAGTAGAACGCTATATTTGGAGGTTATGTAGCTGAAGGTTCTAGTCTAGTTGAAGACGTGGAGGGTATTTGTGATTAATGCTGATGTGTTCTCGGTCTATTGCTTCATACAGAAGAGGGTTGGCTTTGTTAAGCCAGTAGCCCGCAGAGTAACTGCACTTTATTTTCCGTGGCTATATCAGAACCTGTCAGCGAGCAGCGATAAAGGTCCCCTCTGGGAAAACAGAGCAAAAAATAATTGAAGAAATTGCACTGTCAAACCAACAACGGCCTGCGGCAGGCTGCCGGGCTGATGTCCACGCCACTTTGAACAAACTGTAGAGGGCAGTGAAGTGCTACCTGAGTTTCGGGAGCTGTAAAACGTTGCTCCACAGACAATGCCGTCTTTTGAGAAATCACTGTTCCCCATCAACATGAATCTCGGACATAAAGGCCAGCGCTTAAAAGATGGCAGTGAGGTAATCTGAGAGGAAATTCTGAGGCGCTGCGCATTTGTTTGCAGTGATCACAGTCCACTCCTTTAATAATTCTTCCTCACCTCATAATCCTTTGAAAGGATTCATGACTGTCCGGGGGGGGGGGGGGGGGGGGGGGGGGGGGGGGGGGGGGACGAAAATTGAAGCAGTGAGCAGCAAGTGAACCAAATCAGAAAAAGTCCTCACAAAGAGGGATCAACTTCATTGGCTGGTATTTATGAGGGGACGCTGGTATTTATGAGGGGACGCTGGTATTTATGAGGCCTTTAAATAACAAAGATGCGTTGATTGGGAAAATAAACACAAGTGTATCCCTTGCTGAGGCCTGAAGGCTAATTTTTTTCCGAGGAGATGTTAATATTTGGACAATCATTTCACAGGATGACTAATCCCAATCTAGTTGCTATTTTAAGGGCTAAATATGGAACAAATGTCCCCTCCATTCTCAGAATGTTTGAACACTGTGTTGTAGCGAAAATACTTATGGTGGAAATCTAATTCAAACCCAGCTCATTAAAATTGAATGTTTCATACCCCAGGGCTATTTATGTTATTTCAAAAAAGACTCGGAGCTTCAGCTCCTTTACACAGCAGAATTGTGCCTCTGGTCTCCAAGAATTCAGATGAGTCAGGCTAATTAATTATTAAGGCTGTTTACTATCAGCCGGTTTATGAATGCATGTCCAAAAGGAAAACTTGGGTGGAAATTTGTCTTGGACAGTAACGTAAAACAAATGGCGCTGTACAGTTTGCAGACATTATTTAGGGTTGCCAACTGTGATTTACTGCAGTCCTGGAGTTTTCAATCACATGACTTGCCCTCCATGCTCCAGCCATTAGTCACCAACACATCCATCCCTGTGACATGGTACCTTCCTACACCAATTGGAAAGCAGAAAGACTCATTATCCAATTGGTTGTCGATGTATTAGGCAGGTTGGTTCGATGTGGACTGCACTCGATGCAGGGAAGTTAGAAACAGACGTCTAACACTTGAGAAGATCCAACACTGTTTTATTCAACTATAGAACTGCTATACATATTCAACTGTGGGTCGATACTATACTGATCTAACTGGTGACCTGGTAGTACCCTGACCAGACTTACTACCTACCGCATGGTGTTTGCACTTGCTAGCTCGTGGACTCTGACTGTCTCAGTAGCTGGGACCCGAGAGAGCGGGAAACCTAGTGTCCTCTGGCTTTATAGTGGTAGTCTCCTGTCTGGTGATTGGCTGTACTGTGTTGTATGTTTACTGGTCATCCAATGTGTCAATCACTGCCTGTCTGCATCTCATTATATACATGAGTGGATATTATGACAGGTGTTGCTTGACTGTCAATAGAACGGCTCCCTCCCCCCCTAATTCCGCATGGTTTCATGGGGCAAACTCTCCCTTTTCTGCTGGCAATGAGCGCCAATATATGGTTAAGTACATTCTTTGGCAATTACGTCATTAAGTTAATTGCCTTATTATTGGCTCCACCTCCAAAAGGGGCTAGTTTAGCACATTGGGCTAAATCGCTGGCTTTTAAAGCAGGCCAAGGCAGGCCAGCAGCACGGTTCAATTCCCGTACCGGCCTCCCTGAACAGGCGCCGGAATGTGGCGACTAGGGGCTTTTCACAGTAACTTTATTGAAGCCAACTCGTGACAATAAGCGATTTTCATTTTCATTTTCAAAAGAATATAACCAAACACAGTTGGAGTGGGGGAACCACAAGGAGTTTATAACTTTGCTGAGCTGCATGTAGAATAAACTTGCTGAAGGTAAAAGACAGCTGTATTATTCCTCTGCCATATGTTAGCATTGATATTAACACCGAGGGTCTTGTAAGTGATTCATTTGGGCAGTTTCCTTTTTCCCTTCAGTTTTTTTTACCCTTCTCCCCTGCCAGAATAGACCCCAGCTTCCTTGCTGATTGGACAGTCAGCAGTTGGACAGTTAGAGGGGCTGGTTTAGCTTAGTGGGCTAGACAGCTGGTTTGTGATGTAGAGCAAGACCAGCAGCGCAGTTCCCGTACCAACGGAGAATTCTGAATTCTCCCTCCGTGTACCCAACAGGCGCCGGAATGTGGCGACTAGGGGCTTTTCACAGTAACTTCATTGCTGTGTTAATGTAAGCCTACTTGTGACAATAAATATTATTATTATTATTATAGTCACTCTCCATTGTTTTACCCACAATCAAATAGCTCTTGTTCATGTGTGAGCCTTAAACCTGAGTGGCAGGAAGCCATCCAATTGTGGAGGACATCACAGTCATTCTGGATCCTGTCCTTACTTTGCGTTGTTTGACAGCAATCAGAACGAAGAGTCATGGACAATCTCTCCTTTCTTAACCTTGAAGAAGAGAAGGTTATTGTTCTCTAGCCCGCATTAACAGTCTAATCAATCGAAAGGGAATTTCAGAATTTAGGGCCTGAACTGTTGAAGGCACAGCCACCAATAATGCGGAAAGAGGCCGAGGACACACAGTGTAGCTCGCTATTGCTGCCAAATGATTTAAAAGCACACAGATTAATGATTAAGACTTAGATTGACCAAGACCTGATGCTCAGAGATGGTGCTCAAGTTCCATTGGACGAAGCACCACATGTTCGGCCCCATCCACACCCAACAAGAGCGCCCAACAACAAAAACAACAACATCTTGGATTTACGGAGCACCTTAAACATTGCAAAATATTTCAACGCAATTCCCAGGAACTTTCAGACCAAAATTGACACCGAGCCAAAGAAGATAATGTTAGGCCAAGTGACTAAAATTTGATCAGAAAGCACGGTTTTAAGCAGCATCTTAAAGGAGAAGATGTCACAGTCTAAGCACAGTCCAAAGATGTGCAGGTTAGAATGGATTGGCCATGATAACATTGCCCCTTAGGGTGGGGTTGCAGGAATAGGACGGGGAGGGGGGACTGGACCTCGGTAGGGTGGTTCTTCCAAGGGACGTTGCAGACTCCATGGGCCGAGTGGCCTCCTTCTGCACTGTGGGGACTCCATGACGGAAAGAGAGGAATACTGAAGGAAAGAGGCTTGGAGAGGGAATTTCAGAATTTAGGGCCGGAACTGTTGAGGGCACCAATAATGCGGAAAGAGGCCGAGGACACACAGTGTAGCTCGCTATTGCTGCCAAATGATTTAAAAGCACACAGATTAATGATTGACCAAGACCTGATGCTCAGAGATAGTGCTCAAGTTCCATTGGACGAAGCACCACTGACTTATGTTGTGATAGGATGTGCATGCAACTGTAAGGATGCAGAGCTTAAATTACCGTCACTCATTACATACCTCAAACGGGTGTGATGCATTAGTCCCCTGACGTATAGTTAACACGCCCCGGACATGCAGTGAACATGCAAGCAGCACGTTAGAGATTAGGGGCTGGATTCTCTGGTCCCTGAGCCGCGTGATTCTTGGCGGTGCGCCGTTCGCTGGAGGCGGGATTCCCTCCTCCCGCCACTTGTCAATGGGATTTCCCATTGAAGCCACTCCACCTCCCCTTGCCACCAGGAAATCCATGAGCCGTGTGCACTGCCGGCGGGAACAAGGAATCCCAAAGTCCGGAGAATTCCGACCTAGATGTGCTGTTTGCAGCTCCCAGTGAACATTATCTGCATATAGTCTCATCTTCAAATGAAAGACTCATATTATTGTTTCATTTATCCTTGGATACGATTGGTACGTTTACAGCAAAGTAGAATAACGTGGCAAATTAATGTTGAGATGTGCTTGCTTGTAACCCCTGCCGAAGATTGCAGGGTCAGGACTGATTAATGCACAGTTTGCCTGGCAGGGAGAACTCTGGAGGGAACCAATATAACCTGGATAAATGTGCAATTGATCACTTTGGAACGAAAAAGAGGCCGACAGGGCATTATTAAAAAGGTGATAGATTGGGAAATGTTGACGTACCAAGGGACCTCTGTGTCCTTGTACACCAGTCACTGAGCAGGTAGAGCAAGCAGTTACGGCAAGTGCTGTGTTGGACTCATTGCAAGAGGACTCAAGTACAGGAGCTCACTGCAGCTGCACAGGGCCTTGGTCAGACCACACCGAGAGTATTGTGTGCAGTTTCGGTCTCCTTATCTAAGAAAGGATATACTTGCCATAGAGGGAGTGCAGCAAAGGTTCACCAGACAGATCCCTTGGATAGCAGGATTGCCGTTTGAGGGGAGATTGGGTCGTTTGGGCCTGTATTCCCTGGAATTTAGAAGAATGAGAGGGGATCTGATTGAAACGTATACAGTGCTAACAGAGCAGGACAGACTGGATGCAGGGGATGTTGTTTCCTCTGGATGGGGGGGGGGGGGTTCTAGAACAAAGGGTCAGAGTCTCAGGATATGGGGTAGGCCATTTAGGACTGAGATGAGGAGAAACATCTTCACGCAACGAATGGTGAACCTGTGGATTCCCCACCACAGAAGGGTGTGTGTAGATCATGTCACTGAATATATTTAAGGCGATGATAGATTTCTAGACTCTTAAGGCATTAATGAGTATGGGAAGAGTGCCGAGTATGGTCTTCAGATAGAGGATCAGCCATGATCATATAATAATAATAATAATAATAATAGCTATTAGTGTCACAAGCAGGCTTACATTAACACTGCAATGAAGTTACTGGGAAAATCCAGAGCTTCTGCCCAGCCCCCTTTCCCCTTACCATCGATGTCCATGTACAAACAGAAAGATGTTACAAGACCATCAATCCAACCCAAGGTTCAGCTTATTGTCTGACCATCCCAACACACAGCCAGGAATGTGCCGGAATGATTGCGTCTTTATGCAGCCATTGTGTCTTGACGCCGTTGGAAAAATGGCCTCAATCTAATAACAATAATCTTTATTGTCACAAGTAGGCTTACATTAACACTGCAATGAAGTTACTGTGAAAATCTCCTAGTCGCCACATTCCGGCGCCTGTTCGGGTACACGGAAGGAGAATTCAGAATGTCCAAATTACCGAGCAAGCACGTCTTTTGGGACTCGTGGGATGAAACCGGAGCACCCGGAGGAAACCCACGCAGACACGGAGAGAACGTGCAGACTCCGCACAGACAGTGACCCAAGCCGGGAATCGAACCTGGGATCCCGGCGCTGTGAAGCAACAGTGCTAACCACTGTGCTACCGACCTAGATTCGGGTGGGGGAGGTTACAACATCGAAATTGCCACATGCACTCAGAAAGGCTACAGAGACAGGCTGGAGAAACGAAAGACATTACTAGGGTGCATTAGGGCATTTTCTCAGATTTGCAGAAGTGCGGGTGGTCGGGGGGGGGGGGGGGGGGGGGGGGGGGGGGGTGGGGGCGGCAGGGAAGTGACCCTGGGGATGACAACATCCTTCGAAATAATGACTGAAATTACCACTGTGTTGGGACCAAAAATCCCCTTTCCCAGTGTCTACATTCTGGCACTGAAAAGTAATAAAATGAACCAGAAAGTATAAATGTCAGAGTCATCCAGTGACTGTTACAGTTATATTGAAAATGATGGAGGCGATTTACCAGGCTGAACCTTATGAGTTATCATATTAAATGGAGATAACTGGATCATAAGACTGTGTTACAACAAAAAAGCATTTGTGCATTTACAGGTCTAATGGGTTTTATTTCACCAACAATTTTGATTCGTATTGCATGAACCGACTATTATAGATCACAATCGTTATTTGCTAAATATGTAGAAATCATTCAATTAAGGAAGCAAATTCTATTTTTTTTTAACAGGATGGATAAAGATGGGTAAATGAGTCTCTGAGGGCCATAGTGTTGCACTCATTTTGATCCTGTGTTTCGGTTTAAAGACCAGTAGGGGCGGAACTGTGCGCCTGAGTAATTATTAAGCATGATACTAAGACTTAGCATTTGCTGTAACTGAGTTATGGCTGTGTTTGAAACCCTGCCTTTTGTGTGATGCAAGGCCTTTCCAGAAACAAGGCAAAATAGCTTTCATTTGGAATTAGCGGTGGCCAGTTAACAGGCTACCACCACGGCTACTGTCCAATTGAAGATGGCTGCCTGCCCTTCAGATTGGCAAGCTCCAGAGGGCCGGCAGTTCAGTGCTCCCGAAGACTGTCCAATATTTGTGTGGAAACGGGGGACATGCAGACAGGTCCCAGCAAATTGGGGTATGGAGAGGAGGCGGGAGGGTGGGAGGAAGGAGTGTGGGTCATGGCGCACCAGTGATGAGTAACGCCGTGTAGCACCCCCTGGGTGGGCTCTGCAGTATCCATCAAGGGAGGCCCCCACTGCTGGGAACCCGCTGGGATTTGGCCGTCTCCCAACATGGGTGCAGAATCTGCTGATGTGGGCAAAATGTTCACGGGTCGGAAAGTGGCCCTTAATTGGGCAGAGGGTGGTTCGATTGGCTGCCCAGTGGATGGCCACACCCCTGGGGTATCTATCCCCTGCTGACAATGTGCTCTGGTGACAGGAAGCCATCAGCCTCACCTCCCGATGCCTCCCATTTGCCACATTGCCTTGTGCCTCCCATTCCATCTCCAAAACGGCTGGGGAAATTCAGCTCTGGGTGTTATTGTATCGAAATGTGATTTTAAAAACTCTTCTGTTGTTGCTGTTATCTTGTGCCTCTCATACAAGACGGTTTCTTGTGAGGCATGAATAGAAATTCAGCAGGAATAAATATCTTCATTGTTTCTGGAGTCACGAGTTTTCAACCGGTTTGAACTAATTTCTTTTCCCTAAGGCATCCAGTGAGATGTATCTGAGGCAGTACAGGGTTTTGCAGAAGAGTCATGTCGGACTCAACACTAACTCTGTTAACCCCCTCCACAGATGTTTCCAGGCCTGCTGTGTTTTCCAGCATTTTCTGTTGTTATACACATTGACAATGTGCCTGTACAAAATCTTGTATCAAGATGCACATGGGGCTGGTTTAGCACAGGGCTAAATAGCTGGCTTTTAAAGCAGACCAGGGCAGGCCAGCAGCACGGTTCAATTCCCGTACCAGCCTCCCCGAACAGGCGCCGGAATGTGGCGACTGGGGGCTTTTCACAGTAACTTCATTTGAGGCCTACTGATGACAATAAGCGATTTTCATTTCATTTCATTTCACATGGCTAAAATAGCCAGCAACATAATTTTGAGGTTGATAACGCAGTTGTCACCTTCTTCGATCAGTGTCCACACTTTAATGACCAGTTAATAGTTTAAAATTTCTCCCGTGCGGCTATTGATGGCCGCTATCGATGAATTTCCCTGCAAAGCAATTGCCATTGCTTCCTTTTCAATTTGCAATGTAATTCTGCTTTTATGACCGAGTTGATAAGGTCATGTATAGAACAGGCTTCCCTCACCATCTCGTCAATGATATGTGATATAACTCCACTGGGCACATAAATAGATGATATCTCGTTTATAGACACACACTATTATGTACTCACAGCATTTCTCTCTGGCTTTGGAGAGGTTTCATTTTGTTTCATTGGTACATTCCAGCGTCATCTCCTTGGAATATCGTGCAATGCAGGGACTCACTAAGAAATAGACATTTGCAATGAAAATTCAACAGCATCAACTGCTCATTGCATCTCTGAAATATCTTTCTGCCATTGCCTTCTATATCAAAAATATTTTTTTTCTTTCCATGGCTGTGCTAATGCACTCATTACCTTATTCCATAATCATCTTGCTGGATCATAATAAAACCAAAAATTATCTTAATGTTCCTCATTGTTATTATCATCATCTGTAATCATTTTAAATGCTTCTAGCTCCTCATAAACACTACAGTGTCTTATTCTGTTGGCAATGCAGTTGACTTTTAACAGCCTGCTGAATTAATTAACTGCTCTAATATCTTCATATGGAGCTCAGCGGCAGTGTTTGATATCGCTCTTCAAATGCACCTTGGGCTGTTCTGCTACGTCAAGGGGTGGGGGGAGGGCGGGGGAGAGGAACGCAAGCTGTGTTTTCTGCCGCTGTTTGCCGACAGGTCACTAGTTGTTAAGGCAACAAGGGACAGGCAATGAATATCGGCGTTGCCAGTGAAGCTCCCAAACCAAGTGTGAATGAAATGTGGTGGGCGGGAGGCCCTTTTATCATTGCACATGGCTACAGCTGTAAATCCAAATTGTACATGAAGATCACGGTGATAGCACGCCACCAGATTAACAAAATTCTGAAACCGATGGCAGGGGTACAAAATCCCACCAATTCCTCAGTCGCCTGACTTAGCATTTACCATTCAGATCAAAACAAAGGGGCTGTTTAGCACAGGGCTAAATCGCTGGCTTTGAAAGCAGGCCAGCAGCACGGTTCAATTCCCGTAACAGCCTCCCCGAACAGGCGCCAGAATTTGGCGACTAGGGGCTTTTCACAGTAACTTCATTTGAAGCCTACTCGTGACAATAAGTGATTTTCATTTCATTTTTTCGTTTCAACAAGCAGGAATTTTATCAACGTTCCCCGATTGAAATTTGGGAGCGTGCAGCACATCGCCTGGTAATGATCCAAGTTCTCCTTTGCTACTCAAGCAGTGCTGCTTAAAATCTCAGGCACTGACTCCTCCTATTGATTGGCATCTTCTGTGAGGGTCATGAAGAATCCAGCATGGGTTTGTAGAGTCAAACACAAACCAACTTTATTTACAAGAGTATGTACACAGGGCCAGTGGTTCACTACTGGTTCCCTCTCCAGCTGGTACCACATTGGCCAGCTCTATTTATACAGCTGCACTGCTAATGGTTGCCCCCCCCCCCCTCATTCAGGGAGATCATATTCCTCAAGGATCACAGGGTAACCAAGGCCTTCCGTGTTCCGTGGGCACCGCAGAGGTGCGATCGCTTTATCGACCCCAGTTTTCACATTTTGATCTAATGTTTTCAAGTTTCCCGTTCCTCTTTGTTCTTTTTGGGCTGTGCTGCATTTTTTAATAGGAGCGGACCCTTTTAATTTGTCCCTCAGTTAATTTCTGTTCTTCTGTTTAGTTGATAAGTCGTAAAATACGTCATGGGGTAACTAATTGTCTCCAGCCAATAGGATCCAGGCAGGTTATAGCAGTATCTTGGCAGATGTATCGGAGCACGCAAAACTTTTTTTTCCATATTCCCCTTCCGGAGAACCCTCAAAGAACGAGTAACGCTGAAGGAATACCGTAAACGGTCCTGGCCCGCTGGCACAGACCCAGTTAGGAGCTCACAATCAAACAGTCGTGCAGATTGTCATCACGATAACACATGGGGATTAGACCCATCAGCTGCAAGAAATTCTTTCAGGTCTTGTAACTTTGTGGGGTTTTCCCACTCGCCTGTGGAACTCTGGTGAATAATGTCAGGGGAAAAGCATAAATGGTCATTTTTGTGGTGTTCTTTGTGCTGCTTATTTCAGGACGGTCGGTGTAGTGTTCACACAGAACAGCTTGAACTTAAACAAAGCTATACATTTATTAATACTACTAACTTGGATTCGACACGTACTTCTAAAGAATACACAGTTGATTAATAACATTTAAACTACACTTCATCTACAGCTAATCTCACTACTGATATAAACTATGATCTGCTCTCACTTACAGTATCGGTACTTCTGACTCTCTCTAGCTAACTCCTGCACACATTGGGTGGGATTCTCCGACCCCCCCCGCTGGGTCGGAGAATCCCCGGTGGGAGGTGCGAATCCCGCCCCGCCGCTGACTGCTGTATCCTCCGGCGCCGTTATTCGGGTGGGGGCGGGATCGCCGCCATGCTGGTCCGGGGCCGTTGACAGCGGCCCCCCCGGCAATTCTCCGAGCCCCGATGGGCCGAGTGGCTGTCGATTTTTGGCTAGTCCTGCCGGCGTGAATCATTCAACTCACGCGCTGGTGGGGCCTGGCAAGTGAGTATGTGTGGGCGGTCCTCAGGGAGGGCGCAGGGCAATCTCAGCCCGGGGGGGTGGGGGGGGGGGGGAGGGGAAGAGTCCCCACGGTGGCCTGGCCCACGATCGGGGCCCAGGGCCTGTTCTGTGGAGGCACTTCTTTCTTCCGCGCAGGGCCCCTGTAGGACTCGGCCTTATTGCCCGGGACCCACCGCAGAGAAATGGATCCCCCGCACATGCACGAGAATACATTGGCCGGTCCGCGCATGCACGGAATCACATTGGCCGTTACGTGCATGCGCGAACTTGCATCGTCCCTTCAGCGCCGGCTGGAGCAGCGCCAACCCCTCTGCCGTCCACCTAGCCCCCTCGGAAGGGGAGAATTCCTCACCTTGGGGGGCGGTTGACTCCGGAGTGGTTGGCGCCGGTTTTCCCGCCAGCACGGGGACTTAGTCCCCAGAACAGAATATCCCGGCCAATCTCCCCAAAGGCTTAGCATCACTACCTTTTATAGTTGTAACTGTAGTTCCCTCTAGGCTACTCTAGACACTTCATTAACCCTTGCAACTCTTACAGTGATGATAATACCACAGTTTTCAGCCGTTAATTTTGTTTTGCTGGACAGGCCATTGTTCCCCTACTTAAATCTCAGCAGGAAGGTTGCAAAAGATTTTTAAGGCCTGAATATATAAAGATACATTGTTAAATCTCAAACATCTCCTGCTGAGGGAACCAACTCAGGGAGGTAATGCTACCTGGCTTTGATGTGTTTTGGAAGACGTGCAGGATCAGAGTTCCAATATGTGCCACAGAATTGAAAGTGAGTAAAATCAATGATTTATAATGGAAGTGGGTGTCTGTCTTGTCTCAGTTAGTCGCAATCACAGAATTGCTACAGCTCAGAAGCAGCTCATTCGGCCCATCATGTCTGCATTAGTTCTCCTAATAAGCAATTAACTTAGTGTCATTCTCTCGCTTTCTGCCCGTTACCCTGCGCCGCCCTCCCCGTTACCCTGCGCCGCCCTCCCCGTTACCCTGCGCCGCCCTCCCCGTTACCCTGCGCCGCCCTCCCCGTTACCCTGCGCCGCCCTCCCCGTTACCCTGCGCCGCCCTCCCCGTTACCCTGCGCCGCCCTCCCCGTTACCCTGCGCCGCCCTCCCCGTTACCCTGCGCCGCCCTCCCCGTTACCCTGCGCCGCCCTCCCCGTTACCCTGCGCCGCCCTCCCCGTTACCCTGCGCCGCCCTCCCCGTTACCCTGCGCCGCCCTCCCCGTTACCCTGCGCCGCCCTCCCCGTTACCCTGCGCCGCCCTCCCCGTTACCCTGCGCCGCCCTCCCCGTTACCCTGCGCCGCCCTCCCCGTTACCCTGCGCCGCCCTCCCCGTTACCCTGCGCCGCCCTCCCCGTTACCCTGCGCCGCCCTCCCCGTTACCCTGCACCTCCCTCCCCGTAACCCTGCACATCCCTCATTCTCAGATAACTGTTCTAATGCCCTTTTGAATACATCAATTGAACCTGCTTCCACCATGATCGCTGGCAGTGTATTCCAGACCACAAACATTCGGTGCATCAAACCAATCCTTTTACGGGTGGGAACAATTTCTCCCTGTCTACTCAGACCAGATCCCTCATGATATTGCACACCTCTATCAAATCTTCTCTCAGCCTTCTCTCCTCCAAGGAAAACAGTCCTAACTGTTGTTCCTTGTGCCTTAATAAAGCTCGTAGTCTCAAAGGTGGAGAAGATGCTTCATTGTGAATTTGTTCTGTCTTCAGAGCTTAACTTACAGCCACCTCAAATGCTGCCTGCCTTTGTGTCTTGCTCCCAGTTCTGTGAAGTGTCCTCACTTCCTGTCCCTCTGTACTTATAGCTCTCCCGTGCTCCCTCTAGTGCTTGCTCAGTTGTATTGCATCTACACTGATACACAATCACCACATCCCCCCTTTTTTCTTTACATATTTTCTGTACATCGGTAAAGAAAATTGTACAAAACAGTTAGATTACTTACGGTATGTGTATCTATACAAGTGATGGTGCTAGTGCATATTTTTACAAAGCTAATTTATATTAATGAGTCCAATCTTAATAAAAACATTAATGAGTCCAAACTTGATGAATTTGTTCACTGATTTTTTCTTTTTTTGTTGTTGACGTGGTGATATTGATATTGCAACTCTGTTGTGAATGTTGTCGGTGTTCTTGTTATTTTAAGTAACCAATATGTCATCCCATGGTGTTTGCATGGTCGAACCACTGATGTTGACTGACATGGACTTTTTCTGTGCTTGTGGTATCGATTTAGTATGTCATCTGACTTGAAAGCTGGTTTGCTTGCTTGTTCTGGAGCAGATGTGAGTTTGTGCGATTCGTTGTCATCCCATGGCATGTTCGTAGTCTTGTCATTGCTTTGCAGTGTGCTGTGGCATTTTCCTTCATGTGCAAAGTTGTACCATTTTGTACAAGTCGTTGTTTCATTGCTGTTGTTTCTGTCGTTCCTGTCTTTGTTGTTTTTGTTGCCGTTCTTGTTGCTGTTTTTGTCGTTTGTCTTTGTTGTTGTCGCTATCTTTGTTATGCTTCTTGGTGGTTTTGTTGTTCTTGTAGTTTTTGTCGTTGTGCTTGTAGTTTTTGTTGGTGCTGTTGTTGTTCTTGTTTCTGCAGTGCTTCTTGCGATTTTTGTTGTTCTTATCGCGCTTCATGTTGCTTTTGTTCTTGCTGTTGTTGTTCTCATTTCTGCTGTGCTTCTTTTGGCTTTTGTTTTTCTTGTTATGCTCAATGAGTGTCCCGTGTGGATAATTTGAGTCATTGTCACAGTTATTGGTGCGAGTGTCCTTTGTGGAATCTGTTACATTGAACGTTTTGACAGGAGAATGGTGAGAATGATCTGATGTTGCATTGATGCTGGTGACAGCAGTCATTTGTGGTGGATTTGATTCCTCATCTTTGCTTTTTTGGTGCTCCTCTTCTGGAGTCAAATTCTTCACGATTTCATTTGACGCAGTCTCTCTGGACTCTTGGTGCTCCTCTTCCGGAGTCAAAATCTTCATGATTTCAATTGACGTGGTCTCTCTGGACTCTTGGCGCTCCTCTTCTGGAGTCAAAATCTTCATGGTTTCTATTGATGTGGTCTCTCTGGACTCTTGGTGCTCCTCTTCCGGAGCCAAAATCTTCATGATTTCTATTGGCGTGGTCTCACTGGACTCTTGGTGCTCCTCTTCTGAAAAAAGGGGGGATGTGGTGATTGTGTATCAGTGCAGATGCAATACAACTGAGCAAGCACTAGAGGGAGCATGGGAGAGCTATAAATACAGAGGGACAGGAAGTGAGAACACACTTGACAGAACAGGGAGCAAGACACACAGGCAGGCAGCATTTGAGGTAGCATCTTCTCCAACTTTGAGACTACGAGCTTTATTAAGACACAAGGAACAACACACTAACTTCTCCAATACATCTTCGTAATTGACGTTCCTCACCTCTGGAACTATTCTTGTGAGTCTTTTCTTCACTCTCTCTAATTCTTCAAGCCCTGGGCAGCACCCTTACCAAACTTGACACTGTTCCAGATCCTTCCCTCACCAAATTCAATACTGTTACAGACCCTCCCCTCAGCAAATTCAATACTGTTACAGACCCCTCACCAAATTCAATACTGTTACAGACCCTCCCCTCAGCAAATCCAATACTGTTACAGATCCTCCCCTCACCAAATTCAATACTGTTACAGACCCTCCCCTCAGCAAATTCAATACTGTTACAGACCCTCCCCTCAGCAAATTCAATACTGTTACAGATCCTCCCCCTCAGCAAATTCAATACTGTTACAGACCCCTCACCAAATTCAATACTGTTACAGACCCTCCCCTCACCAAATTCAATACTGTTACAGACCCTCCCCTCAGCAAATTCAATACTGTTACAGATCCTCCCCCTCAGCAAATTCAATACTGTTACAGACCCCTCACCAAATTCAATACTGTTACAGACCCTCCCCTCAGCAAATTCAATACTGTTACAGATCCTCCCCCTCAGCAAATTCAATACTGTTACAGACCCCTCACCAAATTCAATACTGTTACAGACCCTTCCCTCACCAAATTCAATACTGTTACAGACCCTTCCCTCACCAAATTCAATACTGTTACAGACCCTCCCCTCAGCAAATTCAATACTGTTACAGACCCTCCCCTCAGCAAATTCAATACTGTTACAGATCCTCCCCTCAGCAAATTCAATACTGTTACAGACCCTCCCCTCAGCAAATTCAATACTGTTACAGATCCTCCCCTCAGCAAATTCAATACTGTTACAGACCCTCCCCTCAGCAAATCCAGTACTGTTACAGACCCCTCAGCAAATTCAATACTGTTACAGACCCTCCCCTCACCAAATTCAATACTGTTACAGATCCTCCCCTCACCAAATTCAATACTGTTACAGACCCTCCCCCTCAGCAAATTCAATACTGTTACAGACCCCTCACCAAATTCAATACTGTTACAGACCCTCCCCCTCAGCAAATTCAATACTGTAACAGACCCCTCACCAAATTCAATACTGTTACAGACCCTCCCCTCAGCAAATTCAATACTGTTACAGACCCTCCCCTCACCAAATTCAATACTGTTACAGACCCTCCCCTCACCAAATTCAATACTGTTCCAGATCCTTCCCTCACCAAATTCAATACTGTTACAGACCCCTCACCAAATTCAATACTGTTACAGACCCTCCCCTCACCAAATTCAATACTGTTCCAGATCCTTCCCTCACCAAATTCAATACTGTTACAGACCCCTCAGCAAATTCAATACTGTTACAGATCCTCCCCTCAGCAAATCCAATACTGTTACAGACCCTCCCCTCACCAAATTCAATACTGTTACAGATCCTCCCCTCACCAAATTCAATACTGTTACAGACCCTCCCCTCACCAAATTCAATACTGTTACAGACCCGCCCCTCACCAAATTCAATACTGTTACAGACCCTTCACCAAATTCAATACTGTTACAGACCCTTCACCAAATTCAATACTGTTACAGACCCTTCACCAAATTCAATACTATTCCAGATCCTTCCCTCACCAAATTCAATACTGCTACAGATCCTCCCCCGCAGAAAATTCAATACTGTTACAGACCCTCTCCTCACCAAATTCAATACTGGTACAGACCCTCCCCTCACCAAATTCAATACTGTTACAGACCCTCCCCTCACCAAATCCAATACTGTTACAGACCCTCTCCTCACCAAATTCAATACTGGTACAGACCCTCCCCTCACCAAATTCAATACTGTTACAGACCCTCCCCTCACCAAATCCAATACTGTTACAGACCCTCCCCTCACCAAATCCAATACTGTTACAGACCCTCCCCTCACCAAATTCAATACTGTTACAGATCCTCCCCTCAGCAAATTCAATACTGTTACAGACCCTCCCCTCACCAAATTCAATACTGTTACAGATCCTCCCCTCACCAAATTCAATACTGTTACAGACCCTCCCCCTCAGCAAATTCAATACTGTTACAGATCCTCCCCTCACCAAATTCAATACTGTTACAGACCCTCCCCCTCAGCAAATTAAATACTGTTACAGACCCTCCCCTCACCAAATTCAATACTGTTACAGACCCTCCCCTCACCAAATTCAATACTGTTACAGACCCTTCCCTCACCAAATTCAATACTGTTACAGACCCTCCCCTCACCAAATTCAATACTGTTACAGACCCTCCCCTCACCACATTCAATACTGTTACAGATCCTCCCCTCACCAAATTCAATACTGTTACAGATCCTCCCCTCACCAAATTCAATACTGTTACAGACCCCTCACCAAATTCAATACTGTTACAGACCCCTCACCAAATTCAATACTGTTACAGACCCTCCCCTCACCAAATTCAATACTGTTACAGATCCTCCCCTCACCAAATTCAATACTGTTACAGACCCCTCACCAAATTCAATACTGTTACAGATCCTCCCCTCACCAAATTCAATACTGTTACAGCCCCACCCTCACCAAGTTTGATTCTGTTACAGCCGCCCCTCTCCAAACTCGATACAGTTACAACCCTTCCCCTGTTCACTGAACCCTCGGCATGTTTCTGACCCCTTTCACTTCTTACATTCTTACTTCTGAGTCAGAAGGTTGTGTTCATGTCCCATTGTTGAGATTCCCGCACGTAATGATGCATGTTGATACCTCAGCTCTCTATTGAGGCGGTATGGGGTACTTCTTCACATTGGACCAGCAACTCGTGGAAGGCTGGCCTGCACTCTTCGACAGAAAGGACCCCGCAGCAGCATTGGAGAAAGAACGGGGCAGTTCTCCCCAGTGGTATGGCCAATATGTATCTCTGTTCCAACATCACATAAACAAAATTATAGGGCAATCACCTCAAATCTGTTTGTGGGATCTTCCTGTGCACAAAATGGCTGCTGTGTTTCTGACATTTAAACAGTTACTTAAATGGGAAAGGACTTAATTGGAACACGCTGAGATAAATTAAAGCAATTTCTTTACTGATATATGAGCTGGGGTTATAATAATCTAATAGATACTTCATATTCTACCTAAACCAGTTAGGAAGTGGGTAATTACTTTTCCAGTTACTGCAGAACGGTTAGAAATTTTGCGAAGTGCACTTCTCATGCAGGCTTTAAACAAGCTTGCACTGCACTCCTGCGTGTGTGCTTCTTAAAATTCAGGCCACAGCCCATGGTAATGGAGCTCTCCGTTCCCTGAAGTACGGCTGGCATCTTTCACATTGCAGAAGGTGGTTATCTGCCAAATCAGTCATCTCACTGACTGCAGACAGCAGGTCACTTGTTTTTCAACGCTAATGATACGACCACTATTCCAAGTGGCGGAAGAACGCTTTTCCAGAATTCCTGGCTTCTTGCGGGTAAGGGGGAATCTTTGTTGGTGTCCATCGGGGCTCATTCCACCAATGCAATTTAGGGAGTTGGAATGGGATAGCCCACGCTGGGCCCTCTGAATCAGTTTGTATCGGATTTATGGTACATAGTTAACCTGTGACATTGGCTCCAAGACTGAAATATTGGCTGCTGTAAGGGGCCTCCTTATTACGTGTCCCCTTTTCCTGCAAGCTATTGGTGAAATCTTTGAATTGGGAATTACAATGTAATTGCTTCCTGCTATCCGTAATATAGATGAGACATGTACCTGTTCCTGGACGCTATTCTTGTCAAGCTACACTTGCCAAAGCTTTTAATATTTGTGTTCCCCTTGGTGGCTGAAAATGGATTTTCTTCTGATTGTGTGGCAGATGTTCCCAAGTGCTAATTATGTGTCTGCATTCAACATGTAGCTATTTGAGGCAAAAGCGCTTGCCTCAGACACACACATTTAAGAGTAATCGGGGCAATAGGGCAGAGATAAAGGCCATTCAGCCCATCGAGTCCCTGCCAGCTCCTCGCAGAGCAACCTTCTTGCAGATGAATGCAGACTCCATGAATCGTGAAAGATGGAGGAACGTCAGGAGGGCATTCAGCCCCTTGAACCTGTGCCACCCTCCATTCAGTGAGATCATGGCTGCTCTGTGTCATAAAGCCATCCACTTACCTTGGCCCTGAAAGTTGGGAGTTCTCCCTTTCATCCGTGAGGCTGCTTCTCAAAGTAGCTTCCTTCACAACCTCCGCCTGGAGAGATTTTACTGCAGCCCTTTGAGGAGGGTGCCCCTCACATCCCCACGTCCCCACGTGCCGTGTGCCCATTGGCAGCACCTGCTCGGTGCTGTCCGCAAAGGGGGCAGTACCCTTTCCTTGCCCTCTCTGCCACCGCTCTCTTCAGCCACTCCCTTGTGTGCCAAATGTTTCCATCGAGATTTCTTGCCCTGGGTGAAATAAAAATGCGTTTAATCCTCCTTTGAACTACCAGCCTTTTAAACCTGCTGTGGAATTGAGGTCGATAGGAGACTTTCATACATAGGCAGAATTATGTGTTTTCATCAAAGCTAGCAATTGTTGTATGATTCTCTCAGCACTAGAAATAATCAGCCAAAATGTGGCTCGCCAGTGCCGGATCCTTCCCTTCTTTATCAACAGCTTCCATACGGACAGCTATTTCCAGACCTTGGAAAGACCGACAGACCCACATTTCAACGGCTGATCTGAAAGGTGATAGCAGCATTGCCCCAGTGTGTCTGACTCTGTCACAAGGCTCATCGCCATCTGCAAATCCAATGCTGTATGTCATCGGTAGCCTGCTTGATTCTGGGGTAGCCTTCCCCCCTCCCCGCCCCCCCCAATTCAGACTACCCCCGAGACTGATTTCCTTCACCTCCAGAGTACCCCTAACCTTGACCCCGGCATCTCCCCTCCATTCCTAGTGAAAATCCAACTCTCTTTTCAACTGAATCCGCTCTACTTCAAACAGTGTGGCAGCTTTCAAGTGAAATGATCTTTAAAATCTTTTATAGATCATCAAACGACTTAGCCGAGGGGTTATCAGGCAATAGCAGATTTATTGTCAGTGGGTAGGACAGCCCATCAGCAGTGATGGAACTCTTTCTGATCTATCTTTAATTTCACAGACTTCAAAGCGCTCCTCGATACGGAATCTAATCCTTTAGAGTTGAGATTAATCCACTTGAACATTTCCACGTGTTGCTTTTCATCCAGGACTATTGCCCTTCCATGTGATGTGGGAAAACTTTGATGGTTCCCAGTAGTGTGTTTCTAACTTTGTTACAGCGTAATTGTTCTCACTAAACCTGGAGTCCACGGCTTGGTTGGGATCTGCCCAATGTTCTCTCTTTCCTGGAATTATTAAGGATTGCATTCCCGTATTGCAATGATGATATTCTCTTTCGCTGGAAGTATGCTTATCATTAGGAATTACAACACGAAAAGGGGATTATTCAGTCCAAGCAGGCGTTTATCCCCTGCAATATGTGTGGGACCATGCTGTGTATAAACAGGCTCCTGCATTTACCTACATTGCAGAATGTAAAATGATTCACAGTCACTGAGGTGCATTAGGGCATTCTGGAGACATAAATAGAGCCATATCAATGCAGAACTATTCTTTCTGGTGAAGTTTTGTCACTTTTGCAACGTTGATGTCCGAGGAGAGGGTATCCCAAAACGCAGAAGGGGAACTTGGAACCGCGGTTCTTCAGAGTATATTTTTTTCAATTTGATTTGATTTGATTTATTGTCACATGTACCGAAGTACAGTGAAAAGTATTCCTGATTTCTGCGGCTGAGGGAACGTACACAGTACGTACATATTAGACAAAAAGAATAATCAACAGAGAACATTGACCAATGGTACATCGTCAAACAGTGATTGGTTACAGTGTGGAACAAGTGACCAAACAAAGTAAATACATGAGCAAGAGCAGTATAGGGCGTCGGGAATAGTGTTCTTACAGGGAACAGATCAGTCCGAGGGGGAGCCGTTGAGGAGTCTTGTAGCTGTGGGGAAGAAGCTGTTCCTATGTCTGGATGAAAAAAACGAATATCGCCTATTGGCACAAGTAGGCTACAAATGAAGTTACTGTGAAAAGCCCCTTTTGTGAGGGTCTTCAGACTTCTGTATCTTCTGCCTGATGGAAAAGGGGGCTGGAAGAAGGCAATGCTGGGGTAATGTGAGGATAGATATGTAAACCAGTGAGGAAAAAAGTCCAGGCATGTTGTCATCATTGAAATCAACTAATGCTTATTAACATGTAAAAAAACGCAAACAGAAAGGCCACAATATAACACGTAACTACAATAATGGCGACCCCCCCCCCCATCATATTGTGGAATTAACACCATTCCCATCTATCTACGTTTCTGAGCTCTGAGGAATGTTCCTCATTCCAAAACAACATCCCATACAGTGTATCTCTATGAGCCAAATCCAGCAAATAGTTACCATCCACAGGTTATCTTTAATGTTAGGAAGACTTTCTTTGGTTCAGCGTAGTTCGAGCCGAGAATCCATTCTGCTTTCTGGGAGGTTTTCTGTCCGACTGGGCGTGCCTATGGTTGTAACTGTTTACCGGCTGTTTCTCTCCTCTCATCTCTTTCCTTTCCTGTCAGTACAGAGCTGCCTGCTACAGATATTCACTTTTGATCTTCTTCTATCTAAACCATCTGCCTTAGAAGCCAAGGCTCTTAGCATACAAGTGCAAACAGTATTCTTGTGCCTCAGGTGTGAAGTTGGTACTGAGTCAGGTAAATTGAAAATAGCTAAGAGTAGCGTATGAAATTCAATACTAGTTTGACTTCCAGACTGTCTGTTTTGTTTTGGGGGAGGTGGGAGGAAGGTCATTAAGCTGCAACTCAATGATGTTGCGTAGGTACCATTTACTGGATTCAACATCACCAAATTCTCTCCTCTCCTGTTGTCTTTCCAGTTTCCTGTGCAACTGTTTACTTGCTCAATTCTTAGCCTGCTTTCTGTCGCTTGGCACTGACACCAAGTCTAATCATCTTACTGATATTATACCATTTGTGTCCTAGCGTGTCCTACAATCCTGATAATTAACCTCTGCCCCTCTAATCCTTTCCTGGGCTCACCGACCACTCTTTCTGAAGTCCAACCTGAAAGCCAAGTGTCATTTACAATTCTTCAGTCTGCATCGGGAGCACCAGCTGTGCAACCTAATTCGCAGGCAGAAGCTAATAGCACTTAATTACCTTCTGCCACATGTCATAGTGCAGCTCCAGATGGTGATAAAGAAGGGGAGAAGACTGGAATTCATAACACAGATTGTTTTCTCTTCATTCTGTTTTCCAGTGTGACTGGAATGAGACAGATCTGGCCCATTGTTAGTTGATGTGGTCATAACAAATAATTAGTGGTACCTTAATTCCGCAAGTAACTGTCTGCTTGATTATTAAAGTTATGTTGTCGCTGTGCTCACTGATCTTGGTACCAGGAAACGGAACATTTTCCACTTTAGAAGCCTTGCCAGGGCAGGATGTTGCTGTCCATTTTCGATCTCACACCAGCAAGACAGGGGCAGCACGGTAGCACTGTGGGTAGCACTGTTGCTTCACAGCTCCAGGGTACCAGGTTCGATACCCGGCTTGGGTCACTGTCTGTGCGGAGTCTGCACGTTCTCCCCGTGTCTGCGTGGGTTTCCTCCGGGTGCTCTGGTTTCCTCCCACAGTCCAAAGATGTGCAGGTTAGGTGGATTGGCCATGATAAATTGCCCTCAGTGTCAAAAAAGGTTAGGCAGGGTTACGGGGATAGAGTGGAGCTATGGGCTTGAGTAGGGTGCTCTTTCCTATTCAATGCAGACTCGATGGGCCGAATGGCCTCCTTCTGCACTGCAAATTCTATGATTCTATGACAGGCTGGTAAGGATTTTGCATACAATAGCGGCAAGAAGATTGCCCCCATGAAAACCCAACAGGCTGCGAACCTGATTCCCTGAATCTCGTACAAGCACATGCAAGTCTTCCTCATACCATTTCCACCAACTTCCGCACCAATTCTGCCCTCCGGCACATGCCAGCACCAAAGGAGTGGGTGTCCGGGCAGAAGAGTGGTACCTCAAAACCGTGACTGGAGCCTGGAGAAATTTTGCCTTCAGACCAATTGTTGGATGGTTCTCCTGAATTCCTCCAAAGACTTTTTCTGCCGGGGTTTGTGAGTAAGGAGATAGCATGGATATCGGTTGAGAGGCGGCAGATTTGGAACTGAGATGAGGAGGAACTACTTCTCACAGAGGATGATGAAGCTGTGGAACTCGCTGCCCCACAGTGCGGTGGTATCAGAGTCATTAAATGGTTTCGGGAAGGAGATAGATATTTTTCTGATGAAAAAAAATTGGTCAAAGGGATATGGTGGGGGGGGGGGGGGGGGGGGGGGGGAGGTGGATTGAGACCAGGAAGAGAGCAGCCACTGATCTGAATGCAGAACACAGGCCCGAAGGGCTGAATGGCCCGTGTCTGCTCCTGATTCCTCATGGTTGTTCTGGGTTGGGAATCTTCTTTACTCCGTACTACGAAGAGATGGAAAGAATGCGTATGTTAGGGTCTTCTGACCCTCACTCTGGTGGGCACAATGGGGGGGGGGGGGGGGGGGGGGCAGGACAGGAAGATTTTGAGAGCTGCTAAAAGTCAACGGCTTTCCAAAATCTCCAGTCCCGCCCACGGTGATGCCCATCAGAGCTGAACAACTCCAAATAAAATATATCAACCAAATAAAATATGAACCCACCCTCCACACCCTGCTCAGCACCCCCCCCCCCCCCCCCACCCCCCCCCCCCCCCCCCCCCCCCCCCCCCCCCCCTCCACCCCCCCCCCCCCCCCCCCCCCCCCCCCCCAGCAGAGCATTTAACTGTTTTGAAGAACAGTGCGTATTGGACTTGAATCATTAACTCTGTTTCTCTCTCCCCAGATTCTGTCCAGACATGCTGGAATTTTCCAGCACTGCCTGTTTTTATTATAGCAGGTGAAGGCCCATTCTTGTTCTGCTTGTCTCTGCAACAACACAAGCCTGCATTTATCATAATGGAACGGAGCTCAGCACAGAAAGGATTAAGGTGGGTCTGGGTAATGGCACTGCCCACAGGCAAAGAACAGTCCAGAAGAACACTTGCCAGCAGGATAGTGGTATTGTCACTGGACGAGTAAACCAGAGACCCAGAATAATGCTCTGGGGAACCAGGTTAGAATCCCACCACAGCAGATGGTGATATTTGAATTCAATAAAAAGAAACTCTGGAATTAAATGTCTAATGATGACCTTGAACCCTTCGCTGATGGTCGTAAAGACCTATCTGGTTCAGGAATGTCCTTTAGGGAAGGAAATCTGCCGTCCTTACCTGGGTCTGGCCTACTTGTGACTCCAGACCCACAGCAATGTGGTTGTTTCTGAACTGCCCCCTCAAGGGCAATTAGGGATGGGCAATAAATTGTGAGCCCATGAACGAATAAAAAAAAAGCTACTCTGCATGGTGGGACCAACATCCTGCAAAACCATACTTGGAACTGTTGATCGGTAAAGCCTACCAATAAAGGTGTCGAGGTTTAAACACAAGCTTCAAAACCCAACTACGTGCTTCTCGACAGCAGGAGGCAGCACGCCGTTTGCTGACGGCGAAATTCTCTGTTCCCATCGCTCTCAGTGGGACTTACCATTGAAGCCGCTCAAGCTGCCGGGAAACCCGTGGGCATGGGTCCCCTGCCGACGGGACCAAAGAATCGCTCCCCCAGCGATCAGCGGGAGAATTCCAGCCCTTTTTAATGAGCCACTACCACAGCTGCATTAATAACCTGTGTTATGTGTTAAAATTATAAATGCCTTAATAAAACATTTTCTAAAAAACAAATAACCTATGTTATGACGGTAGCCACTCTTCCCAGGAGATCTGTTCCTCCGTCATAGAATATCGAATCCCTACAGCGCAGAAGGAGGCCATTCAGCCCATCGTGTTTGTACTGCCCATCTGAAAGAGCACCCTACTTAGGCCCACTCCCCCACCCTACCCCTGTAACCCCACTGAAGCTGCCCATCTTTGCACATTAGGAGGGAACCGGAGCGCCCGGAGGAAACCCACAGGGCGAATGTGCAAACTCTACAGAGACAGAAATTGAACCCAGGCATTGCTAACCGCTGTGCCATCGTAGTGATATTCCCTGGCTAACTACAGAGCTTATACTGAGCAAGATCCCAGACTCTTCACAGGTGAATAGCCTTCAGCGCCATGATAGTGCCCCAGATGTGTCGCATACCTTGCTGCTTTCTGCCTTTAGGGCTGTTGTCCTGCTGACTTTGTGAGCATCTTCTGCCTCATTCATTGTTCCCAGTCTTTCTGTGCGGAGAAGGGTTGACATCTCCATTGCACTAACCAGAGCGGGTGGTCCTCTCACTTGCACCCGCACTAACCAGAGCGGGTAGTCCTCCCACTTGCACCCGCACTAACCAGAGCGGGTAGTCCTCTCACAAACCAGCTGCTCGGAGTCACAGAGTTGGAGAGTTGCGGGATACAACTTTACTCCGTTTCACAGTCGGGCAAACCAGTGTGAGATGCCCCCCCCCCCCCCCCACATTCGAGAGTCAACAGCAGGTCTAAGTGTAAACATATACGTTACACGCCACAAACATGGGAAAACTCACAATGGCTTACTTCACTTACATCATTTATTGCTGGCTATTCTTTGATTGCACAAAATTAAAATGTAGTTTTTACAAAAGGCAGATCCTCCCCACTGATATAAAAATTGAGAAGAGTTTAAGTAGCCTTCGATACCATTCGGGATGTGTTGCTGATGACTGACTATTCCTGCATTGTTTGTGGGTGAGTGAAATATTGCAGTCACAGCTCCCTCGTGAACCTTCCCGTGCACTGCACCTCCTCCACATCTGTCTGGGGCAGGAACTGCGGTGATTGTGTGAGTCCTACATCATCTGTACTTTCTGCCAGCATTCTCCTTTTCCCCCCACTGTAATATAACTGCATTGATGGAGCTGTTTGAATAGAACACTCGCAGGCAACACTAAAAATATTTCATATTTTTTAAGTTTAGTACCCCATCGACCAAAATTGTGCTGCAGAAAATAAGACACAATTTGCTACTAATTTCTTTTTTAACTGTTCCCCTTAAGCATTCACTCTATGAACAAAGACTCTGTAGCATCGCAGGGCTTTACGACTTGATTGCAATATTTTTCCTATCTATCAGAAATTGAATTGAACTAACTCTATATCACCTCCCGGGATATTGCTCAGGACCAGTGAGAAGACATTTGCAGGTGCATATGTTGTGGATCTGAGAGAGCGATGTATCAACATCACTAGCTGGTCATTATTGTGATGTTCTCTCTTTTCTTTGTCTTGGATGTCTTAAATGCGTAATGTTTAACAAAGAACATGAAGCAATGTTAACAAACAAAGCTGATTTATTAATGCTACTTTACTAGATTTGAACGTATTCCTAAGTACAAAGGTTGCTAAAATAAACTACGCTACAACTCTAACTACAGAACTCTCAAATACACAAACTACTCTCTCTCTCTCACCTGAACACCTTCTCCCCGAATTGAGGGCAGTCACATGATATATATGTGACTGCTCTTGATCACCATCTGGTGGTAAGGTGCATTTACGTGAAATTGTTAACTCTTTATCTCCCATTAAATATCCATATTGTAACAATTATCGCATGGCTATTTGTGGAGTCTTGCTGTGCGTTTTCACAATTACACCAGTGACTATGGGTGGAATGATTCGGTCGCCCAGCCGTGTGTTTCGTGGCTGCGTGTGTTTGCTGGTGTGGGATTCTTTCTTCCCGCCGCTTGTCAGTGGGATTTCCCATTGCTGCCACCCCGCTCCGCTGGGAAACCCGGAGGCGGGGGTGCGCTGCCGGTGGGAAAAGAGAATCCCAACGGCGGGAGAATTCCAGGACGACATTTCCAAAAGTGAGTTCATTCCGAAAGAAGGCGATTGTGAATTGACGGCCTGTCTTCAAATTACTTGAAAATTGACTGGGATGTGGGACTGTTGGGCAATTCCCTGCCGCCCATTCTTTTTTTTAAATTTAGATTACCCAATAATTTTTCCAATCAAGGGGCAATTTAGCGTGGCCAATCCACCTACTCTGCACATTTTTGGGTTGTGGGCGCGAAACCCACGCAGACACGGGGAGAATGTGCAAACTCCACAAGGACAGTGACCCAGAGCCGGGATCGAACCTGGGACCTCAGCGCCGTGAGGCAGCTGTGCTAACCACTAGGCCACCGTGCTGCCTCCCGCCGTCCATTCTTTGCGTAGTGATGAAAGTTAAAATTGCCTGTCCCACTCTCTACCGTAGTGACAATTGAATAGAGTCAAATGAGAAAGGACTTCCCCATCAGGCGATTGCTGGTGGTTTCCACTGCACGAGAGGAGGAACGCAAGTAGGTTCTGTGTTAACTTTAATTTCCTCAGTAGTTGAGAACAAGGGAGTCCCATTGCCCCCCGGTGTCAAGCAACCGCATGAAGATGCTTGTTAAAGTCCCAATAAGCAGTCCGCTGTTAACTACAGTAGCACAGTCCTCTTTGAAGTTCCTATGCCAAAAGCCGTGCACTGTGATAAAGATTTGACGTCACTCATTATTTTTAATTTCTTGGGGAATTTTTTGCACTGTGGAAAAACATTCTCCTGAAGTAAATACGTAATTAGCTAGAAGCAAAAAGCAAGTACAAATAGTAATGAGCGTTCTGTGTTCCACAACATCCACTTGTTCTCATTAGCTGAGTGGGTGGACTGCAATGCAGAGAGACAATGAAAATGGATCACAGGAGACAGGGCCCTGCCACAACATCTGGAATTATTTGACTTCAATTATGTTTTTTTTAAATTAAATACTTGACTATTTTGAAGTGTTTTCTTCACACTTCATAATGCGATGCCTGTAATAGCATCAGAATAAAATCCAAGTGTATCGTCTCACCAGAGGTCCTTTCAAGCCAGGGCCTTAGCGGAATAACTGTCCAGTGTTAAGCATCACTAAATTTTGTTTTCTTAGTTTCCAGCTTCTTTTGTCCTGACCCTCTTCCACCTTCATCTGCGGAATGCAACCCACACAAAGGGACAAAGTGAGATACAAACAGCCTGGAGACTAGAGCAGGTTTCCCCTTTGATGTGTTACAGCAAGAACAGATACTACTGCGCACGTACTCCCATTAGGAACTGGTCCATTAAACCCATCATCGATGATTACCAAGTCTGCCTGATTCATTTGGAGATCAAAGGCTGTTCTTCGAAATGCTGTCTACTCCTTTGTGTTTGGGTCCTCCCCAGTGGACTGTCTCACCTGCTGCCGGTTTGTCTTTGGGGGCACAATTAGCTGCACTGCCTGAAGGTAAATATAATAAATCTAGGAGGCACGGATGAAAGGCCAAACTCGTTTATTTTAAACTGAAAACAAAGCTATGACTCGCAAAACAAACGTTCCAGCCAGGGACTTTCGGAAAATGTGGGTCCGGGTCTGGAAGCTACGTTTAAAGCTCCTGCTTCCAAGTCCCAGCTGGGCGGGCCTCTGCCTGCTCACCACGGGAACTCGTATTCTACGAAGCCCACAGAGAGATCGACCAGCGATCCTCCGTGGCCCTCGTGAAGGTTAACACATTCCCCCCCACTCCGAGTCCGGATCATCCCATCACAGTAGCCATTTAAAATGGCCACCTACAAAGGACTATGGGAATTGTGGTCAATTTGGGACATCCCCTAATTGGCTAAGATCCATGAGGGTGATCAAAACCCTAGTGATCCATTGGGCCTGGAGTAAGGACCGCCCAAAAGGGAGCGAAAGAGATGAAGGATAAAACACCCTGCACACTAGGGATTGGCCTCTTTTGGGACCGGCCTGCACGCGACCAACTGTAGCAGAACAACCAAGCTCAAGGACCCATGACCATTTTCTGAAGGACGAGCCCAGCTGAGACAAACCCAACAACTTCCAACCGACCACGTGGACCCGGATAAAGGCCTTATCTCGCACAGTGTCGGTCCCTCGAAGTTAAGTAAAGGTCAGCTTAGTTATTAGGTGTAGTTCAGTACGGAGCAGCGTGTATCGTTGTGTAGACATTCAAGCTTTGTGTTATTAATAAACTGTGTTTTTGAGCTAACATACTGCTTGTGTGGTCATTTGGTCAATATAAGAAATAGTTTGTGGTTAACCTAAAGGGTAAAAAGGCAACATTACTCCCGTGGAAGTGAGGCCTCTTTCATCACTTGGCACAAGGCCTCGAGTTGGAGGTAGGTGGAGCAGGATTAGGGGGCGTGAATCAGTCTGGGGGTCGTTGCTCCCTTGTTGAATGCCAAAGGACCACAGATGGAATCTGACCTCCATCAGAGGATCAATCTCCTCAGTTCTCCATTTCAGACTCCAAATCTTCATCGTTGAAGAGGAACGACTCTCAGGTCCCACCATAGACTGAGTCCGTCATTACAGGCATCAAGGCAACTGGACGATCTCTCCTCTGGTAGCTCTGCACCTTGACAACATTCAGATTCCATTGGGGTTATCTATCTTGAAATACTCGCCAGTGGTTCTGGCTATCAACATTTTAACAACACCTTGCATTTCTGGAGCACCCTAAGATCAGCACGAAGCTACATAAGGAGATATTCGGTCAGGCAACCATAAAATTTGGCCAAAGAGGTAGGGGTAAAAAGAGGTAGTAAGACGGAAAGTTTGGGGGAGGAATTCTGGATCTGAGGACTTTGACAGCTAAGGCATGGTCACCAAGGATGTAGAAATTAAATTTGGGGATGCGCAGGAGACCAGAGTTGGAGCATTGCAGAGATCGCAGAAGGTGGAGGACTGGAGGAAGTTACAGAGATAGAGAAGGGAAAAAAGATTGGCTGTAGAACACTTTTGGATGGCCTGAGGTTGTGAAAGGTTCTATATAAATGTGCTTCTTTTCTTTCTAAGTCACCCTATTTATCAGGAATAAACTAGACACCATGTAGAAGTATTAAGTTTGACAAATTAACAGGTTAGAGCTACAAATTTAATGTAGTGCATGTATATCCCCTTTCTGTTCATGAAAGCATCATCGGAACACTAAGTTCCATCACATTATTTTTATTATGACAAACCTATAAAGGAAAAGGTCAATAATTTGTGTAGTTCACGCAGACAAAAATGTCATCTTCACAGAATGAGCTGCTGAGCCAATTTGAGCAAACCTCAATTTCGACCTTGGTTTTGAAGCAACCTTTCGTCAGTAAGGAACACAAGGTGCACCAGCATCTCGTCCGACCGATTATTCCAAAAACATGTTTTTCTCTCTCTTCCCGCGCCCCAAGGTGGTTTCAGCTTTTGTTATTCGACATCAAAACGCAGGAGTAAGGAAAAACTGAAACCTGACCTCCTGCCAGCAGGTTGAATTTGGAGCAAATGCATATTTTAATAAAATCAAATCTGGTTCAACAAAAATGACGACCCATCATTCACCCAGACCGCACTCATTGGGCCTCCAAAGGTAATGTCATTTGCCTCAATGGTGGCAATGCACTTCCCAGGTCCTTTAGCAATGAAATCCAGTTATTGTACTTGACAATGGACTGCGTGCTGCGAATCATTGATTGTAAAAATTAGTGCTCAAATCCAAAGACCACCACCATAATCTGTCTAAATGCAAATAGTTGATGCGGAGGTTCGAGTTTGCAGTACTTGCTGCAGTCGGTTCTCTTAACAATATCGCGTGGCCCGTTATCAAGCCAGGTTGAGATTATGAAGTAACTGAAAAGGAGGGTGTGTCATGGGAATGTCACTTTAAGAAATGTTTGTCTGCTCAAGTGGCTGCAGTGATGTCAGAGTGTGCGTGGAGCTGAGCTCTGGCTCTGCTTTTTACTTTCGCTTTAGGCTGTTTGCTATAGGGTGTGTTTAGTTTTGTTTTCAGAGAGAAGAGCTGCAGTGAAAGCCAGCAGGTGTGCATGGATCTCTCTACAAGCTAAAGAGTGTTCATTTGGGTGATTTGAACGTGCTGACTGCTCTCAGTAGAGAATTTAAACCTGATCTCTGTGTTAAAAAGGTTCTTTTGTCTTCCGGATGTTGTTTGGGAATTTATTAAGGGTTATCTATAGAGTACTGTATTCTTTGGGGAATTATTGGTGTTGATAGTTGTCGAGATGTTTACTGTGGGCTTTATAAAGTGTTAACTGGTTTCATAAATAAACATTGTTTTAATTTAAAAGTACTGTAGATTTCTGTTGTATTACACCTGCAGAGTAAGCCCGTGTGTTCCCCATAACCACAATCTATTCAAAGTTGTGGGCCAGGTGAACTCCATGATACTCTTTGGAGCTCTCTAAACCCTGGCCCATAACGGGTATATGATACATGCCAGGTGAATTCTTCAGGTGAATTCTTCAAGTGAGAGCTCCAAGGCTGGAATATTTAATGAGTTCTTTGTATCAGTGAAGACAAGGAAGAAGAATATGACAAAATATCAGTATAATTGGAGGCACAGAGAGTGTGAAAATTGAAAGGGAGGAAGTACTGGAAACATTAGTGTGGATAAGTCACCTGGTCAGGAAGGCTTGCCATAAGTGGATATCTATGTAGTGGAAGGGCTTGTTTCAACCTTGTCCAGTGTATGGTTCAGAGTTTTGAGGTAAAAAAAAAATCTGAGGTGCAAATTCTTAATTCCTAAAATGTTCTGCTTGTCCTAGAAGGTATGAGCAACTAATATTTCTGAATCAAGTAGAATGTATTGAGCACAATTTTCCATCTACTTAACAAGAAGCAGTGAAGGCAACAAATAGGTTTCTAATTTCTCAAGATCCTCAGAATTCTTGGTGTTGTCAGCACAGGTGATCTCTTACTCTTTGAAGTGATGTTGAACTGCGTCCAGAAGAGTCGTACCCCAAATGCCATGGTATTACTGTGCCAACAAAGCCACTCATTCTCCAACTTTTATCCCTCAGAATCGCAATCGTCCTTCATTTTATGTGGACGGTCCAAATTCATCCCTCCTATTGACTACAGGATGCAAATCATCTTGTGCCATCCTTTATCTAACCGGAGCCATGCAGACAAAGGACAATGTGCATCCCTTTTCCCCTGGGCCCCTCAGAGTTACATACCATTACAAACAAATGCACAGTTCCTTCCAGATACAGAAAAGCCATCAGTAAAGTCACATACTTTTATGAACATAGATCGCCCCCCTCGCCTTTCTCAGCTGCTCCACCGCCCTCCGAAGCCGAACTTCGCCTGTAGCCTCTGCCGTTCCCTTAAAAGCCCTGCCTCTGGGGTGTCCACATACTTCCTATCGATCTGTAGTATCTCCTTAACCAGTCGGTCCATTCTGCCCTGTCCACCTTCTCCCTATGGGCCCGTATCGAGATCAGCTCCCCTCTAACCACCGCCTTCAGTGCTTCCCAGACCACCGCTGCTGAAATTTCCTCCGTGTCGTTGACCTACAGGTAGTTCTGAATACATTTCCTCAGCCGCTCGCACACCCCTTCATCAGCGAAAAGTCCCACATCTAACCTCCAGTGCGGGCGCTGGTTACTGTCTTTACTAACCTGCAGGTCAACCAGTGCGGAGCATGGTCTGAAATTGTGATTGCTGAGTACCCCGTGTCCATCACCCCTGCCAGTAAGACCCTGCTCAAAATGAAGAAATCGATCCGGGAGTACACTTTATGCACGTGTGAGTAGAAGGAGAACTCCTTCACCCTCGGCTGCTCAAATCTCCATGGATCTACCCCCCCATCTCCTCCATGAACCCTTTTAGTTCCTTTGCCATTGCTGACACCCTGCCCGTTTTCTAGCTTGACCGATCCAAGCCAGGGTCAATAACTGTGTTAAAGTCCCCTCCCATGACCAACCTGTGCGAGTCCAGGTCCGGTATCTTCCCCAGCATCCTCTTTATAAACTTCACATCATCCCAATTTGGTGCAGAAACATTTACTAATACCACCTGCACCCCCTCCAGTTTCCCACTGACCATAATGTATCGACCTCCCACATCCGAAACTATTCTACCTGCCTCAAACACCACCCACTTATTGAGCAGGATCGCGACCCCTCTGGTCTTAGAATCCAGTCCCGAGTGAAAGACCTGACTGACCAACCTTTCCTCAATCTAATCTGGTCATTTACTCGAAGGTGCGTCTCCTGTAACATTACCACGTCTGCCTTCAGTCCCCCAAGATGCACAAACACATGTGCCCTCTTGACCGGCCCATTTAACCCTTGACCATTCCAGGTCATCAGCCTAGTTGGGGGGGGAGGATCATTGCCCCCCTCCTTCGCCGATCAGCCATCCCCTTTTTTGGATCCACCTCCAGCCCATGCTCCGCGCCTCCAATGGCCCGCCCCCAGGCAGCCTCGGCCCCCAACCTCCCCTCTGTCCCTTGGCCCAAGTCCCTCCCTCGTCAGCAGAACATTTTCCCCCTCCCCCAAGTAACAACACTCAGTAAACCAACCCCTTTGATAAACCAAACATATGCAGAACCCCCACTGCGCTTCCATGAACTAGCCCGCCCAGCTGGAAACTAACTTTTTGGCAACAGTCCTTTTCGATCCTTAACTGGAAAGTGCAGGAAAGTTATTGTTACCCCAAGGGGATCATAGGGTGTGGACCTTCCAGTTCCCCATGACCTCCAAGGAATCTGAACATCCCTGCTCTAAGCGGGCCGGCAATTCCATGTTGGCGTAGTGTTCACAAATACCATAACTAGCTTTCGTCTTAAACAAGATAAAGATTTATTTGCACTACTTAATTGAATTCGACTTCTTACTTCGGTACACTAAACAATTGACAATAAATATACAATCTCCACTCATCTACCACTAAGCTTTGCAGTAATAAAACTATGATCTGCTCTCACTCACACCAGCTTTCCTACTGTCTTTCTCCTAGCCTTCTCCCAACACTCTCCCAGAAGGCTTTGCATCAATGCTTTGTATATTCCTGCATCTAGCTCCCTCTAGTGGTTGTTTCAGACATAACATTAACCCTACAATACAGTACATTTCTCATAATGTCACACCTTTCACCGCAAACAGAGGAACATTCTACAACTTTCCAGTACCAAGCAAGCTGTTTTTTCCAAAGCCACATTCAATTTGCTTCACAAGTTCTGAACTCACAACTTTCACAGATTTTGGCAAAATCAAGGAGGCCCTGGTCTTGAGTGGACTTGAGTCCATTCCAGCTGAAAACCTGATTTCATACTTGCCCGCCACTCTCACTCCGTCTTCACAAATCCCTTTAAATTAGGTTCCGCAAGTATTAAAACCTCTCATGTTTCTTTGTTACCTATATTTTGAATCAATACAATTTTAAATGTCTACCCCTGGTTACTCCTAACTCTTTTGCCAGATGCAAATGTTCCCTGGCACCTTTGAATCTCCGTTGAAATGCAATAATTACACAATTCCAATACTTAGCCTCAAATGAAAATTTCAAACCTACTCTGTTCTGAACCTCACCATGAGGGCTCATTCCAAATGCTAAAGAGGTAGCACCTGTACTCTTTCACCCCTTATACTCCACAGACAATTTGGCGGCATGGTAGCACAGTGGTTAGCACTGCTGCCTCACAGCGCCAGGGACCCGGGTTCAATGGGCGACACGGTAGCACAGTGGTTGGCACTATTGCTTCACAGCGCCAGGGTCCCAGGTTTGATTCCTGCTTGGGACTCTGTGTGCGGAGTCTGCACATTCTCCCCAGGGTTTCCTCCAGGTGCTCCGGTTTCCTCCCAAAAGTCCGAAAGACGTGCTGTTAGGTGAATTGGACATTCTGAATTCTCCCTCTGTGCACCCGAACAGGCGCCGGAATGTGGCGACAAGGGGCTTTTCAAAATAACTTAATTGCAGTGATAATATACTACTACTTGCGATATTAATAAAGGTGATAATTATAAATTCCAACCTCGGGTGACTGTCTGTGTGGAGTTTGCACGTTCTCCCCAGATATGGATGGGTTACCTCCCACAAGCCAAAGACGTGCAGGTTAGGTGGATTAGCCATTCTAAATTGTCCCTGAGTGTCCAAAGAGACACAGGTTAGGTGGGGTTACAGGAATAGGGCGGGGGAGTGTGCCTTGATAGGGTGCTTTTGCAGAGGGTCCGTGCAGACCCATTCGGCCAAATGGCCTCTTCTGCACTGTAGGGGTTCTATTGCTGCAAAAACCTCTCCTTTGATTCACCCTGGTGACAAACCGACACAGTTTCCCTTACACAGAATACCTACCATGCAACAATATATAACATACAAAAAAGATAAACATCACAACATTGATTGCGACCTCATTAGAATGATCCTATTGTGCACGCAGCCATGCTGCTCATTGATGTGCATATCAGCAGGGCATCCAAAATTGTAACTTCACCAAACTTTTTCAAGCTAACCTGCTAGCCTTGACGTCTTAAAGGTGACACTCTTTCCTCACCTAAATCTTTCCCTCTCAGCCTCAGAGGTTTTGATTGTCATAGTGCCTACAGCTTTCTGGAGGCGAGGGGACATGGTAGCAATGTTTCCAAGTCAGGGTCATTTTTTTCCCCTCAGAAAAGGGGCGCTTTGACAAGCAGTCCGGGAAAATAAGGCACAATCGCTGAAAATTGCAGAATCCTAAACTGAAGAGAAATTCGCACAGAAACTGCTGGAATAACTCAACATCTGTGCAAATCAACAGTGTTAATGTTTCAGGTCAGGCGACCTTTCATCAGATGCAAGCAGTGTGGAGGCATCGCAAGCACTCGCAAGCTACAGACAGATATTTAAGTAACATATTGATGTCTTCATTGTCACAACACACTTACCTCACTTCAAAGCAACATTGATTTCACCTATTGATCAAAGGCACAGGAAAGATGGACCCGTCTCTCTCATGCACCACCATTTATCTTACTAAGTAGAACTGGAGGAAACTACTCAACGCAACACGACATCACAAAAATGACATGTTAGTTAGAATAATGAATAAATATACTCTAAAATACATGGATGGTAGGAGAGATTGAAAGAGGTGCATTCCTGACACTGTCTGGATGATGAACAGCCCATAATATAATTGTGAGCAACGTAGCCTTCATTTGGAAAAGTAGATTGAACTCTACTTTTAGTAAATTAGGTTTTGTGCCAAAAACGTTTCAACACATTTCTATGAAAAATGCAATCTTCTTGTTGGAAGGGTGCAGACTTACATCTCCACTCATTACATTTCCAAGGGAAAAAAACCCCACTAATTCTAAGAGGTGGTTAAAGGAGTGGAGCATCAAAAACAGAGTATTAAATCTTGACAGGTGATCAATACCAGCTTTACGGAGCAAGCACTATTCGCCTTTAACAGATTGCCATGAAAATTAACGCAGCCCACTTAGTGTGAGCATCAACTCTAACTAAAATAAGTCCCGGTCCAGCCATATCATCGAAAATGTATCATCCAAAATGAATTATCATTTGTTTCTAGATCAAATATGGATTTATAATTTTCTTCATTAAAGAAAGAGTAAGGTGACTAGTTGATCAGATGGTCTGCGGTCGGTATATTCTCTTCATATGTGGGCGCCCTACCCGGGTTGGCATTTATTCGCCATTCCTAGTTGAGCCTTGAGAAGATGGTGGTGGGGATTCTTTATTGAACCACCGCAAGTAGAAACGTGACACAAGACACTTCCTTGCCTGTTTCGGACAGCGGTTAAGAGTCAAGCATGTTGGCAATAGAGTCACATGTTGGCCATACACACGGGACATTAATGAACTCAATTGTATAGGACACCAATGAGGTTAAACTGGAGTATTTCTGCTGCATTTCTGGTCACCACATTACAGGAAGGACGTTATTGCTCTGGAGAGAGTGCAGAAGAGGTTGACAAAAATGTCGCCAGGGCTAGAAAAATGAAGCTACGAGGAGAGATTGGATAGGTTGGGGTTATTTTCCTTGGAACAAAGAAGGCTGAGGGGTGACTTAATTGAGGTGCCCAAAATTATGAGGGGAAGGGACAGAGTGGACAGGTTAAAATTGTTTCCCTTAGTGGAGAATTCTAGAACCATGAGACATAGATTCAAGATAAGTGGCAGAAGGTGTAGTGGGGGCATGAGGAAGAACCTTTTTACACAGAGGGTAGTGGGAGTCTGAAATTCGCTGCCCGAGTTGGTGGTGGAGGCAAAACTCTTTCAAAAAGTACCTGGATCTGCACCTTAAGTGCTGGAAGATACAGGGCTATGGACCTGGTGAGGGTAGGTGGGATTAGAAAGGTTACCTGAGTGTGTTTGGGCTAGCATGGATAAGTTGGGCCAAATGGCCTCCTTCTGATCTGTAGCTTTTCTAGGATTCTATGAGCTGGTTGGGTTCTTATGCGCAACCCAACATCTTCGTTTCTATGGACACCAGCGTTTTATTTCTCAATCTTTTGAAACGGAGTTTTCATTCTGAACCCGCCTTGGTGAGATTTGAACTTACATTCTTGGGTCAGGCCCCTGGATTTCCATTCCAGTAATAAAAACACAACATTACCACAATCTATGATGCCAGCATTATATCAATTGACACACTACCACTGTGATGCCACCTACTCCAATTGTGTGACCCATTCCAGTTGACTGAAGCAAACTATTTGCTGGAATTTGATTCCTGTAATCTGTGAGATACTTAAACGTTCTCAAATAGCTTTTCCCTGATTGCTGCTTTGGCTGATTATCTAATACATCTTGGGACAAGGATTGAAGCATGGACCACCTTGCTCAGCTCAATCCCACAAAGCACCGGCTGAGGTTACTCAACCTTGCCCCTCACCCGAGGTGTGGTGTTCCTCAGGCTCAATCGCCACCAGTCAACTGTCCACCTCAAAGGCCATTGATCACCTGGGACTATGGCGACTTTACTTTATTCCTCTCAAACTGACAATGATTTGTGGGGCGTGATTCTCCCAGCCCTGCTCGGGGCCGGAGAATTGCCGCAAACGCGCCATGCAGCCGGCGTGCGATTCTCCGAGGTATGGGGAATCGGCGCCATTTATGCCGGCGCGTTTGGCGTGGCGGCAGTCACGGCCGGGCTGCCGATTCTCCGGCCCGGATGGGCCGAGCGGCCGCGCAGAAAAGGAAGAATCCCGCCGGCACCGTTCACCCCTGGTTGCTGCCGGCGGGAACTCTGCGCGAAAGGTCGGGAGGCGGCCTGTGGGGCCCACCGATCGGCGGGCCGGCCTCTTCCCCCCCCCCCCCGGGCCTACTTTATTGCGCAGCCGGCCCCTGAACCCCCACGCCATGTTGCGTCGGGGCCGGCGTGCTGATGGAGTCCCCCGCATGCGCAGGTTGGCGCGGCCAAAATGCGAATGCGCGGGTTGGCACGGCCCAACTGTGCATGCGTGCATTGGCGCGGTGCCCATTTGACGCCTGGAAGGGAGGCTGGAGCAGCGTGAACCGCTCCAGCGCGATGCTCTGTGGGGGCCAGAATTGGTGATCACCGTGGCTGTTTCGCGCCGTCGTGAATGCGACGGCGTTCACGACGGCGCGAACACTTAGTCCCGTGATCGGTGAATCGCGCCCGTGGAGTCTACACATGCGCAGTTAAATGCAGAACTCCAGAAGTTGCTGACAGTTCTTCTACGCAGTGGAAGACTAAAGCTCCCCACCAAAGTTGCAGTCAAGTAGAAATCAGTAAAATGACAAGAAGTTATTTTCTTACACAATTAATCTCGCTATGAAACCCTCCATAAGGTTACACCTTGTTGAATGAGGTGTAGCAAGGTTTTTAAAAAGTGTATTAAAATTCATAATTATTGTTGAGCTGCCTCACTGACCCTGAAAATTAGTTTTATATTTGTCAAACTCTACATTGTTACAAAAATAATCCGATTTTTAAAAGATATATCTTTAAGTTTATGATTTTCAGATGCTACCGTAACCCATTAATCATGCCCCAATCATTTATTTTGCCCTTTGTAAACTTCTAATTAACAGTGAAAAATTCAGTGCCCTTTACTTCCTGGTTTTCTGTCAGTGAGAATACTTCAATGTGATTGGCTACGTACCCTATTTGATGATATGAATGTTGCTGTGTACCTGGAGATCCATTTTGACATTGTGCCAGATGCAATCTAACAACAGGGAGGAGGAAATACATCCCTCGGTAGTCATTTGATCGCCACTGTCCACGGAATGAGTGCCATTGTTAACTTAATGGTTGGGAATTTATAAGTAGTACTTCGGAAATTTTGTTGGATGTTCATGGAGAATGGCTCAGACATTTTCAAGGAGATTGAAGAACAAATTATAATGATTTTGAGAGAATCGCTCTCTGATGTTCACTGAGCTTTGTAATTGCACAATTAGACAGATTAGAATCTTTTCATTAGATCAAGGTCATGAGTGTCCAAGGAACTAAAAGGTGCCATTTAATTTTCAAGGGTATTTCTGATTATTGCATTAACTTTTGTTAATTTGAGATGATTGAGAATTCACGTCCTTCATGCATAGTCATAGATTGGACAGAAACAATTCTGGGACAAAATTCTCATTATAACCAGGGCTGGATATTAGACCACTGTGGTCAGTGCTGAGGTGCGCCTACGGGTAACTGGGGGCTGGTTTAGCTCAATTGGATTGGCAGCTGGTTCGTGATGCAGAGCAAGGCCAACAGCATGGGTTCAATTCCTAAACGGGCTGAGGTTATTCTTGAAGTCTTCTCAACTTTGACCCTTGCCTGAGGCTTGGTGATCCGTGGGTAAAATCACCACCAGTCAGCTGTCTTCCTCAATGGAGAAGCCAGCCTATGGTCATCTGGGATTAGGCCGACTTCACTAAGGTAACCAGACCCCCAAAGATCAGCTGTACAAGAATCTTGGTGTCTCAGAAAGCTGCAAAGATTCATTGACTTACTACACTGCAAAATGCTGGACCAATTTGTGGTTTAACTGCTGCAGTTTACCTCACTGCAATGGAAGTTCTTTCCATTTATATCATGTTTTTCATGACTTCAGGATGTCCCAAAGAGCCAATGAAGTCTGGGAAATGCTGCACCAAAATGTGCACTGCCAGGTCCAATGAACAGCAGTCGCACTAATGACTGGACCTTAGTGATGTTGATTGAGGGAGTAATATAGGTCAGAGTGCCAAGGAGAACTCTTCCTCAAAGTAGTACCCTGGACCCTTTTATGTTCGGCTGAGCAGGAAGGCAGGGCCTCGGATTAACATCTCACCCCATAAACTGTGCATCTGACAAGGCAACACTCCCTCAGTACTGCACTCAACCTAGAATTTTGTGCTCAAATATGTTGGCCCCCCTAAACAATTGAGCGCATGTGCATAGTCATGGGAAAGCACAGTGAAAACCACGTAATTCTTTATTGAATAGAGGTGAAAATGAGTGGCCTTGTGAGTGGAAAGGAAGTGCGTCACATCATCTTCTCTCAGATGAGAGTAGGTGTGAGAAAAATCCAGACATGGGAAATAAAACATGTCCGGTAGCGTAGCCCCTTTAAGGGGCGGGCCTTCACGGTCCTTGTGACCTGCTCGGGGCCTATCGCCTGGCAGCGCGCAAACCCTCCTGCTGCTCAATGCTCTCACAGAATGGCCTGGGAACAGGCACCTGCACAGAAAGAGAGTTTGTCAAAACTTTATGCGATTGCTTTCGCAAGTTAATTCCAGAACAAGGCGAATTCAACCCAAACCATTAGCCGTTGCAGCCCAGAATGAGCAACATTTCACTTCTCACTTTCCCATTGCCTCTGCTAATGACATCCACCAATGGGGGCTTTGCTGCCACATTCTCTTGTGAATGTTTTGATTTGATTTGATTTATTGTTACATGTACCGAAGTACAGTGAAAAGTATTTTTCTGCGGCCAAGGGAACGTACACAGTACGTACATTGTAGACAAAGAGAATAATCAACAGAGAACATTGACAAATGGTACATCGACAAACAGTGATTGGTTACAATGCGGAACAAGGGGCCAAACAAAGCAAATACATGAGCAAGAGCAGCATAGGGCGTCGTGAATAGTGTTCTTACAGGGAACAGATCAGTCCGAGGGGGAGTCATTGAGGAGTCCTGTAGCTGTGGGGAAGAAGCTGTTCCTGTGTGTGTCTGGTAATAATTCCTCGTAACAAAGCTCATTCAAATGTTTGTTCCGATGATGGACCACTGAAGTATCTCTGGGTGCTGTCTCTGCAAGATCTGAAACCTGGGTGCTATAACCCACACGGACCTTACAGGGTAGGGATGCCTAACTACCCCATGGATCTTACAGAATACGAGCTGTCCTGAGGTTTTTGCAACGATCTCCAGTGCCACTCACCCATCAGCTCGGAAGCTCAAAGTTTCAGCACCAGACTCGAGGAGAGATGTTAAACATAATTCACTTGAGGGAAAAAAAAGTCTAACTCAGTTTTTTTTTACCCTTTCATGCTCAATGGGTGGAAGATCCAGCCCTGGAGTTCAATGAGACTGACTTCTATCTCTAAAGCAGGCGCCTCCAGCCGTCCTTTGAACCAGCTAACACAGTCTGACTTGGACTTAAAAGTAAGTGCAGCTGCTTTGAATACTTTCAAGGAATGAGACACCACCAATAACACAGCACAGCCTTTCGCCTTCAGACAGACCACAACGCAGTAGATGTGCACTTAGAATAATGGAGAGTTAAGGAATAACCAGCAGTGACACCACAGAGCAGTTCAGATAGTATCACAAAGCAGGATAATGAAGACAGTGCAGTTTATATAAGTAAGCTGAGCACAGACATTGTGTTACTGCCTTTAGCATCCTCCTGGCTATCATTTACTTATTAGAGAACAGCAGAATCAGACTTGCTGCAAAAACCCATTCCCTGCTACTTTTACAGACTGCAGTCTGCAGTTAGAGAAGCATTTTTAGCTCATTTGGACAGTGTGAAACCAAGCCTACATTGATAAACAACATTAATATATTTTCATCAAGGTTTGAACTGCTGAATGAACTTGGCGCACGATTTTACAGTAGTTGAAATGTCATAAATTATTGAACAGATTAAAACTGTTTATGGCTGTCATTAGTGGAGCTAACAACTGAGATTTCTTTCGACATAAATGAGAACACAACTGAGATTTTTTGAGACATAAACAGGAACAAAGTGGAACGTTTGCTCTGCAGATGATCTGTAACCATTTTGTAACCTTCAGAGAGAATGGGTGGGAGTTTCCAGCCCTTGCCAGTGGCGGTAGTGGAAGATCTTGATGAAGGCTATCCCCCAGCGGTGGGTTTCCTGGTTGAGGGATGGTGAACAATGCAATACACTGTAGATATCAGCGGGGCCGGAAGATCCACGGGCAGCACGGTAGCACAGTGGTTAGCACCGTGGCTTCACAGTGCCAGGGTCCCAGGTTCGATTCCCCGCTGGGTCACGGTCTGTGCGGAGTCTGCACGTTCTCCTCGTGTCTGTGTGGGTTTCCTCCAGATGCTCCGGTTTCCTCCCACAGTCCAAAGATGTGCAGGTTAGGTGGATTGGCCATGGGGGGGGGGGGGGGGAGAAATCCCACCTAATGCATTTGTAAACAAGGAGCTGGGAAGGATTTTCACTTTGAACGGAGGTATGAAACTGCTGTCTCAGATTGGCATCATTGGAAAATAAATTTGGATGGGCGATACAACAGTGGCTGATCCACAATCAAGAGTCCTTTTGAAAAATCCCATCAAATGGTTACACAAATGAAGTTGGGTGCGAGGCACTGGAAAACATGGCCGCATATTTGTCCATAACTAATGCCTAGTTTTAGCTGTTTTGTTCGGCTCTGCCATTCCTCTTTCGCTCTGATCTGTGAGCGTGATTCAGCGGACACAAATCTGCCTTGACCAGCCTATCCCTGGGACCTCTGCAGCTGGAAGGGCATCCTGACATCAATTGTAAATTTGCCCTGACTATTTTGGATCAGCGTGCTGTTGTGCTACTTTCATGATTTAGTTTGAAGCAACATTCTTATTCCACAGTGTTTCACTACCTCACTTGCCCCGACACAATCACGAATGACCATTCACGTTCCTATCGGGACTTTCACACAATAAAATGTCCCAAAGTATTTGTTTGGAACATTATGCAAAATCATTGAAGAAGGGGACATTAGGGCAGGGGACATTAGGGCAGGTGACCAACTTCTTCCATCGGGCAGGAGATGGAAAAGTCTGAGCACACGCACTAACAGGTTCAAAGACAGCTTCTTCCCCACTGTTACCAGACTCCTGAAGGGTAGGTTTTAAGGAGTATCATTAAGAACGAGAGCATTGGCAAAGCAACAAGATCCCTACTTATTGAGCACCTTTCAAAACTAAGAAGCCCAACTTGTTTACCAGTCGACAGCATGTCACTGGAAACCACGTTTATCTGCGACTCTATTATTAACATTCAGGAAAGATACAAACACTTTTGTAGATCAGTTCTCTCAGCAAAGTATCGAATTTCCAGTTCTGGTTGAACCCTACACATCTCAGTACATCCAATCTCCCATCCATCGACTGTCTCCACCTTCCGCTGCCTTGGGAAAGCGGGCAGCATAATCAAAGACCCCTCCCACCCGGGTTGTTCTCTCCTCCAACTTCTTCCATCGGGCAGGAGACGTAGAAGTCTGAGAACACGCACTAACAGGTTCAAAGACAGCTTCTTCCCCGCTGTTACCAGACTCCTGAATGACCCTGTTGTGGACTGAGCTGATCTCTCCACACATCTTCCCTGCTGAGTAGTACTACACTCCGTATGCTTCACCCGACGTCTGTGTCTATGTATTTACATTGCGTATTTATCGTTTGTACTATGCTTTTTCATGTATGGAACGGTCATAAATTATTTCAAATCAAAATCCAACCGTCCCATCCCTACGCTCCCACCATTTGCTGGCCAGGATAATCCTCGTGGCCATCGATTATTAATGGTGGTCACAATGCCCACGATCCTCAGCGGTACAAAACCCGCCCTATTCATCGCCAGGCTTTACTGGAGCATGCACGTACCCGGGTTACTTTATCCAGGGCACAGTGTGTCTCTGAAGGTTTTTAGTGTGTCCCACAGGAGAAGGACATGCCCTGATTAGTTTTCTCCTGGATTTCACAAAGACAAGCCCAGGAGATTAATGTTTAACCTTGAGGCACTCTTGGACAAGGAACGTCCATGCTTTATTTTGTGCGACCAGGTTAAGAAAAAAAGAGCTAGTCTTTGGATTGGTTGCTGTGGAAAGGAAATTAATATGAGAATTAGTTGCCCACTTAGAGCAGACATTAATTTCTGAACAAAATTTTTAAAGTTCAGGTAACGGAAAAACATACTGCTTAATATTTTGTTCTCGGCCTTGTTATGATAATATATTGTCCTCCCGAAAGATAACAGATGCGTACGAGAATTGTTTTTAAATCAAGGACAAAACATTCATATTTCCTCTTGCATATGTTCCCAAGGTTTTATTTTTTCAGAGTTGTTTATTTCACATTATAAATGTAATGGTTTTCAACTTGTATAATTCAGAGTACTGTGGAATGGCTATTTAGCCAGACCACAGGCCTCTCCACAAATATTTGTGTCAAATACATTTCCTGAATCGAATCTTGAAGAATTTGCCTTTATTATAATTTCCATGACAGTAGCTAATACGTTACCTCAAAGTTCCATTTCCTCCATCATCGGTGCATCGTGATGGCACTCTGTACCATGTACACAGAGCTGTACTCTGTACCATGTACACAGAACTGTACTCTGTACCATGTACACAGAACTGTACTCTGTACCATGTACACAGAGCTGTACTCTGTACCATGTACACAGAACTGTACTCTGTACCATGTACACAGAGCTGTACTCTGTACCATGTACACAGAACTGTACTCTGTACCATGTACACAGAACTGTACTCTGTACCATGTACACAGAACTGTACTCTGTACCATGTACACAGAACTGTACTCTGTACCATGTACACAGAGCTGTACTCTGTACCATGTACACAGAGCTGTACTCTGTACCATGTACACAGAACTGTACTCTGTACCATGTACACAGAGCTGTACTCTGTACCATGTACACAGAACTGTACTCTGTACCATGTACACAGAACTGTACTCTGTACCATGTACACAGAGCTGTACTCTGTACCATGTACACAGAACTGTACTCTGTACCATGTACACAGAACTGTACTCTGTACCATGTACACAGAACTGCACTCTGTACCATGTACACAGAACTGTACTCTGTACCATGTACACAGAACTGTACTCTGTACCATGTACACAGAACTGTCTTTAATAAATTTGACACAACAAAAACATGCTTTCACAGAATATAGCATCATTGGCAAGGCCAGCATCGATTTCCATCCCCAGTTGCCCACGACTACAGTGAGTTGTCTCCTTCGGACACTGCAGTCCATGTGGTGTAGGCCCTCCCACAATGCTGTTAGGAAGGGCGCTGCTGGTTTTTGATCAAGAAGCTATGATGTAATGGTGTGTGAATTAGGACGGTGTGTAACTTGGAGGTGGTGGAGCTCCCTCTGAAAGGTCGATACGCACTTTACTTCAGTAATCCTGAAACTCACTCAAAGATGGTCTCTCTTATAACTACTTTTAATGCAGGTTAACAACCTACTTCTGACAACTCTCGTGCCCAATTCATGTCTCTTTTATGGTGCTTGTGTCACAGATAACTGGGTCGACATTAATATTTGGGTCAATATTGAAATAGTGCTGCGTCAGCTCAGGACGTTTTTCTGAAGTATCAGTGGTCTGAATGAGGAATAACCTCGTTAAAATCATTTTACGTTGTTGAAATGATCCATTTAGTAAGAATACGTTTGTTGGTGCAAAGATTGAGCCCTAAAAAACATGAAAAACGTATTTTAATTTTACCTTTATTCTCCAGCCGCCCAATATCTGGGTCCGATTCAAAAGCATGCTCCATTTTACAGAAATAAACACAGATTGCTGCCAAGGTTATTTGGAGACATTGAGTTTTACATTGGTGATGAAACATGCTACATTATTTATGTATCCCCACTCTGGAAGCAGCAACGTTTATTTGTCTATTAAATCAGTTAGAAAATAGACACTTGTGAAGATTGTGGGAACTAGAGCATTTCAATCTCTGTTCACATTATTACCAGTGGGACACTTTGCTTCTAGCAACCTCTTTACGCATAATGAAATGCAAGGCGTTGTCCAAGGTCTTAAAAATGAAGAAGGGTTTGATAGGTAGACATAAAGAGGTTTCCACTTGTAGGAAAAAAACAATATTAGGGACCACAAATATAGGATGCCAATTTGGGAGAAACTTCTTTACCCATAAAATGGTAGGAAGTTGAACTTGCTACCGCAAGGAGTTGCTGAGGTAAATAACATGCCGCACTTAAAGAGAGGGTAGAGGGGCAGCACGGTGGCACAGTGGGTTAGCACTGCAGTCTCACGGCGCTGAGGTCCCAGGTTCGATCTTGGCTCTGGGTCACTGTCCGTGTGGTGTTTGCACATTCTCCCCGTGGTTGCGTGGGTTTCGCCCCCACACCCCAAAGATGTGCGGGGTAGGTGGATTGAACACGCTAAAATTGCCCCTTAATTGGAAAAAATTAATTGGGTACTCTAAATTAAAAAAAAAGTGAGGGTAGATAAACACATGAGGGAGAAAGGAACCGAGGATTATTTTGATCGAGGTGGAGTGGTGAAGGAGGTTGCTCACGTTGAGCACACTGGCATATATCGTTTATGTGAATGGGCCCCAGACAAAAGCTGACGTACTGTCTGGGGCCTACTAAGCAATTGATTCTTCAGTTCTCTACCCAAAAGGCAGGTCCTTGCCAATTCTTCACCAACCCATGATTTTTGCTGTGGGTAGGGTGAAGAGGCAGGCCCGCAGTTTTCCACTGTCAGAACGGGGATCAACCCCCATGCTATTGGCATTAATCGGATCCACATACTAGCCACGTAGCCAACTGAGCTATCCGCCCCCCCCCCCGGGAAATTGCTTAATGGTACCACGATAAGAACTGTATGGTCGCCATTCTTGGAGGTCTTGCAACGCAGTGGGTAACGCTCTGCCTCTGAGCCAGAAGCTCCAGGTTAGAGTCCCACTCCAGGATGGCGAAGGAAGGTGCGTTCATAATGCAGCCAAACAGGATGAGTGTCAACCTGCAAAATCCTTCCAAACACACCAACGGCTGGCGGTAAGAGCGGGAGAGACTCCTGGTTGATTCATTGCTTTATTGCCACATGTACCGAAGTACAGTGAAAAGCATTTTTCTGCGGCCAAGGGAACCTACACAGTGGGCCAAAAGAACAATCGACAAAGTACGTCAGCAAATGGTACATCGACAAACAGTGATTGGTTACAGTGCGGAACAAGGGCCAAACAAAGCAAATACATGAGGAAGAGCAGCATCGGGCGTCGTGAATAGTGTTCTTACAGGGAACAGATCAGTCCGAGGGAGAGACCGGTCCTCGAGGATCGAGGGAATCCTCAAACCTGTAGGAAAACACAAAAGAGCATTATTAGTAATTATATATGAAGTGGAAAAGAGTTTTAGTAAGTCATAACGGTGATAAGAAATAAAAGAAAAGGGTCTGGGTGAGAGAGCTCGCAGAGAGTCGCCAGGCTCTGGTGCCATCTTGGGTCAGCCACCCTTCTTGCAGAGTGATGCCCCTCAAGCTCACCAACGTACTTTTTCAAGGTTGTGAGGTTTTCCGCCTCTGCTATCCTCACAGTCAGTGCATTCCAGACTCCCACAACTCTCTGAGAAAGGTTTTCCTCAAATACCCTCTTATTCTGCTCTTTATCTTAAAATTATGCCCCCTTGTTATTGACCCTTCAACTAAGAGAAAGGGCTCCCTCCTATCCACCCTGTCCATACCTCTCACAATCCTATACACCTCAATTAGATCCCCCCTCAGCCTTCTCTGCTCTCAGGAAAACAGCCCCAGCCTCCCTGGCGTCACTTTATAGCTCAAAAGAAGACCCGAGTGAATCTTCTTTGCACCCCCTCCAGTGCAATCACTCCATTGCTGCACTGCTACCAATTCACATTTCCAGGAAATGGAAATTAAAAGTTTGTAAAATATAAAAGGAGCTGGATGCATTAAACAAGGCGACGTTAGTCAGCTAGAGAATAAAAATGTAAAATCCAGTATTTTCAGTCAAGTCTCGGTGTTGAAGGCCCCGGTGCCAGGCACTGACGGGGTCAGGGGTGCAGTGCGGAAGGCAGAGTGTCTGGGGAACGGCTCGGGTGGGGCTGGGAGGGGGACAGGGGCTGCAGTGCAGGCCAGGTCCACAGTGTACCCATTGAACCTGGATGGGCACTGGAGTACCCACCATACTAACATGTCTGCCCCTTAACCTCGGCAGATGATGGATTTCGGAGTCCAGCCAGGAATGGTGGACTCTCCATGGCCGTGGCGGCCCTTGCAAATGCACAGAGGCTGCATGAACAGGAGCTGCTCGGAGAGTACCCGGCAAAACAGGATCCTGCCCAGGGCAGCAGGGGCCAGCAAGTGAGGATGGAGAGCCGGCCATTCAGCAGCTGAGGAGGTGATGGGAAGGAGGTGCCGCATCAGGCCCTGGTATAACGGCAGTGCCTGGACCTGCCGGACTGAGCGGGACGCTGGCGACTGTGGCTGAGCGGGGAGACCATGTGACATCTCTGCCGGATGATGGTGCACCTGGAACTGTGAAGGTTTGCAATTCCCAGAGGACACCATTTCCCAGTGGCCATCACGGTGAGGGTGCCCAGTGGCCATCACGGTGAGGGTTCCCTGTGGCCATCACGGTGAGGGTTCCCTGTGGCCATCACGGTGAGGGTTCCCGGTGGCCATCACGGTGAGGGTTCCCCGTGGCCATCACGGTGAGGGTTCCCAGTGGCCATCACGGTGAGGGTTCCCCGTGGCCATCACGGTGAGGGTTCCCCGTGGCCATCACGGTGAGGGTTCCCCGTGGCCATCACGGTGAGGGTTCCCCGTGGCCATCACGGTGAGGGTTCCCTGTGGCCATCACAGTGAGGGTTCCCGGTGGCCATCACGGTGAGGGTTCCCTGTGGCCATCACGGTGAGGGTTCCCAGTGGCCATCACAGTGAGGGTTCCCGGTGGCCATCACAGTGAGGGTTCCCTGTGGCCATCACGGTGAGGGTTCCCTGTGGCCATCACGGTGAGGGTTCCCGGTGGCCATCACAGTGAGGGTTCCCGGTGGCCATCACAGTGAGGGTTCCCCGTGGCCATCAAGGTGAGGGTTCCCCGTGGCCCAGTGAGGGTTCCCCGTGGCCATCACAGTGAGGGTTCCTGTTGGCCCGGTGACGGTTCCCTGTGGCCATCACGGTGAGGGTTCCCGGTGGCCATCACGGTGACGGTTCCCCGTGGCCATCACGGTGAGGGTTCCCCGTGGCCATCACGGTGAGGGTTCCCCGTGGCCATCACGGTGAGGGTTCCCCGTGGCCATCACGGTGAGGGTTCCCTGTGGCCATCACGGTGAGGGTTCCCTGTGGCCATCATGGTGAGGGTTCCCAGTGGCCATCACAGTGAGGGTTCCCAGTGGCCATCAAGGTGAGGGTTCCCGGTGGCCATCACGGTGAGGGTTCCCGTTGGCCATCACGGTGAGGGTTCCCCGTTGGCCATCACGGTGACGATTCCCAGTGGCCATCACGGTGACGGTTCCCCGTGGTCATCACAGTGACGGTTCCCAGTGGCCATCACGGTGACGGTTCCCAGTGGCCATCACGGTGAGGGTTCCCAGTGGCCATCACGGTGAGGGTTCCCAGTGGCCATCACGGTGAGGGTTCCCGGTGGCCATCAAGGTGACGGTTCCCCGTGGCCATCACGGTGAGGGTTCCCAGTGGCCATCATGGTGACGGTTCCCATTGGCCATCAAGGTGAGGGTTCCCAGTGGCCATCACGGTGATGGTTCCCCGTGGCCATCATGGTGACGGTTCCCATTGGCCATCACGGTGAGGGTTCCCGGTGGCCATCACGGTGATGGTTCCCTGTGGCCATCACGGCGAGGGTTCCCAGTGGCCATCATGGTGACGGTTCCCATTGGCCATCAAGGTGACGGTTCCCGTTGGCCATCACGGTGAGGGTTCCCCGTGGCCATCACGGCGAGGGTTCCCAGTGGCCATCATGGTGACGGTTCCCATTGGCCATCAAGGTGACGGTTCCCGTTGGCCATCACGGTGAGGGTTCCCAGTGGCCATCACGGTGAGGGTTCCCCGTGGCCATCACGGTGATGGTTCCCCGTGGCCATCAAGGTGACGGTTCCCAGTGGCCATCAAGGTGATGGTTATCTAGAACCTTTACGCCCGAAGCTCCAACCAGGTGCTGAGTTGGAACTTATCTGGGATATTGTAGATGTCCGTGTACATGTATATCTGCACCATCATGGATGTCCTATATGCCCGGGCGGCACAATATATAAACTTCAATGTAGACCAAGCCCATCAGGTTACCCGGGCAGCGGAATGTGCCACCATCGTTTGTATGCCCCAGGTCCAGGGGGGGTGATCAATGGGACACATGTCCCTCTATGAACACAGCACATGAGGGGGTGCCATTTATCAACCGGAAGTTACCACAGGGACATTGCGACACATTGATGGCTCACTTGGTTGTCCCATGCCAACCTCCACCTCTGTAACTGCCCACTCTGCCTCCCTGCCAACCAGTTCCATCGCCCTCTCCTCCGCGAAGGTGAGGGTCCGCAGGTCCGGAGAGCCTCCTTTGGTCTGCTCCCATTCCCGGTGGTTGTGGGCTGCCTTGTTCTGGGGGAAAGGTAATGGACAGTGAAACAATTCGGACACGGGCTGCACAGAGGGGCCGCAGTTGTTGCCCCTGTGTGCAGCGCACCCAGCCATGGCAGGCGGTATGGATGTTGCATCTGGTGCAGGATGGGGTGAGAGAGGACTGCTGGCGGGTAGAGTTCAATCACCCTCTAGGAGGTGTGGGGGTGGGTTATGGGAGTGTGTGACAGGGGTGGTGCCAGGGCATGGTATTGGTGCCTCACCCTGGCTGGCCTGGGGTTGCCCATCCTCACCCAGCGTTGCCGACCGGTCCACCTAGTGGAGGTCGCATGGGATGGGGATGTCAGAGCTGGTGACTGACCCCGCGCGGCCCTGAGGATGTCATACTTCTTTCAGTACTGCCTGGTCCTCGCGGTTGGGCCCACAATACTCACGGTTTCTGCCACCTCCGCCCAGGACCGGTTGACAATCTCCTTCCCACCCCAGGAGACAGGGCGTCCCGGCTCTCCTCCAACTGCATTCAGCAATATCGGCAGCTCTGTGTCCGCGAACCTCACGTCCGCTCTCCGAGGTGCCACCTTCTTGGCTGGGATGAGAGTGTGTGGGGAGAGGAGTGCTTATATACAGCTGCAGCTTGTCAGCCGCTTGAGTGCCAATCCCGACCCCATCGCATCACACGCCGGCGTGCGCTGGAATTGCACTAGTTCCACGTGGCGCGCGGACTAGTCCATTTGCAAGTCCTGAATGGCTCTGGCAGTCGCACCCCTCCCCCCCACCCCATTGAGACTGTGGAACACCTGCCATTCAGTCCCGGCGTCAGCACTTAGACAGCGAATTCACCGCAAAAGCGGTGATCCAGAGTAGCTGTCAACGGCAGAATAACGGTCAGCACTGTCTGAACGCAAAAACATGAGGATAAAATATAGATGGCCATTTAAGGGGGCTGTGGTAATATTACTAGAGGTACTACGGTACCTGGGAGTGTGAGCTGCTATTGGTGGAGAAGGCTCGCTGCCCATTGACCCAAGTGTTGTCTTCCCTTTGGTCGAGAGGAAGGTAGCTCCGCCTACGAGGCGGAGTATAAGAACCCGTGTTTCCCAGCAGCCATCGTTCTTTCTGTACGCCTGCTGCTGGGCACACTTCTTGTAGATTAAAGCCTTCAATTCAGACTACTCCTTCGTTTCTGTGTTCATTGATCGCGCATCAGGGGCAAAACTTCAAAATGGAGGACGGAGCTCACGGCCAGAAGCTGTTGAAATCAACGTTGAGTGCTGAAGGCTGTAAAATACCCATGCGGAGGATGAGGTGCTGTTCCTCAAGCGTGTGTTGGCTGCACCGGAACACTGCAGCAGGCCCAGGGCAGAGGTAGGAGCCTGAGGCCACGGCATCTGCTGCATCTGCCTGCAAAACACCAAAGGCTACACTTCAACAAATTACTTAATTGATCTAAATAACTGAATGATGCTTTGTCTGAAGTAACGCGAGGAAGCATTAGTGAATTGCAAAGGAAGATTATTACAGCTTCTCGTGTATCAGATATGCAAATAGCAAACCAATTGTGAAACAGCTCATAATAGTCCCTGTTTCCATCGGCTTATATTGTACGGCAAACAAAAAGGGGTTGATTGTAAAATTTAATTCAAAACAAGGCACAATCTACGACAGCGCACTTGCTAATCCGCAGTTTTCACCAGCCCGCTGTTAAATCTACAGCAAGCTCTCAGACAGATATCTGAATTAATGTCATATTTTAGGAGAACTGAACTCTAGCATATCTGTGTGCTTGGTGTGAATGTCTGCATTCATAATTTAACACCTCTGTGACCTAAACAGTGCTCGCGTTACAAGGTGACCGGTGATTGACAGTTTAAATAACCTCATTAGAGCGTTTGCAAGAAGATCCAGGTAGTCAGCAAATCTGACCACTTTTGATATTCCGAAACCATCGTCGGCCACAGCCAGGGGCAAATGAAGATTCTTATTGGAAAAAGATATTGCGGATTTGCAATTATTTTCATCGCACGCTGGTGCGGCCTCAAGCGTTTTCAAAGTCAGCGTGTGTTTGAGAGAAAACAATCTATACAAATAGGAGGGTATAATGGCACGATTTACCACAGGAATCGGAACAGTATGTCTCCCAGTATTCCCAATGGTCATTAGGCCCCACGAGATCTAGCGGGATGTCGCAAGACGTCGCGATCTGGATCCCACCTACAATGGTCGGGACCCAGACTTGCGGAGTCAGGTTTGCCGCCAACGCCAGATCGAACCAGCTCCCCAGGATCTACCGGGGAGACGCCCAGCCGGCCACAACCAAGGGCCAGGCGGAACAACACTTGGGGGGGGAGGTGATTTCTGGTACCTGAGCCAGGTGGCATCCTGGCACTGCTGGTGCCACCTGGGCACCTTGGCAGTGCCACCCAGGTGTCTGCCTGGCACTGCCAGGGTGCCCAGGTGGCACTTTGCCCATGCCAGGGATCGGGCCCCGGGGATGCCCTGACCATATGAGATAGGTTGCTGCGGGCTCGAGGACGACCGGCAGGCGAGTTGAGAGAGTCCGGGGCTCACATCGGGGGTGGGTCAAGAGATCGGGGCGCCATTTTTAATTGGCGCCCCGGTCTCTTCCTGTACTGAGGAGTTTCGCAGTGGAGGAAATGCGCTAAGTGTGGTCTTGGCCGGGCATTCCCCATTGAGTCCCGAAAAGCAGAGTGTCCTTAGATAGAGGGGTCGTTCCCTGCAGTTCAACCGAAAACACACTTTTGATTCGTTAGATCACGCCCAGTCAATTTCTTTTTCAATTTAATTGAAATTTTGAAATCACGTTTTAAATTAAGCAAGTTGACACACTTTCAAAGAAGATGGCAAAAATTGTTTCAAATGAAGCAGCCCATCTCCAAATGCATTAAGTCCCGGATAATATCCAGGCTCGGGCTGAAAAGTGGCACGTATCACTTGTGTCACACAAGTACCAGGCAATGACCATCTCCAACAAGAGTGAATCTAACCATCACTCCTTGGCATTCAAAGCCATTACTATCATTGAAACTCCTTTGTGGGGGTTACCGTTGACCAGAAGCTCAACTGGACCACCCATTTAAGTACTGTGGCTACAAGAGCAGGTCAGAGGCTGGGAATCCTGTGGAGAGTAACTCACCTCCTGACTCCACAAAGCCTGTCCACCAACAAGGCACAAGTTAGGAGTGTGATGGAATACTCTCCACTTGCCTGGATGAGCGCAGCTCCAACAACACTCAAGAGGCTCAACATCATCCAGGACAAAGCAGCCCCGCGTGATTGGTGTCCTTTACACAAACAATTTGGGCAGCAGGGTAGCATGGTGGTTAGCATAAATGCTTCACAGCTCCAGGGTCCCAGGTTCGATTCCCGGCTGGGTCACTGTCTGTGTGGAGTCTGCACGTCCTCCCCCTGTGTGCGTGGGTTTCCTCCGGGTGCTCCGGTTTCCTCCCACAGTCCAAAGATGTGCAGGTTAGGTGGATTGGCCATGCTAAATTGCCCGTAGTGTCCTAATAAAAGTAAGGTTAAGGGGGGGGTTGTTGGGTTACGGGTATAGGGTGGATACGTGGGTTTGAGTAGGGTGATCATGGCTCGGCACAAGATTGAGGGCCGAAGGGCCTGTTCTGTGCTGTACTGTTCTATGTTCTATGTTCTATTCACTCCCTCCGCCAGCAAAGTACAGTAGCAGACGTGTGTACCATCTACAAAACGCACTGCAGGAACACACCAAAACATCTTTAACAGCACCTTCCAAACCCACAATCATCAAGACGAACAAGGGGAGCAGATACATGGGAACACAACCACCTAGAACTTCCCCTCTTTGTAGTGATTGTGATGAATGTCTCCTTAGGGCCACCTGACTTGAGGCACCAATGGGATCCGAGAGTGAGTGACCGCCCCATAGAGAATACATCTAGCAGTCACGTAAAAAGCATATTAGGGCTGGGTGTGCTCCAAGGGTGTTTTGAGCTGCAAACTCCTCCTAACAAAGTTGGAAGTCTCTTGGCAATGCCAGAAGAGTGCCACAATTGTATTTTGAAATATTTGCTTATGCCACAATGTCGCAGAGATTCAGAGATGCAAAGTTCCAAATTGTCAATGGGAGTTGACAATTACAATTGTCAATTGTAATTAATGGACATTAGGTCCTGGGATTTTGCGAGGGACAGTTCTGGGAGAAATTAACTAATCTGACCCTTGTGCTTTTTTATCTGGATGCTGGATCTGCTGCAAAAAGACAGATGAGAAAGCTGCTGGTTGTATAAGTTTTCCTGGTGTTCTTTATGTCATTTATTTCAGGATAGTTGGCACAATGTTCACAAAGACCACAGATCTTAAACAAAGCTATAAATTTATTAACACTGCTAACTTGGATTCAACACAAACTCCTAAAGAATACAGAGTTGATTAATAACATTTAAAAATACAGTCATCTAGCTAATCTTACTACAGATATAAACTATGATCTGCTCTCACTTACAATCTGTACTTCTGACTTTCTCTAGCTGACTCCTGCACACACTAATCCCCCCCTCCCCCCCAAGGCTTAGCATCACTGACTTATATAGTTGTAACTAGCCCTCTCTAGTGGCTACTCTGGACACTTCATTAACCCTTGAAGTTCTTACAGTTATGATAATACCACGACCAGTAAGCCAGTGTAACTGTGATTGAGTTTTTTTTAAACGAGACACTGAGATCTGGAGGCTACCTCTAACCAGACCTTGTGATTATCAATGAATTATTCCATGTCTTGCGGGCGGGACTTTATTAGTGATGAACAATATGAGGGCAATAATGGCAGAACTAGCATTGGAAAAGGTTCACATTCTCTTTAATGGTGAGGGGCAGGGAATTATGACTGTACAATCCTTTATTTCTAATGCCCTTCCACCTTTTGTTTTAGAAACCTTTACCATTTTCTGATTAAATACAAAATTAAACAGATAAGTGGGCCTGGGTAGGGTGCTCTTCAGAGGGTCGGTGCAGACTCGATGGACCGAATGGCCTCCTTGTGCACTGCAGGAGTTCTCCGATTCTATAACAATGCATAACACCCTCCAAGCTGTTAACCATCCTGATTTAGAAATATATGGCCGTTCCTTCACTGTCGCTGGGTCAGAATCCTGGAACTCCCTCCCTAACAGCACTGTGGGTGTACCTACACAACGTGGACGACAGTGGTTCAAGAACACAGCTCATCCACACCTCAGGACCATAAGACCATAAGACATAGCAGCAGAATTAGGCCACTCGGCCCATCGAGTCTGCTCCGCCATTCAATGATGGCTGATATGATTCTCCTCCCCAGTTTCCTGCCTTCTCCCCGTAACCCCTGATGCCCTTATTAATCAAGAACCTATCTATCTATGTCTTAAAGACACTCATTTTGGTCTCCACAGCCTTCTACGGCAAAGAGTTCCAAAGATTCACCACCCTCTGATGAAGTAATTCCTCCTCATCTCTATTTTAAAGGATCGTCCCTTTAGTCTGAGATTGTGTCCTCTGATCCTAGTCACCTAATTACCTCAAGGACAATTAGGAATTGGCAATGAATGCTGGCCTAGCCAGTGGGGTGCACATCTCATGACAATTTAAAAAAATTACTTGAGACTTCATTAACTGTTAATGATTTCATTCATTTTTCTGGATACAAATCATACAAATACTGGTGAGCAGAACATTTTCTTAATGCACTATTCCTGTGCTATCTTAATAGTACTTCACAACCGTGGTGATATGCCTGTGGTCGATATCATAGTTGGAAGGTGTGCGACCTCCAACCAGCAGGTGGCGGTACAGACAAACCATGCGGCCTCTAGACCAAGGTCATGTAACCTGTGACTCCGCTATAAAGGGAGACATATTCGACCATCTTCAGAAGAAGATTGAGAGGGTAATTGTGGTGGTATGATTTGCATAGCTGTCTGCCATTGGTGCAGAACACTGGCTTACCATTGGCCCTGGTCGGTCATGTGCCTCTCGACCGATTGGTTGAGACCAGTCATGTGACGGCTCTCCGATTGGTCGAGAGGCTGAGTTAACCCCGCCTCCAGAAGCGAAGTATAAATACCCAGAACGCCTGGCGGTCGTCCATTTACTGTAATCGACCGCAGGGCTAACTTCTAGCTTATTAAAGCCTAACTTTTGTACAGCAACTCGCCTCGCGTTCGATTGATGGTTCATCAGTAATAAGACATATGTGTGAATAATCGTTGCTCGACGCAAGTTCCAGAGGAGTAGTTAGCAGACTCCACGATGACGTGCTGTGTATCAGATTGCTATTTTACCACACGAGACTCAATAAAAGATTCTGGTTTGGACAAGTCGAAGTGTTTGGTGGATTCCTCTGTAACGTACAAATGACCAAACACAACAACACGCACAAAACAGCGTAACATTGTGCCCGTTAATAAATATAGGGCCCTTTCTGGACAAGTCAAGTGAGAATACTTATGTCCTGAGAGTGGTGTCAGGTTGGAATAAACCTTCCATCAGATCCCCAAACTTTCAAGATGAAAAGAGCGGAGGCCTCAATATGAAAAGAGCCTGCGCCGTACAATATCACCATCCCGGGTCTGTGTCTATAAATGTTTGTGCTGTTCTGCGGTTTGCACAGACAATAATGGATGTGACTAAATCTCTGCTGAAAAGGTGCTCAGGAGGTTGTGTAAATATTGTAACAAAAGAAGGCATACAAATCTTATTTCCCTAAAGTGTTTAAATCGCCCACGAGCAGTCACTTGCATCCATTTGAAATAGACTTCGGGGGCTGGAAAGAATAATCATAACCAGAAAATATTGGTCATTGCAATAACGGCTCATTTAAATAGTTTTACCAACAGGAATTGAAAATGAAAAAAAATGAAAATCGCTTATTGTCACGGGTCGGCTTCAAATGAAGTTACTGTGAAAAGCCCCTAGTCGCCACATTCTGGCACCTGTTCGGGGAGGCTGGTACGGGAATTGAGCCGTGCTGCTGGCCTGCCTTGGGCGGCTTTTTAAAAAGCCAGCGATTTGGCCCAGTGTGCTAAACCAGCCCCATGCAAATGTAGGAACAAACAAGGCAAGATAAGTTTAGAACCATATACTTCAGGAACTAGTGCCTCCAGTTTTAATATAGATGATGGGGGTCTTGCCTGCTGCTGGGTCACCTTTTTCGGGTCGGCCTTGCAAAAAAAAAAAAAACAAAATGTGGGCATCACTGGCTAGGCCGGTATTTGTTGCCCAGCCCTAATTGCCGTCGAGAAGGTGGTGGCGAGCCACCTTCTTGAACCGCTGCCATCCTTGTGCTTGCTGAATGAAATCCCAGTCAGGCATTAAGTGGACACGACGGGGCTTTCTTTGGGAGCAAGGACCCATGGGAGGAAATCTCGCCACCCTGAGCAGCTGGAAAATCTAAAACCAGAAGTGCGAAGCAGGCAGCGCCAATGTGAGCAGCAGCCAGCAATGTACCCACACCAGAGGCCTTGGATTGCTAAGGGATCCCAGGGAGGCTGGGATGGGATCGTGGGTAGGGATGAGGGGTCTGAGCAGAAAGGTGGGGGGGGGGGGGGGTGGTCTCAGCAGCACGGTACCGGCAAGTGATGCAGGGTAAGAGGGGGGGGGGGGGGAGATGGTTGGGTTATGGGTGTGTAGGTCAGGGATTGGCGCCAGGGCCACGGTGTTGCCTACTCACCCTGGCCACCCCGAGGAGGTTGTGCAGTTCTTTGCGGCACTGCTGGATGGCCTGTCCACTGCGCCCAGGCACGGTGAACGGTGGCGGCTGGCAGCCTCCTTCCCAGGCGGGGTACAGTATCATCCTTCTCTCCTCCACGGCGTCCAGGAGGGTCTCGAGCTCAGCGTCCTCAAACCTCGGGGCTGCTCTCCTCGCTGTCATTTTGTTGGCTGGGATGGTGTGTGAGGAGTGAAGTGTGTAAATGCAGCTGCAGCTTGTCAGCCTCCCGAGTGTCAGTCACACAACTATCGAATCCCGCACCATTTCTCATTAGAATCAATGGTGTTCCACGTGGCGCCGGTGCTATCCCCTTGACAGTGGCGGAATCGTTCCAGGTGCGGCGCTAGTTTTGCTGTCGTGAAAGTCCACGAATCTTAAGTCAACACTTAGTCTCAGAAACAGAGAATCCAGCCGATTAAGTTCCACCCTAGGTAAACCTGAATGAAAAGCGAAATGAAATGAAGATCGCTTATTGTCACGAGTAGGCTTCAATGAAGTTACTGTGAAAAGCCCCTAGTTGCCACATTCCGGTGCCTGTCCGGGGAGGCTGATACGGGAATCGAACCGTGCTGCTGGCCTGCTTGGTCTGCTTTGAAAGCCAGCGATTTAGCTCAGTGAGCTAAACCAGCCCCTAACTCACAGGTGGAAAACTGACATGCAATTGAACGCAGAGAAGAGTAACTTCGGGCGGTGTATAAATCCAGTGTTCCGCCTGGTGGCGTGGGATTGAAATTTATCCCTTTCAGGCCACCGCACTGCATTTTATAATGTACCTCACATCCTTTTTGCAGACGTGAAAATCAGCAGAACTGATCGCAAAATCTACCATTACCCCCTCCTATCCATCAGGTTTTAGATCAGCTCCTCATGGAGGAACTGTTTGAAAATGCCACATGTTACGCATTGGAATCTCTGAATATTTCACCCAACTGCGATGTTGAAATAAGTCCGCAAAACCTCCTTCAGCATGGTGACAGTGAGGGTATGGAGTTTGCTCACAAACAATGGTGGAGCATGAAAATCAGACTTTGGTTGCAGAGCTGGTCTCTGGAACTGTACCCCATTGTGTTTACATTCACCTCATCCATCCATCAATGCTGCTTATTCAGACTCTCCTTTTTATTACTGAAGGTAGCTTGCTCCAGGCAACACAGTTGAGTCCATGAATAATTTAAATTCAACCATGCAATCTGGGCGGCAGGATACAGAGAATAATCTCTTGCACCACCCCTGAATAATTTAAATTCAACCATGCAATCTGGGCGGCAGGATACAGAGAATAATCTCTTGCACCACCAAGTCTCCTCTTCTGAGGAAGGTGTAGACTTCTAATTTACAAGGAATTCCGGATCCTGAAAGGGTACCTGGTTTAAGACTCGCGCTGGTCTTGATCTTATTCCATAGCCGACTCGCTCCTTGCACTGTCTCGGGGCACCGCGATGGAGTACTTTACAAGTGTAGTCGCTGTTGTCATCGATGGAAACAGAGCAAGAATGTCACAAACAATGTGCCTGGTATGGAGGGCATTAGCTATGAGGAGCGGTTGAATAAACTCCGTTTGTTCTCACTGGAATGACAGAGGTTGAGGGGCGACCTGATAGAGGTCTACAAGATTATGAGGGGCATAGACAGAGTGGATAGTCAGAGGCTTTTCCCCAGGGTAGAGGGGTCAATTACTCGGGGGCATAGGTTTAAGGTGCGAGGGGCAAGGTTTAGAGGAGATGTATGAGGCAAGTTTATTACACAGAGGGTAGTGGGTGCCTGGAACTCGCTGCCGGAGGAGGTGGTGGAAGCAGGGACGATAGTGACATTTAAGGGGCATCTTTACAAATACATGAATAGGATGGGAATAGAGGGATACGGACCCAGGGATTGTAGAAGATTGTAGTTTAGTCGGGCAGCATGGTCAGCACGGGCTTGGAGGGCCAAAGGGCCTGTTCCTGTGCTGTACTTTCCTTTGTTCTTTTTGTTCTTGTGATGGAGGATCTGACAATCTGATTTCGCAATTTTGGTTGGAGGATACATTTGGCCAAAAGATTGGGCGAAATTATTCAATATTTCTTGCGAAGTAAGGTAGCAGACTAGAGATCTGACCTGCTGGGTCACCTCTTTTCGGGACGGCCTTGCAAAGAAAAAAAAAAAATAATTTTTACTGGCTAGGCCGGTATTTGTTTTATAAATCCCACCAAATCCCAATGGAAGCATTTAAATAAATCAGGAATTAAATCTTAATCTGGGCAATGGTAGCCATGTAGGTATAGGGCAAGCATCAAAAAGAAAATCCATCTAGTTTATAGAATCCCCACAGTGCGGAAGGAGGCCATTTGGCCCATCAAGTCCACACTGACCCTGTGAATGAGCACTCTATGCCCACTCCTGCACCCTAACCCCTGAACCCCACCTAATCGTTAGACATTAAAAGGGTAAACCACCTGAACTGCACATCTTTGGACTGATGCTTTTCTCAGGGGAGGGGAATCTGCTCCATACTCCAGAGCCACAACTTTTAATTGTCCTCTAAAAATGACCGAGCAAGTCACTTGTATTGTTTATCGATTTGTTCTTTCGCAGAATGCGAAGGCCCAAGTGTCTCCTTCCCGTACTGGCCTCCCTGAACAGGGGCCAGAATGTGGCGACGAGGGGCTTTTCACAGTAACTTTATTGAAGCCTACTTGTGACAATAAGCGATTATTATTATTACTCTTTTGGGGAAAGAAAACTTTCTGCAAAGTGTGATGAATGTCAGAATATCAGATGTTACATTCTAGATATCTGGTGCAGTAGGGTTTAAAAACTGGGTTAGTGTGTATGACTGCTGCAGCAGTGTTAATAAAGCATCCTGGTTTGAAAGGTATTGGAAGACCATAGGTGCAATTAAGGCATCATAAAAGCATGGGCAAATGGGGTTTTGTTTGGATTAAGGCGTTCCCTGTGGAATTAATTAGAATTCAACTTGGTAAGATGATGCAATCAATGGGAGGAGCTAAGGTATCAGGCATTTTGCAGAAAAGCAGTTAGTTGAGTTTTAGATTGAGACGTGAGCAGATGTCAAGCATCACGGCAGTTCAGTTAAAGATATATCTGTAGACAGACCAGCAGTTTCTTTCCAAGCAGTTCAGAATTGTATGGCTGGAAAGTGAGCTGAAACAAGCTGAGAAGTATCATAGAATCATAGAATGTACAGTGCAGAAGGAGGCCATTTGGCCTATCAAGTCTGCACTGGCCCTTGGAAAGAGCACCCCACTCAAGCACACGCCTCCTCCACCCCATTCCCTTAACCCAGTAACCCCAATTAACCTTTTTGGACACCAAGGGCAATTTAGCATAGCCAATCCACCTGACCCGCACATCTTTGGACTGTGGGAGGAAACCAGAGCACCCAAAGGAAACCCACACACACACGGGGAGAACGTGCAGACTCCGCACAGCCAGTGCCCCAAGCCAGGAATCGAACCTCGGACCCTGGAGCTGTGAAGCAACAGTGCTAACCACTATGCCACCATGCTGCCCTTTTGCTTCTGAAGAAACACAGCCAGAGTTTATGCCTGGTTCTGACATGATTCAGAACTTTTCTTTGAGGGTTATTGTGTCACTGCATTGATCAGCATTGTTCAAGGGGTAATTGCAAACTGTTTTCTTGTTTAATGTTGAACAGTATTTCAACACTGTTAGTAATAAAGTTTGTTTTAATATACCATATCCCTATTCTTCATGAAAATCAGTCCTGGAATGAGATACCCTTTCCTCACAGTCTCGCCAAATTAAGATAAAAATATTGGGGTTTCTGTCCAGTATCCCAGCCACTGTTGGGATCTTGGCTGGGATCGTAATAAAATAAGCAGAAGAAAGATAACGAAGATGCTGAAAATCAGAAATAAAGTTTGCAGGTTCTGATGAAACCTCATTGGCTTGAAAACGTTAACATTTGAAACTTTATTTTGTGGGAGTGAAGCGATACTGGCAAGGCCAGAATGTGTTCCCCATCCCTCAGACAGTGAAAAGATGGTAGTGAGCCACCATCTTGAACCACTGTGGGATGGAGAGAGGGAAGGAGGGCGGGCATAACAGGAGGGAGGGAGGAAAGAAAAGCAAGGACGTGCCATGATTCCCAGTTAATAGTGTCTGAAAGATATCTGTAGGTGAAGATGTTTTTCTTTTTTTTATAAATTTAGAGTACCCAATTATTTATTTTTTTCCAATTTAAGGGACAATTTAGCGTGGCCAATCCACTCAACCTGCACATTTTTGGGTTGTGGGGGCGAAACACACGCAGGCACGGGGAGAATGTGCAAACTCCACACGGACAGAAGCCCAGGGCCGGGATTCGAACCCGGGTCCTCAGCGCCCTAGTCCCAGTGCTCACCACCGTGCCACGTGCCGCCCTGTGAAGGTGCTTTTCTTATCCTGATTGAATCCAAAGGAAAATCGCTCTTATCCAGCATTGTCCCAGGAATGGGAAGTGCCAGTTCGTCAAATATGCCGGATTACTGAGGTGTCAGGTGCGTTCCATGTTTTCGTCCAATAAGAAAGCTCCAGGATGATCACGTTGGTGTGGAGGCCTGGAGAGGTGTAGCAGAGTGTGGAATGAGTGAGCAGTATTGATGATGTTGCAGTATAGTGAGGGGGGGGGGGGGGGGGGGGGGGACTCAGTACAGTGAGTAATCAATCACCAGAAACTGAAATGTTCAGGCACCTTGCAGAAGAGAAAAAGTGTGGCTTAATGAGGCGCCAATTCACCCGAGTCCTTGTATTTAAATGTTCTTAAAACCTGCAAGCGTCATTGTTTCCATCATTCTCAGGGTTGGAGGACAAAAGGTACATTTGTAAAGGTGTTGGTGCAGCAGGAGTGTGGCAAGGTTACTGGATAAGTAATCCAAGGACATGAGTTCATTTCCCAATTATGTGTTGGGTAAGCTGGGTCTATGTGGACTGCGTTTGATGCAGTGTAGAGAGAGACAGGCTTCCAGCACTTGAAGAAATGCAACATGATTTTATTGAACAACTAACTATATTACATGCTTTAACTGTGGGTTGACACTATGCTGACTTGACTGTAGACCTGAGGCTAAACTGACCAGACTAACTGACTACCACTGTTTGCACTGGCTGCTGCTCACGAGCTCTGACTGTCTCAGAGGCTGCATCCCAAGAGAGCGGGAAAGCTGGTGCCCTCTGGCTTTATAGTGGTCGTGTCCTGTCTGGTGATTGGCTGCTGTGTTCGGTGTGCTCACTGGTCATCCTGTGTGTCAATCACTGCCTGTCTGTGCACCATCATATACCTGGATGTATATTATGACACCCAACACAACAGCTACAGAATTTAAATCCAGTTAGTTAAATAAATGTGGAATAAGATGCTCGTGTCAGCAATAATGATCGTGGAAAATCCATCCATCTTAGAGAAAGAAGTTGGCTGCTCTTGTCTGGTCTGGCCTACATGTGAATCCAGACCCACCACCGTGCTGGTGACTCTTAACTGGCCCCTCACTCAGTTTTAACATTTCACTGGAACAAAGCTGATTTTGAATAAAACCAGAATGCCCACGCAGCATCGACTTTGGAAAATATCCTTGCGTTGGACGTTGAGATCGGGACAAGGTCAGGGCTTGGGAAATGATGGGATTAGACTCCGATGTACCAAACCGGGATACTGCCATTCATTGTCTAACCTCACCCATGTGGATGGACCACCTGTCTGATACTAGATATCTGCCTCTGCAATTGAAGCAATACAGCAACATTTCAATCAAGGCAACCCTCAAACTCACAAATAGCTTATAGCAGGGCAAGGATATTTTGCAATGTGGTTCCGAACAAGGGTTTTTGGATCAAAATTGAAATTCGGGGACCAGTTTTAACCCTGTAGGTTCTGGGTGCGTGGAGAGGGGTGGCTGGCGTCTCTGCTGAGAGCACTTTGCCAGCCCATGTTATAATTTTTTCCCCCCCATAAATTTAGTGCACCCAATTCATTTTTGCCAATTAAGGGGCAATTTAGCGTGGCCAATCCACCTACCCTGCACATCTTTGGGTTGTGGGGGTGAAACCCATGCAAACACGGAGAGAATGTGCAAACTCCACACGGAGTGACCCGGGGCCGGGATTCAAGTCCGGGTCCTCAGCGCCATAGTCCCAGTGCTAAGCACTGTGCCACATGCCACCTGGCCTCCGAATAATTTAACGACCGGGCCTCATCTACACCTGCCATCCAGTCAGCGGCCTGTCGAGAAGTGGTGGACAGTGCCAGCTGGCCGACTGAGGGGTGAGGAAGCTCACGCATCCAGAGGGCACCCACCAGCTGGTACTAACAACAGGGTCATGGCAAATAGTAGGAAAGGTGCGGGGAGGCTGTTCCAGCAGGGTTTTGCAGGAGAGAAAAGGGGGCGAGGGGACAGTGGGTGAAGGGGAGGCTTCCTGCTCTATTTGATGGAAAGCCTCATTTGTCTGCTGACCAGTTGTGGACCTTCTTTCCCCTGTCCAAAGAAAGCTCAGCAACGACCTCAATTCAAATGCAATCAAGGTCCTTTTGACACGAGAAGCCTGTTCAACACTATTACGATCCCGGAACAAATCCCAGCAACTGCTAGGATACTGGACAGAAACCCCAATATTTTACTTAATTTGTAAGACTGTGAGATTCCACGCACAAATAGAGATGTATTCAATAAAATTTTTATTACAAACACAATATTACTAACTTTAACATCATAAAGACAAATAGCTTTCAATTACCAGTTGAACAGTGCTTAACGATACAATGAAACAATCCTAATCGCTATCTTTATCTCCCCTCAAACAAAACTTGTCTCAGGTCACAATCCACTAAATACAGTTAACAGACTCAGCAATACTTGCTGTAAAGAGATGCCTTGGATAAAACATTTTGAGAAAGAGAGATCCTTCAGGAACCAGCTGCAAATTCTTGCCTGTCTCAATTTACAGTTTAAACCGCCAGTCTTTGAAATTGCTCCTCTCCCACTCACAGACAAATCTTTTTTTTTTAAATAATTTTTATTGAAATTTTTACAAAATATAAACATCTTAACTCTATTAACAAACAACCACGTCACACCCCAAGAACAATACCCCCCCCCCAACTTCAAGAGCAACTTCAAACAAAAGGAAAAAGGAAAAGAAAAACAAAAGAGCACCCAAACAACAAAAGGGAAAGAGATAGCACCCGCCACATCCCGCAGACCCATGTACACAGTTCTCCCTCCCCCCAATCCAAACCCCCCCCTCCCTCCCTCCCTCTCTCCCCCCCACCACCCCCCCCCACCCCCACCGGGTTGCTGCTGCTGTCGGCCTATTTCCCTACCGTTCCGCCAGGAAGTCCAGGAAAGGCTGCCACCGCCTGAAAAACCCTTGTACTGATCCCCTCAGGGCAAATTTCACCCTCTCCAATTTAATGAACCCCGCCATTTCATTGATCCAGGACTCCACGCTTGGGGGCCTCGCATTTTTCCACTGGAGCAAGATCCTCCGCCGGGCTACTAGGGACGCAAAGGCCAGAACACCAGCCTCTATCGCCTCCTGCACTCCCGGCTCCACTGCCACCCCAAAACTTATGAGTCCCCAGCCTGGCTCGACCACAGACAAATCTTTAACTCACTGTCTTGAGATCAGCTGCTTCTGGTCTGTCGCCAGTCAAGTCTTGAACTGAACTGTTTAGAAAGAAACTACTAGTCTCTCCACAGACAGATCTAACCTCACTGTCTGGAAATTGGCTGCTTCTATCTCATCACAATCTCAAACTAAGTTCAAACTGCAGAAACTGCTTCAAATCTGAGTCCTCCCATTAGCTCATATCATCTTACTAAGCTGAACACAATGTCTCAAATTATCTATTCCTCAGGGAAACCTTGTTCTCAAAGAAAAGTCCATTGGCCCAAACTTTTACGATGCTTTCATTGCACCCCTGTCTCTAAAAAGCTGTCTTTCAAACCAGAATTTTTAACAACGCTACTGCAGCAGTCATACACACACTAACCCAGGATTTTAACCCTTCACTGGACCAGATACTGATAATACAATATATCGGAAATTTCTACATCCGTCACAGACAGGTGATGACCAATTGTCCCATATTTTAAGGGTTCGCCACCCGCTCCCCCCCCCCCCCCCCCCCCGCATTTTGACTGTTAGTCCTGTGATCCCGCAGACCCTTTTGTCCCTTGTTTCTGGGAAAGCCGGTGGGAGACCGAACCTGGGCGATTCCTCTTGCCTCGGCCTCTTTGGTTTCCTTCTGAGACTGCACACTGAGGCTGTTGGCCACCAGGGACAGTTCCAATCAGCTTACACCGCCCACCCTCCCCAATCTGATGGTCAGCAGCAACACCCCCCCCCCCTCCCCCACCTCCCCCTTCCTTCCACCCTTCCATCCCCAGCTCCCATGGTCAAAGCGTCCCTTACTTCATTTCAGAAGAGTTGGTAACCATGGCTCACCATGACTTCACGGGGTCTTCTGCAAAATCAGATTGTTAGGTCCTCAATCACAAGAACACAAAGAACAAAGGAAAGTACAGCAAAGGAACAGGCCCTTTGGCCCTCCAAGACCCTGCCAACCATGCTGCCCGACTAAACTACAATCTTCTACACTTCCTGGATCCTGGCCTCTTTTAGTTCAAAGCCCGGGATAAAGTCTGAACTGAATCGTTTAAAGTTTATTTTGGCAAAAAAGGGACAGTTTGCACTTTTATCAATCGTTCCAATCTCCTTCCCGGTTGGGAATGATAAGTCAGCTTTCGTTAGTTACCTGATTGCGGAAAAGGCACTGAAATGCTTCAGCTGTAGGAAGGTTAAGTCTGCAGATTACTGTGGACTCTGCTCCCATGTATTGAAGATTCAGCCCCGAGATGAGATTCAGACTTATTGTTGGCAGTGTGATATTTACACTGCTCTGGAGGTATTCTCACGAGAACACAGCTCTGCACGCAATTTTAAAAGAAAAGCTGTGAAATTTCATTTCCCGTGCAGCTTGAGTGAGAATAACATTATTGTACTGATTGACCAAAAATCCTGCAGCAAGCCTTCAGCAAAATGAAACATCGGCCCAGATTTCCCAGCAGGGTTCCTGGATTTTCCCAATATGGTGCACGGGAGCTTTAAAAAATGTCCGCCTGCAGGTTGGATTTTCTGTGGGGGGGGTGAAGCTGAAATACGGGCCGGGGTAAGGGTGTGCGGGTGGGGTGGGGGTAGGGGGCGAACCCTGGAAGTGGAGAGGGTTCAGAGGCAGTGTGGAGAGGGTGACCCGGGCGCATATGCAACACACACACCCCCGTGGGAATTGTCAGCCCTGGAGCATGTCGGGAGCCTTGGATGTTGAAATGAAAATGAAATGAAAATTGCTTATTGTCACGCGTAGGCTTCAATGAAGTTACTGTGAAAAGCCCCTAGTCGCCACATTCCGGCGCCTGTCCGGGGAGGCTGGTACGGGAATCGAACCGTGCTGCTGGCCTGCCTTGGCCTGCTTTAAAAGCCAGCGATTTAGCCCAGTGAGCTAAACCAGCCCTCATGTTGCGGAGTGGTCAGATGAGTGTCAAAGCTGCAAGTGTTGGCCAACCGTTAGATGATCTTCGAACGGGTGGCCAATTATGGGTGTTCCCTATGGAAGAGTTGTCATTGGTGCTTACTCATGGGAGGTGTCCCAACCGATACCACTGACTGTTTCCCGAAGACATAACCATGGAGATGGCATTGTGTTGCCACCACCACTCGATGCAGAGAGGATGCAGTGATTTATCAAGCTGGCTCGACTCTGCGGATGAATGGGCAGCATTGCCATGCTTATTACCCCATCCGCTTACCCTACTGCCACTCGTCTCTCTGGAATGCGTCCACATTCTGGGCCCTTGACCAGGTCACTCGTGTTTGCACAGTGTGGGGGCATCACAGTCTCAGTAAGACAGAGTCAACTAGTCTAGCTGTGAGTTGTTAAGCTCCTGGTACTTCTGGTACACAAAATGAGTGTAACCTCACGATCCAGAGACACCATCTGACCTGGTCTACTCCGCACACTGCAGGGTTCACATAGCCAGGCTTCAAAAATCACAAATCTGTGGGGGCAGCTGGTGATTTAGAAGCATAGAATCCCTACAGTGCAGAAGGAGGCCATTTGGCCCATCTTGTCTGCACCGACCCTCTGAAAGAGCACCCGACCTAGGTCCACTCCCCCGCCCTATCCCCGTAACCTAACCTGCACATCTTTGGACACTTAAGTGGCAATTTAGCGTGGCCAATCCACCTAACCTGCACATCTTTGGGTTGTGGGAGGAAACCGGAGCACCCGGAGGAAACCCACGCAGACACGGGGAGGAAGTGCGAACTCCCCACTGACAGTGGCACGAGGCAGTTCTCCAAGTGGCTAACAGCCTCCACGAGTTACGCATGCATGAACCCCAGGCCAACAAAGATGGGAAACGACGGAGAGGTGGGGGCGTGGGCTGGGAGACTTAGATATTTCACCCATTTCTGGGATTTTTTTGCCGCAACGGAGAATATTGTAACAAAAACCAAACCCACCGTTTGTTTTTCTCCCTCCCCAACCCACAGAGATGTGGAGGAAAGCTTTGAGTTTCCCTGGACTCTCTGGCGCATCACCTCACAGAACTGCTCATGTCTCAGGGAAGCGAACAAAATGAAAAGAAAAGACTTACGCCTATATTTTCATGACCCCAGGATGATCTGAAGCTGTTTTACAGCCAATCAACTATCTTCAAAGTGTAATGCGATTTCCTACTTTGCAGAGAAACAAAATCAATTGGTTTGAAACTGACCCCAATACAATCTATGATGAGAATTTTATTGTCAATAAGTAAAAGGATCAGCTTATGCAGGTATTTAAATGATATGACTAGAATGACTATTACCCTCTGCAATTCGAGATGGAATGATTTAGCACAGCAATAGCACCCGAAGCTCTGGGTTCAAATCCCACGTACTTTGGGACTTCACGAGCACAGAACATGGGGAGGCAGTAGTGTAGTGGACAATAAATCTAGAGACCCAGGGATTGAATCCCAACCCAGCAGATGGTGAATCTGGAATTGAAAGTCTAGTGATGATCATTGTCCTAAAAGCCCAATTGGTTCGGAAGGCAATCTGCCGTTCTTTCCTGGTCTGGTCTATCTGTGACTCTAGACCCACAGCAATGTGGTTGACTCTCAACTACCATCTGAAAGGTTCAAGGGGCAATTAAGGAAGATGGACGGGCAGTAAATGTTGGCCCAGCCAGTGACGACCACATCCCAAGAATGAGTTTTGAAAAGGGCGCATGTATAATATGACCAAACCGGTTGCTTAGTCAGCCTGTAAATCCTTCCAATAGGACTAGCGGCAGGCGGAAAGACCTGGTCAGCATTTCCTGGTCAACTGTACCGCACCTTTCGGGTCAGTGAAGTTATATATTTGGGGTTTAAAGTTACCAAATTTAGCAACAACATTAACGTTGAGCATGTCCTAAAAAAATATCAACGCTGGCATTGGGATGACCCACGTGGACAAGCCTTCGACTGACCCTAACGTTTCCTCTACGGGACGTTAATCGATACAGAAAGAAGATATTCGCGATTTGAAAAAGACGACCTGGCAGTAGCGTGCAGGGCTAAAAAGGCCCGCCAATATGTCAATGATCACCATTTTACCATCATTACTGGTGCAGAGGTGGACTTTACATTTGGATGCCTGTAGCTACGTTTTCAACATCGGCCGGGGACTCAGATTTCCAGTGATGCCTCTCCGAGTCACTTCCCACTCCCTCAAGAGTGTGGCTCTACCCCGGGTGCTACAGGAAAGTGCCCGAGCTGTAAATTTCTTGGAGGCCTTACCTGTAACATCAGATCATTTTAGAATTTGGACTCAGGGGGACAGGGTCTCGTCTAACGTTTCATGTGGCTGGCATTAAGATAACTTGGAGCAGCTCAGACCCTACCAGCTGAGGAAAGACAAACTCAGTTGCGTCGACGGGATATTGCTTTGGGAGTTCCAGGTGATGGTACCACCCCCAGCAAAAAAGACACTATTACAAGAACTACATAGCGGGCATCCTGGACAAAGCAAGATGAAGATGTTGGCCACGAGCTACATCGAGTGGCCGGGCATTGTCAAAGACATTGAAAATTTGATCTGCCATTGTGTCTTTTGCCAATCACAACAGACCCTGCCACCTGTGGTTCAACTACATCCCTGGGCATGGCTAGGCTCAAGATTGCATAGAGATTTTGCCAGTCCCTTTGTAGGAAAATGCTCTTAGTAGTGGTGGATGACCATTCTAAGTGGTCACATGTCCGAGAAACGTGCACAATACTTCAGCAGCCACCATCAAAAGGTGAAGACAGTTTTTTGTGATGCATGGCCTCCCGACCAGGATAGTTTCGGATAACGGCACCACCTTTACAGGGGAATTATTTCAGCCTTTTACACAGACCAATGGTATCCAGCCACTCGCGCAAGCCCCTTTCACCCACCATGAATGGCCAAGCGGAAAAAGCGGTTCATACCTTCAAATCCGCGATGCAAAAGCATTGATAGACCATTGGGACTCAAGCGAGCCAATTCGCTCCGTTCTTACAACTCCACCCCCCCCACATCACCACCGGGGTAACACCAACGGAACACTTGATTGGGCATCATCTCTGAACTCGGCTGTGCTGCTCGTTATCCTTTCCCTTAATTTGCTCTGTTTTAATTACTTTTGCTCAAGAGTCGCCAGGTATCTTTCTGATACCGCCACAAGGTTCAAAGCCAAGTACTGATCAATGGCTCAATACACCAGTTAGTAAGTTTGAAATCAATGCACATTTATTTACGCACACAGTCAATTATTACTCATACACAAACTCTACTCACTAAATTACAACTACTACTAAAAGCCTATACTTAGCTTTGAGTGGCCCACTCTGTCAGAGGAACAATGGCCGTTGTCCGGTTCTGATGGCTTCGAACTGGTATAGAATAGTAGATAGGAGCGTCTATCTCGTAGCGTGCGTTGACCTTCGACTTACTTGGCTGGTGCTTGGTGGGCCTCTTGTCGCTGAGAGCCAAAGGCCAAGGTGGAGATGGAGAAGGTAAGAGTTCTCAAGAGAGCGACCTAACCTTGGGGACTCTGTTTTATACCCCAAGGGGTTTCGCGCCCTTCTGGGCGGACCCTGGACTTGGTGCCAATTAATTAGACCATGTCCCAATCATTTGTATTGATTCTCTCCAATAACGGGGTCGTTCCCCAATCGCTGGGCGGGCCCTAGGTAACCGTTGACCTGCCTTTGTTTTAGCTTCCACTGGCGCCGGGGAGTCTGTCCTGGTACCGATTGTTTCAATGTTTCTTTTTGTCCCCGGAGATAGCTCATTACTATGCTAATGGCTTGTAGTTTCAGTTCTGTCAGGGTTCTGCAAGTTCCAATCCACAGGAACCTTGCACCTGCTTATTTTTCTAGTGCTGTCCATTTTTCCCTGCACTCTTTGCGAGTATCCATTTTGAAATCGGGACGTGGCCACCCCAGGTGGCTACACTTGGACCTAGTGCTCCCAAGTTGGTGGGTAGAGTGGAGGTGAGGCAACTACGCAGAAGAAATGCCGCGACTCGACCAAAGATAACATCCTTCAAAGCAGATGATTGAGACTTTGTTGGAAATTTCGGGGTTGGACCAACATGGTGGGGAGAATTGTAGCAATGTGTGGGCCTGCATCGTATTTGGTGGACCTACAAGTGAAGTGCAAAAGCACATGGACCACTTTAGGAGGGGGGCTACAGCCCTGACAGAAAGACAAGTCGTTACTCCCAATGTTGCTTCATCACAGCCAGAAATGAGCGTGGTTTCAGAAGGGGCGCCCTCAGGAGGGAACTGGAGAGGGCGCCTGCAATTTCACACCGTCCGAGACCTTTGAACAATCATCTGCTATTCCTGACACCGATACCTCGATGGCGGCGGAAGAACCTATCAGAGGATTGAAGCATTTCACCAGACCTCGGACGTCACCTGATTGACTGACTCTATGAAAAATTGTACCCTATCACTCCCTTATTGTGGTTCTGCCCTCGTTGTAAATAGTTACCAGTTATTATACTGTTATGTATGTAGTATTAAATGACTTGAGGGGGGAAGGATGTAGTAACGCGATTCCTTTAGGGTGCAATCACTCATGGGGCACATGACCCACCCAGTGCCTATTGCTTGGGAGCGAGCAAACCTCGGCCAATGGCAAGAAAGCACGACGGTCCAGGGAGCAATAGAGCTTCAGTGTGAGCCTGGAAGTCAAGGAGTTCAGACCTGGACTGCGATCCAACAGCCGTATTGCCCCTAACTCGGAACACAACATGGCTGGTAAATCCCGTAAGATTTACCTAAGCTCACCACGTTTCGGGATCTAGCGGGATCTCGTGAGACGTTGCAATCTAGGATCCTGCCCACAATGGGCTGGACCTAAATTTGCATTATTAAGTGTGCAGTTAGACACTCTTAAACATGTCTCCACCAGAACTAACCAGACCCCCCCCCCCCCCCCCCCCCCCCCACTGAGGAGACCCCAGCCGGGCAGCGTTTAACACAGGTCTCCACAAATGGGCAAATGGGACCAGGCAGAACACCACTTGTGTGGCGTCTCCCAGGGATTAAAGGCCCCGGGTGGTTGGTCTCTGGGCTGGATGGCACCCTGACACTGTTTGATGCCACCTTATGCCAGGATGTCTTAGCAGTGCCAAGGTGGCACCTTGCCCATGCTGGGGACTAAGCTTGGGGGTGCCCTGTCTTTATGAGGTGGGGTGCAGGGGGCATGAGGACCCCCCAACAGGTAAGTTGGGGCACAGGGGGTTCCCAGAGGCCTCAGAGCAGGAAATGAAGGTAATAATGGCCTCAGCAGAGCCTCCCCGTGGAGGCCCGAAATAATAACAGAGTACCGTTCGATAGCTGAACCCGCCCGCAATGGAACTCGGTTCTATTTTCGTTAAATTGAGCCCCTGTATTGTAGATGTGGTGCCTGTATATAGTTTTCCCTTGTTGTATGAGTAAATCACTTTGTGATTTAATCAGCCTCCTCGTCAATACCTCACGCTCTTGCAGAATTCAAACCACTGTTAGACGTTTAGTTGCTGTTGTATAAAGAGTCAAACATTCTGCTCCTTTTCACCAACACCTTTATTTCACTTCAACAGACTGCACAAAACTCTAACATCACATCACCTCACACAAAGGCCACCTGAAGCCCCTTTACACATCAGTGTCAATTATTGGATACTTAACATAAATGAGACAACTATTTGCAATGTCTCTTAACCCATTACTTAACAACCACTGCCATGGTGGAATTCAAACCTCTTCCCCAGATAAATAACCTCTGGATTACCAGTCCAGCAAAGGTAAAGTCGCCATAGTCCCAGATGACCAGAGGCTGCTTTCCCCCTTGAGGGGGAGAACTAACTGGTGGTGGTTTAATCAGAGAGTCACCATACCTCAGGTGAGTGGCAAGGTTGAGGAGGCAGGGCCTTCATGAATAACACTAATCAAGTGATGCTACAACAATTCCACCATATCCCATATTGGGTGAACTAGTTTTTATTCAGAGAGTGCCATGAGATCTGAGACTTTCACCCGAGTGGGCAGTCAGGACCATCTCAATGTAATATCTCACCATATCTCTCATGGCCGAGAGTAAAGTTCTGCAGGAGAGGCTACACGTTACCTGGTATAAATGAGCGAGCTTTCCGTGTGAACTGCAGCCAAGTGAAGGGAGAGGAATTGTTTATTTGGGTTGAGGAGTTAGTGGCAAAGGGTTATCAATGCGATTTGTCAGTCAGAGAGAGAGAGAAGGGCTTGGTTGAAATGTACTTGTAGTATGGGCTGCCTGGAGTGGTGGAGATGGAGAATAGCGTTTTGAGAGTTAAATCATTGCTGTGAGCTACTGCTTCATGCTGAATTCAGAGGGAAACTCACTTAAGGGCCTCGCAAGGGAGTTAAAATTGGGGCTGAAATGTGGGAGAGTTAATATTGTTGGGGAAATATCTTGCTTCATGGCTGCTACACTTTCACACACTTGCAAAAGGGAGTTGGTGACACAGTGGTTAGCACCGGTACCTCACAGCTCCAGGGATCTGGGTTCAATTCTCGCCCTCGGGTGACTGCCTGTGTGGAGTTTGCACTTTCTCCACGTGTCTGCGTGGGTTTCCTCTCAGTCCAAAGACATGCAGGTGAGGTGGGTTGGCTGTGATAAAATTGCCTCTTGGTGTCCAGGGATATGCAGGTTAGATGGGGTTAGAGGGATAGGGTAGGGGGGCCTGGGACTAGGTAGGCTGCTCTTTGGGGCTTGGTGCAGATAGCCCATTATTTAAATAACTCTGGAAAAGTGCATCAATACCATTAGGATAAACTCTTGCGCCATTGTGCTTAAATCTATTGACATTGTTCATGTGGTGTGGTGAAATGGGATAAGGTTTGAATCTCTAATCATTTACATTGCAACGTGTTACCTGGATTTATTTTGCAGACATAGCTGCTGTACCAAAACAAAGTTATTAAGCTTTGGCCAATTTCCGATTCAACCTGTCATCATATACCACAATCCCTAATTATCTCCAGAAAGAAGCCTACTTATTTCTTGAACAGAATTGTATAATTGATTTCAATAGTCACCTTGGGCTAAATACTTGAAAAGGAAAAAGTTCCAGGTCCACAAAGTGCAGGAGAGTGGGATTCATAGGATAGTCTTTCTAAAGAGCCGGCACACGCATGATGGGCCAATTGGTCTCATTCTGTGACCTATGCTTCTCTGATCTATGCCCAGTATATCCTGGCATCTCTGTACCTCGGATTTCCATTAACAGGGACCATGGTATATAGTAATAGGGATGTGCTCATGGCAACATCTGTAAAACCTATGCCATTTTCATTTTGTTGTTATCCCGAGAACTTCCAAATTCTGCAAAGCATGGTCAATCTCTCGAAGGTCTTCACCATCTAAAAGGCTTAAGTTGGAAGACTCACCATTCACCTGGATTGCTGCAAAATAATGATACAAGAACAATCAGGAGGCTCCACACTGTCCCAGATGGATCAGTGCTCCCACCATCGGATGCATTATCCATGCTTCTACCACACGGATATTCTAGATGTAGTGCGTATGATGTACACACTGTGGTGGTATGATTAGCATAGCTGCCTGCCATTGGTGCAGAACACCGGCTTACCATTGGCCCTGGTCGGTCATGTGCCTCTCGACCGATTGGTTGAGACCAATCATGTGACGGCTCCCCGATTGGTCGAGAGGCTGAGTTAACCCTGCCTCCAGGGCGGGGTATAAATACCCCGTACTCCCGGCGGTCGTGCTTATACTGTAATCGACCGCAGAGCTAACATCTAGCCATACTTTTGCACAGCAACTCGTCTCGCGTTCAATTGATGGTACATCACACACTTAACTGCAACCCTCAAAAATACCTCCTCGTCTTGTAAACTCTACCAATGATAGGGGCGTTGTCATGAGAACATCTCCCTGTTCCCCTTCAAAACTCGCACCGGCCTAACCTACACAGAGATTGGCATTCCATCGTCATCGCTGGGTGAAAATACAATCATGGAAGTGACAACCCCACGAGCGCGTCTGCAATTAAGAGGCAGGACCAATATCACCTTCTCAGGATGGTCAGCATTGGGTGGCACTGTTGTTAGCACTGCTGCCTCACAGCGCCGGGGACCCGGGTTCGATCCCAGCCCTGGGTCACTGTCCCTGTGGAGTTTGCACATTCTCCTCATGTCTGCATGGACCTCACCCCCACAACCCTTGTGCAGGGTATGTGGATTGGCCGTACTAACTTACCCCTTAATTGGAAAAAATGTAAAATGTAGTAAACAGGATAGTCAGGGTTGGGCGATAAATTCGACTATCTTGCATTGGTTACATTCGGAGCACAGAGTTGGTTCCAACTCCATCTACAAGTTTGCTGACGATACAACCATAGTGGGCCGGATCTCGAATAACGACGAGTCCGAATACAGGAGGGAGATAGAGAACCTAGTGGAGTGGTGCAGCGACAACAATCTCTCCCTTAATGCCAGCAAAACTAAAGAGCTGGTCATCGACTTCAGGAAGCAAAGTACTGTACACACCCCTGTCAGCATCAACGGAGCCGAGGTAGAGATGGTGAGCAGTTTCAAATTCCTAGGGGTGCACATCACCAAAAATCTGTCCTGGTCCACTCATGTCGACGCTATCACCAAGAAAGCACAACAGCGCCTCTACTTCCTCAGGAAACTAAGGAAATTTGGCATGTCCACATTAACCCTTACCAACTTTTACAGATGCACCATAGAAAGCATCCTCTCGGGCTGCATCACAGCCTGGTATGGTAACTGCTTGGCCCAGGACCGCAAGGAACTTCAGAGAGTCGTGAATACCGCCCAGTCCATCACACAAACCTGCCTCCCATCCATTGATTCCATCTACACCTCCCGCTGCCGGGGGAAAGCAGGCAGCATAATCAAGGATCCCTCCCACTCGGCTTACTCACTTTTCCAACTTCTTCCATCGGGCAGGAGATTCAGAAGTCTGAGAACACGGACGAACAGACTCAAAAACAGCTTCTTCCCCACTGTCACCAGACTCCTAAAGGACCCTCTTATGGACTGTCCTCATTAACACTACACCCATGTCTGCTTCATCCGATGCCAATGCTTATGTAGTTACATTGTATATATTGTGTTGCCCTATTATGTATTCTCATGTATTTTCTTGAATTCTGTTCAATTCCCTTTTCTTCCCATGTACTGAATGATCTGTTGAGCTGCTTGCAGAAAAATACTTTTCACTGTACCTCGGTACACGTGACAATAAACAAATCCAATCCAATCCAATCCAGATTTTATTATGAATAATAATCTTTGTAAAAGTTGTTGGTTGGCAGGATTAGCCAAGTGCTCATCACAGGATATTTCCCACTGTGCTAGGAATAAATGCCAAGGTAAGAGAATTAAAACCATTTGTATTTGAGTGCAACCACTCCAATTTCACAAGATACAGATGGTAGAGCAGCTGCATAATTTCATGGAAGCAATTTATGGCGACATTTGGGTTTATGGTCTTGTAAAGAAAAACATTATATCCATCTATGAAAAACATCATCATCTCCTCAGGATGTCCCAAAATATTTTTGAGACAAATCTGCCATCCAATTTCAACACAACATGGTCCCACAGCCAACAAGGGAAATAAAGGCTCATTTAATCTGCTCTTGGCATTTGAAGGATAAATGTTGGCGGCATGGTGACACAGTGGTTAGCGCTGCTGCCTCACAGCGCCAGGGAACCGGGTTCGATTCTGACCTTGGAGGACTGTCTGTGCGGAGTCTGCACTTTCTCCCCGTGTCTGCGTGGGTTTCCTTCGGATGCTCCGGTTTCCTCCCGTAGTCCAAAAATGTGCAGTTTAGGTGGATTGGATATGCTAAAACTGCTCCTTGTGTCCCAAGATGTGCAAATTGGGTGGGGATACGGGGTTGGGGGGGATGTGACGGGCTGGTAGGCCTAGATGGCTGCTCTTTCAGAGGGTCAGAAGAGACTCAATGGGCTGATTGGCCTCCTTCTACACTGTAGAGATCTATGGATACCAGGAGGATTCTTCACTTTTTCTTGAAATACTGCAATGAGATCTTTTACATGTGTTATAAGGTTATATGTTGTCTCATGAAGTGCCCTGGAGGCTTGCATGGTTGAACAATAATTGTTTATTCCCAACAAAACATACATATAGGATACAGCCCTGATGAGGTGTTATCTTCATGCTAAATCTACCAGACACACCACAACACTCTAATACTCCCATGTGACTCTCTGTATTACAATCTAGCTGGTACATTAACACTTACTGCCCAGAACACCCTAATACTACATCACCCCCAAGTCTTTACCCAATGGCTTTACAATAATCCTCACATGCTTCATCCTCTTCCCGCAGGTCTCTGACTTTTTGATTCAGATGTTTTAGAGGCTTTACGACCCTTTCAAATCTTGTTCTTTTCGAGTTTGGAGCAGTGGTGGTCTCAAATGCTTTGGTCTGACATTGTTGGCCTGGAGTTGAAATTGCATTACTCGGGTGTCTCAACTATTTGAGTTTCAGGACTCTGTTCCCTTCTTGCGTTTCGCAGTGTCGTATTTTTCTTTGTTGACAATCTGTCTTCCTTGGTCAGGTATCAGGGGCTTGTTCCTCTCCTTTCAGAGGGAGCGCTCCCTCCATCTATTGAGTAGATTCAGGGTTTCTATTTCATTGAGGTCCACCATTAACTCCCTGAAAATTGAAGGTTTACCTCCTTTATGTTTTTATGTAGCCCATTCTTGAGCTCAACTTGCAGTTGGGCCTCCAATGCAGTGCTCTGTTCCTTCATGGGCATTTGTGCCTCTCTGAGTTTTGTCTTGGTGAGTTGTTGCCTCTTCTCTCCTGCTCCAGGATTGACTTCACGCTGCGCGTGTGAGCTTGAAACTCCGGCTTTGTTGCTGTAATTTTGACTGGCTCGCCGACTGCAAATGTTAGACGGAGACGTTGGGGCTCAACCTTCTTCTGCTGTTCCTGCTCCTCGGAATCTTCTGCTTTAAGTATGTTGGTGCCCATCTGTTTGGCTGGCCTGGCCGTAGAAGAGTATTTTCTGCCATCTGCAAAGGAGCTGGAATAACAGCCTCTGGCTGGAGGACAATTCCAAACTGAGGTCCCAGGCGAGATCTTCAGCACTGGTGGGCCTCACCCGGCAGTCTCTAATTCAGTGCGGTTGACCAAAGCTTTGATGTCTTCTGAAGAGGTTGAGGGCAATGCATGCACTTCTGCTCAACAGAGAAAAAAAAAAGAGTTGCTTGCGATGACACACAGAATTTTGATTATTTGCTTCTTAGCATAATGGAGAAGCTCTTGAATCAGGTCCAGGACTGATTGTTGGATTCCTCCGCGACCGTGCAGTGATGTGTCTGTCACCCATAGCCCGAGGTCTTTAAGCTACAGTTCATGACAGGGCTGTCACACTGGCTCGTGTGTCTAACTTGAAATTCATGAGGTGACAATTTACAGATATGTCAGCATTCCAAAATTTGAACCTGGGATCCTTGATTTCTCCCAACAAGCATTGTTGGACTTCATCCTTAGAATTAGTAGAATCCCTATAGTGCAGAAGGAGGCCATTTGGCCCATCGGGTCTGCACCGAACCTGCGAAAGTGTACCCTATCTAGGCCCGCTGCCCCGCCCCATCCCCATAACCTAACCTGCGCAGTTTTGGACACGAAGGGGAAATTGTAGCATAGCCAATCCAGCAAACCTGCACACTGGAGGAAACTGGAGCACCCGGAAGAAACCAAGTGTATCTCATTTATCTCACAGACACGTTTGGGATCCTCGTCACGTCTCAAAGTTTTGGGCTTCCACGTCTTTCCAAAGTATTCCAGGTGGTTGCAGTGAAAGCACAGTGTTATAATAGCTGGACGTTGCTCGCACCTATGACGTATTTTGGTGCCATGGCATTGACATTGTCTATCAACATTTTGTGTTTTGCTTGGGTATTTCTTCCTTGCCCTGGAGTCTCCTTTCCCTTTAGCTGCTCTATCAGCTGGGATTGTTCTGTACCGCGGTTTACCGTCTCGACGGAAAAGAGATTGGCTTTACGGGCGGACCTATGATTGTCTGATGATTTGGGTGGCTTTTTCCAAAGTCAGATCTTCTTTAGATTGGAGCAGACCTGAAAGGGTATCATCAGCCATTCCCACCGTTATTTGGTCTCTTATGAGCTTCGACATAAGGTTGCCATAGTCACGACCTTCAGCCAATCTGTATAACTCATTGTGAACGGATTTACGGATACCCTGGGCTTTTAGACGCATTTGATAAAACTTTGCTGCTCCAAAATATTATTGCTTCTTAGATTAAAGTCAGTGTCAAAGGCTTCCATGACCTCTTCAAAGTCATTGGATGACTCATTTATTCTTTTCCTCGTAATTATGTCATTGGCGATTGAACCTACTGAATATAACAACGTATTCACTTGCGCAGCCTCTGTTTTCATATTCAAGTCTGATGCTATCATAGATCTTAATCTTCTTCTCTAGAACGCCCAATTTTGCACCGGATCTGACCCTTCCATTAGCCTTAATTGGTCTGGCAGTGTTGATTTATCATCCATGGTTGTTGTCAGCACAGGGGGGTACAGCTTTACGTTTCTTTTTTAAATGGTACTGCAATCATGTTTTTTTCCCTTTGCATATTTGTTGGGATTTGTCTGGCTCCCATTACAGTTACAGAGCCATTTTAAACTTCAGCGATTCTGTTGAAAATCTTTTGAACAAATTGATTCAGCCAAGTTGCTTTCCAAAACTTGGAGAATCAAATTGAAGCCAATTTTTTGCTCTGTGTCATCCTTATTGATTTATTTTTTCTGTCCACATGCAGTTTCCACATGATGTGGTGGCGACTCTGGATCTGGGCTGTAACATTCTTCAAGCTGCGCTCGTTAAACCAATCAGTCTGACAGTAGAATTTAAAAGCTGGTATCAGCCTTTGTTGTGCGGAATTTACTCGCCCAGTTGTAACCTGGTTAGGTCCTTTGACTGCGCTTTCAATCAGGTCTCGGAAAAGGATGTCCACATGCTCTGGTGGAGTCTTTTTACACTGCACAGCGGATCTTTCTTCTGCCCTTCAGCATCCACACCTGCAATGGAGCTTCTTAGGTCTTCTTCAGCTGTGGATTCACTGTGTTCAAGTTCGAGATCCTCTCTCAGGTCAGACTACAGTTTCTTTACTTTTTCATCCCTAGGGATATGGAGGTCCTTCACCTGCTGCCACCATTTGTAAAGTTGTATGTTGTCTCATGAAGACTTTTAGAGGCTTGTATGATTGAACAATAACTGCTTATTAATAACACACAACTATATACAGGATATAGTCCAGATTAGGCTCTATCTTCATACCGACTTTCACCCGATTTCCTACTAAATATTCTGCTACTCCCATGTGACCCTCTATATCAAAATGCGTGTGGTACTGTTTCGATAGTCCCACATTAACCCTTACAGTCCCGAACACCCTAAAACGATGCCCTGAGCAGAACAGTGGGGCCTCAGTTTAATGCTTCACTTGAAAGACAGCCCCATCAACAATGCAGCACTCTCTCGGTATTGCATTTAAGCATCAGCCTAGAGTCTCAGTCCTGAACCCGTGATATTGACGTAGGTGTTACAGCCCTGCCACTGTTCCAAGTTGACAGTTGAATTTAAAAAAAAGGCAATTGTAAAACATTTAGGGGGCTGGTAAATTCTCTGCACACATTGCCAGCTTGTCTTCCAAAGATTCCAGGGTAACTAGCCAGCTGATTCTTGATGTCCCTCCACTTTTAGATACATAGGGTGTCATTTTCATTTCTAGTGGTGGTACAAATTTGATGGTCAGACACCCTCAACACACTTGACCTGATACTCCTCACTAGTGAAATCTGATCCACCCAGTTTTGTTTTGCCGTAGCTGAGAATAAAAGTTAGCCCCACTATTTCAGTCTTGGAGCAAGATTATATTTTGGAAATGCCATGGGTAGAAAGTTACACTTCTCCAGGGATGTGTGTTGTGACGTTGCACCCTCCAAGCTTGAATGGATGGTTAATTGTGTGAGTTAGATGTACGCAACTTTACACAAAGCATTCCCACCTCACATTGAGCCCATAAAAAGTGACTGTCTACCCTTCCATGAGTACTTATTTAGGTTCATGGATGTACATGTATTTAATGGCATCCTCTTCCTCAAATTTCTAAACTGGCACTTTGGAAAGGCTTCTTAAGGAGTTATTATTCAATCGATATTCATATTATCCCTGTCTGCCCCGGCATCTCAACGTAAGGGGAGAAAAGAACTAAATTGAACAATTATTTTCGGGGTCTGAATTGAACCACTTTGTCCTGTCCTGGTCAACAACCGGAAAGGTCATTGTACACCCATTAAAAATTAGACAACATTGCGGCCTGCATACAATTTCCATCGGTCTTAACATTACCTTTCAAACAGAATCTACTTCTTTGTAAATCTGGTGAGTTGAATGGATCATGGCAGATTTACCAAGGCATTCATCACATTGATTAAAATGTCGCAGTTAATGTAAATCAAGGGAATGGTCTTGGTGTCGAGCGAGCGTTAGTGTGGTAGCTTGCGTAACTGCCAACTGAGACCAGAGCCAAGTCTTTGAATAGGTCGAGAAAAATAATGATAGACTGAGTAAACCTTGAAATAACAGATAAAGGGCACTCTGAAGGCAATTCAAAAGTAATTTTTAAAATCACCATCAGTGGTCACATCATAAACCTGTTCTTTGTAAAGCGCACTTAGGACTTTGGGAAAAGCACACATGAGAAATCTCCCACCATTTCAAAGCGGAACAAGCTATTAATTGGATAAATGTTAGATACTCACTGTACATTGACTTCAATCAGATTAACTCCTCGGAATTATGCTGTGTTAACATGCCTCATCATCAAAAGTAGCTTCATTCATTAAGCACTAATTTTCTTTAATGTTCCTTTTCTTTCATCATTTCCTGCTATTCTGTGCCAAAGTGAAAAGGTGGCGTGGTTTAGTTACAGCACGAATGTTCACTTGATGAATTAATAGGGCTGGAAATTATTTGTTCTACAATTTTAACGATTAGCTTTTTGTGGGAGAATGAATGCGCTGGAGGTGATGTGGCGAATTTCCACCTTTACCGCATAGGCAGTCCATTCCGTCAGGTAAACAAAAGCCCATCTGTTTGTGAACCCGACCAAGAGGGGCTGGTTTAGCACAGGGCTAAATTGCTGGCTTTTAAAGCAGACCCAGGCAGGCCAGCAGGGCGGTTCAATTCCCGTAACAGCCTCCCCGAACAGGTGCCGGAATGTGGCGACTAGGAGCTTTTCACAGTAACTTCATTTGAAGCCTACTCGTGACAATAAGCGATTTTCATTTCATTTCACCCTACTGAGGAATGGCATGGCGGCACAGTGGTTAGCACTGCTGCCTCACAGCTCCAGGGACCCGGGTTGAATTCTGGCCTCAGGTCACTGTCTGTGCGGAGTCTGCACTTTCTCCCCGTGCCTGCGTGGGTTTCCTCCGGGTGCTCCAGTTTCCTCCCACAGTCCAAAGGTGTGCGGGTCTGGTCTTGCTAAATTACCCCTTGGTGCCCAAAAAGGTTAGATGGGGTTGCTGGGTTACGGGGATAGGGTGGCGGCGTGGGTTTAAGTAGGGTGCTCTCTCCATGGGCCGGTGCAGACTCTGTTTATAGGTGGATACGCTTCAGGATGCTCTGTCCTTACCTGTTTTGTCAGACTATGGAGGTTTACTTACTCACAACCTCTTCCCCGCTGATGCCTCTTCCAGTTGCTGTACTGACTATTGATTGAACTTTTTTTCTGTTGGATACAGTCACGCCTCACTTCAAAAGGTGAACAGCCCAGTTATCCATAACGACGAAGATCAGCCAGCCAGCCTGACGGTGGAAGTGTTTGGCGACCGAGAGAAGACAGAGAGTCGGTGGAAATGAGTGAGTTAAGTGACAATAGAGGGGAGGGGGGGGGGGGGGGGGGGGGGGAGAGGATAGAGGAAACAGTGGAGGGGAGAGAGTGGGTCACGATTGGTCGGAAAGCGAGAGGACTGATGTTCCTCACCTCGACCATTGAGCAGAGTATTACACAAACCCAGAATACTGTGAGGAATTGAGCTGTGTGCACCTTTCTAAGGGCAGCTGGTGGAATGGTGGCAACAAAACTGGACTACTCTAATCCAGAGACACAGGCAAATGCTCGGGGACACAGGTTCAAATCTCACCCAGGCAGGTGGTGAAATTTAAATTGAACTAATAAACCTGAAATTAAAAAAAGTAAAGTAATGGTGATCATGATAACTATCATTGACTGTTGTAAAAAACCCCTTTGGTTCACTAATGCCCCTTTAGGAAAGGAAATCTGTTCTCCTTACCTGGTCTGGCCTACTTGCGACTATTCTGGACCATCTGGTATTGACACTGGAAACGTAAATGGCAAACCCATCCCTGGTAACTTTGTGAAGTCCCCCTTACTAACATCTGGGCATCTGAGGGCAGCACGGTAGCATTATGGTTAGCACAATTGCTTCACAGCTCCAGGGTCCCAGGTTCGATTCCGGCTTGGGTCACTGTCTGTTCGGAGTCTGCACATCCTCCCCGTGTGTGCGTGGGTTTCCTCCGGGTGCTCCGGTTTCCTCCCACAGTCCAAAGATGTGCAGGTTAGGTGGATTGGCCATGCTAAATTACCCTTAGTGTCCAACATTGCCTTTAGTGTTGGATGGGGTTACTGGGATATGGGGATAGGGTGGAGGTGTTGACCTTGGGTAGGGTGCTCTATCCAAGAGCCGGTGCAGACTCGATGGGCTGAATGGCCTCCTTCTGCACTGTAAATTCTATGATAATCTGGGGACTTGTGCCAACATTGGAGCTGAACCCCAGAGTGGAGGTGAGAGTGACTGACCTGTATATCACGGCAGAATTTGACAAGTGTGGCATCAAGGAGCCCTCGCAGAACTGCTGTCAATGGCAACCAAATGGCAAACTTTCCATTTGTTGGAGTTATACCTGGCACAAAGAAAAATGGTTTTGGTAGTTGGTTGGTCATCTCAGCTCCAGGACATCACTGCAGGAGTTAGTGTCAGGGTTAGTCTCCTCGGCCCAACTATCTTCAGCTGCTTCATCAATGACATTCCTTCCATTATATGGTCAGAAGCAGCCGGGTGTACCATCTACACGATGCACTGCAGGAACTCACCAAGACTCATGACCACCACCATCTAGAAGGACAAGGGCCGCGGATGCATGGGAACATCACCACCTGCAGGTTCCCCTCCAAGCCACACACCACCCTGACTTGGAAATATACCACTGCTCCTTCACTGTGGCTGGCTCAAAATCCTGGACCCCGCTCACTAACAGCGCTGTGGGTGCACCTACAGCACATGGACTGCAGCAGTTCAAGAAGGCGGCTCACCACCACCCTCTCAAGGGCAATTAGGGATGGGCAATAAATGCTGGCCTTGCCAGCGACGCCCACATCCCGTAAGCGAGTAATCAAAGAATACACAGGTTTGGAAAATGAAACAAGGTAGGGCAAGCTCCAGAGATGCTGGAGTCACCATATCACATGTCCTTTCATAAGAACCCATTCTTCAGCTGGTATTATTACCAAAGGATTTCAAATATCACATGTCTCAAACTGGATTATCAGTGTTTGACCGGAGAATGAATAGTTCTCAAGAGATTTGCCTGCTCACAGACTTTCTCCTTTAACGTACACATGGATTTAGGATTCATTTCAGAATAGACTCAGGAATTTCCCAAGGTAGTGACAAAATACCATTAAAACAATCTCCAGAGTCAACTTCCTTTCGTTTTTTCCAACAACCTTTTCGTGGAGTCCATTTTCAGGAATCAAAATGCAACTTGCCAATTAGTCACATGGTCAATAATTCCCCTGCTATTCTCCTGCTATTCCAGCTCTTACAAGAATGAACAAAAATGTTTGGCACCAGCGATGGTAGGAGAACTATTATCTCCCCTGAACGTTTAATTGTCTATACCCTTGTCTGTAATGCAACGCATTTTAAACCTTTCATAGGGGGGGGGGGGGGGGGGGGTGGGGTCGGAGAATCACTGGGACGGGCGCGAATCGCGCCATGCGGCCCGACGCCAGCCATTGGTGCCAGCGCAGTTGGCATGGCGCCGGTCGGGGGTGCTTTACGGGGCCCCCCCCCAGCAATTCTCAGCCCAGGAATCCGAGTCTCGCCGGCGCCGTTCAAAGCTGCTCTTACCGGTGGTACCTCGGCGTGCATGCATCCGGGGGCGGCGTGTTGGGGGTGTCCGACCCCAGGGAGGGCCTCCGCTGTGGCCTGGCCCGTGATCGGGGCCTACCGATCGGCGGGCCGGCCTCTGAGGCTGGGGGCCTCTTTTGTTCCACGCCGGCCCCTGTAGCCCTACGCCATGTTGCGTCGGGTCCGGCGCGGAGAAGGGCCCTGGCCCCACTGCGCATGCGCAGTCTTGTGGCGCCGTCTGATGCCATCTGTAGGGGTTAGAATCGCTGCTCCTGAGGCCATGTTGACGTCGCCGAGAAACGCGACGGTGTTTACGACGGCATCAACACTTAGCCTCAGGATCAGAAAGTCCCGCCCAGGGAATTTCTTTGAACACAAACGTTGCAAAAATTCAATACCCACAAGAGCAGGAGATGAAATCATGATGCGTCTATTGCTTCAGATGCAGTCGCATGTAACCACGTGACTGAGTGACTGCACGGCTGAGGCAGGGGCCATCATGGCCGGCCCCAATTCGGCCATAAACAGGGATTCTCCGCCCGATCGGCGATTACGATATCGGCGTCCACCAGAACTGAATTGCTAATGAGGAAGTAATTCTCTATCCCTCGCAAAGCAAATTTACACCTGGAGAGGAACATGAGCGATTCCCGTTGGAATCCCGTGATTGAGCCACCATGTTGAGTGGGTGGCCAGATAGAGAGGTCCCGTGGCTGACCACACCCTCCGTCGGCATCACTGATCAGTCCCCCCCTTCCCGGATCACAAAGCTGCCGCCACCAACCACACCACGCATAGTGATTCAGGCCCCCCCCCCCCCCACTCCTGTGTTTTCTAGGTTCCCCCCTTCCCCCAAGTAAGGCGTGACCCACCTGCCCACCCCCACAGAGACACCCTGGATAAGGGACCTCCACAGAGTTGACTGCTGTCAATTTCCAGCCAAACATTTCAGAATTACTCAAGTGGGTCATGGGGTGACTGGAATGCGCTCAACTCTCTTTGATGTGGTTGCTGTTTGTAAACATTATGGTCACAAAAAAGAGTTACTCATCCATGAAGGATGATGAATGGAGCAAGGCTCACAGCTGCGTGTGTGGAAGTTGTCAATCACAGCCCACGGAGAGAAATTAATGAATGCTTGCAGCTAAAGGATCTGAGGGGTTTGAACACTAATCTTTCTTTCCACAAATGGGCATGTAGTGTTCCTTTGTCTGAGCCAGCAGGCATATTGAAAGCCCATATGCCAATAGTAACAGGGGGTCTCTGCCAAGCCCCTCCCCCTCACTATTCAGTGGGTCTCCTATTCAGGGAGTCTCTAAGGGGGTGTCTACGTATCTAGGTGGTCTGTGTGGGGTATCTTATCTAAAGGGTCTCGGTGGGGGGTCTCTGGGGTGGGGGTCGTGGGGAGCTCTGGTAAGGGAGGAGTGGGAAGTTCGTGCATGGTGGAGGGGGAGGGAGGGTGGCCCTCAGGTGGACTTTGGGAACAACCTTCTTAAGGGATTATGCCCTTGGCCCACAGCGAGGTCCATCACAGCTTACATCGCCTCAGCATCAGGCTGGGACCCAGCTGTGTCCAGGGATCCAGCAGACCTCCGACTTTTGTCTCGCCTAGGGGTTCCTGCCTCCACCTGATGTGCATCAACAGCTGTGTGGTGCTCACCAGATTGTGCCCCAGAATTCTGACCACTAAAATATCCCACCGAGATGCACGTATCTGCTTTGCTGGAGGGTGGGGATGATCACTGTGATGCCTTGATTGTGTCCTCTTTGGAGCTCCCGTGAGAGAAAAGAGCTAACGTTTCGAGTCCGATGACTCTTTGTCAAAGCTAAAGACAGAGAACGTTGGAAATATTTATACTGTGGAGTGAGAATGAAAGATGAGTCATAGCCACAGAAACCCAGGGAAACCGGGTGCTAATGGCCACAGATACCAAGGGGAAAGAGTGTTAATGGCAGTCCCCAGAGAGGACAAAAGATGTGAAAGGCCAACCAGCAGGGAAACTAACATCAGAGGATGAACTGTAGATCTGGGGAGAGGGGAGGCAAAGAGGAGAAAGGTGAAGGAAAGGCAGATAAGGTTTGGGGGTCGGGGGGTTAAATATATATCAAGAAAAAAATAAATGGTAAAAGACAGTTAAAATGAAATGGGATGAAAACAAATGGGTCGAGGTGGGGTAGGGCTGATCATCTGAAGTTGTTGAATTCGATGTTGAGACTGGAAGGCTGTAGCGTGCCTAACCGGAAGATGAGATGTTGTTCCTCCAGTTTGCGTTGAGCTTCGCTGGAACATTGCAGCAGGCCAAGATTAGACATGTGGGCATGGGAGCAGGGTCTTGTGTTAAAATGGCAAGCAATGGGAAGGTCAGGGTCCTGAATGCGCACAGACCGAAGATGCTCAGCAAAGCAATCACCCAGTCTGCGTTTGGTCTCTCCGATATAGAGGAGACCACATTGGGAGCAGCGACTGCAGTAGACCAAATTGGAAGAGGTGCCAGTGAAACGCTGCTTAACCTGGAATGAGTGTTTTGGGTCTGGGATGTTAAGCATGGAAGAGGTAAAGGGGCAGGTGTTAAACCTTCTGCGATTGCATGGGAAGGTGCCATGGGTGACAGGAGAGGTACTGGGTATGGTGGACGAGTGGATTAGATTATCTTGGAGGGAACGGTCTCTGCGGAATGCTGACAGAGGGAGAGAAGGGAAGATGGGGGCAGCAGGGTAGCATGGTGGTTAGCATAAATGCTTCACAGCTCCAGGGTCCCAGGTTCGATTCCCGGCTGGGTCACTGTCTGTGTGGAGTCTGCACATCCTCCCCCTGTGTGCATGGGTTTCCTCCGGGTGCTCCGGTTTCCTCCCACAGTCCAAAGATGTGCGGGTTAGGTGGATTGGCCATGCTAAATTGCCCGTAGTGTCCTAATGAAAGTAAGGTTAAGGGGGGTTGTTGGGTTACGGGTATAGGGTGGATACGTGGGTTTGAGTGGGGTGATCATGGCTCGGCACAACATTGAGGGCCGAAGGGCCTGTTCTGTGCTGTACTGTTCTATGTTCTATGTGTTTGGTGGTGGCATCACGCTGGAGTTGGTGAAAATGGCGGAGGATTATGCTTTGCATACGGGGGCTGGTGGGGTGAAATGTGAGAACGAGGGGGACTCTATCCTTGTTCTGAGAGGGAGGGGAGGGGGCAAAGGTAGTGGCGCGGGGGATGGATCGCACACTGTTGAGGGCCCTCTCAACAACTGTAGGTGGGAAATTATGGTTGAGGAAGAAGGAACACATTTTTGAAGCACTATTTTGGAAAGTGGCATCATCGGAACAAATGCGACGGAGGCAAAGGAGTTGAGAGAAAGGGATGGAGTCCTCACAGGGTGTAGGGTGCGAAGAGCTGTAGTCCAGATACCTGTGGGAGTCAGTGGGCTTGTAGTGGATATTAGTGGATAGTCTATTGCCAGAAATGGAGACAGAAAGATCAAGGAAGGGAAGGGAAGTGTCTGAGATGGACCGGGTGAAAGAGTTGATGAATGTTTCCAGGTCTGGACGAGAGCATAACGCGGCACCAAAATAGTCATCTATGTATCGGTAAAGGAGTTGTGGGAGGGGGCCCGAATAGGTCTAGAACAAGCAACGTTCCACATACCCCATAAAAAGATAAGCGTAGCTAGGACCCATGCGAGTACCCATTACTCCACCTTTGATTTTGAGAAAGTGGGATGAGTTAAAGGAGAAGTTACTGAGAGATAGAACGAGTTCAGCCAGGCGGAGGAGAGTGTTGGTGGATGGGAATTGTCCGGGTCTCTTTTCGAGAAAGAAGCGAAGGGCTCTCAGGCCATCCTGGTCCGGGATGGAGGTGTAGCGGGATTGCACATCCATGGGGAATAGAATGCGGTTCGGGCCCGCCAACTGGAAGCTGTCAATATGACGCAGGGCATCAGAGGAATCCCGGATGCAGGTGGGGAGGGAATGGACCAGAGGAGTGAGGATGGAGTCAAGATAAGAAGAAAAAGTTCGGTGGGGCAGGAGCATGCTGACACAATGGGCCTGCCGGGACAGTCCTTTTTGTGGATTTTGGGAAGTAGGTAAAAGCGGGCTGGGTTGGGAGACGAGCTGTCCGGGGTTGGGAGACGGGCTGTCCGGGGTTTGGAGACGGGCTGTCCGGGGTTGGGGGACGGGCTGTCCGGGGTTGGGAGACGGGCTGTCCGGGGTTGGGGGTTGGGGGACGGGCTGTCCGGGGTTGGGAGACGGGCTGTCCGGGGTTGGGGGACGGGCTGTCCGGGGTTGGGAGACGGGCTGTCCGGGGTTGGGAGACGGGCTGTCCGGGGTTGGGGGACTATGAGGTTGGAAGCCGTAGGGGGAAGGCATCCGGAGGAAATGAGGTCACTAACGGTGTTGGAGATAATGGTTTGATGTTCAGTGGTCTGGTCATGGTCCAGGGGGAGGTAAGAGGAAGTATCTGAGAGTTGGCGCTCAGCCTCTGCGAGGTAGAGGTCAGTGCGCCAGACGACAACAGCACCCCCTTTGTCGGCAGGTTTGATGACAAAGTCGGGGTTAGACCTGACGGTGCAAAAAGTAGAAAGTTCGGAAGGGGAGAGGCTGGAATGAGGATTCTCAAGTTTGGCACCCCACTGCCAGTCCAGGCCTTTCCTGGAGGATACACAGAGGGCATTGGTAGCCACACGTGAGGTTAGAGTGTTGGGAGGAGGGGATGTGAAGGCGGGGTTGAGGGTGGAGGGAGGGTTTGGTGTCACATGGAGAGTTGGGGGGGGGTGGATGCTCGATTGGGGGTGGAAAGGTCTCAGAGGTGGGGCATTAGTGTCTACTCAGTTATGCTGCCCGTTTTAGGTTGTTGACCTTGTTGCCCGACCTGGTTGGTGGGGGGCTGGTAAGTGCGGGGCCGGCGAATCAGCTGACGAGCCTTCATTTGTGGCGAGAAGCCCCTGGTGCCCCATTAATTAGATTATTGTAAAGATTATTATTATAAGTGGATGAATTAACGTTGAATAACGTTGCCGGCCTCGCTGGACCGAGTGGCGGGAAGCTCGCGGCAGTCCCCGCTCACTACCACACTGAGAAATCTTTCTGGAGAATCGCATCCCAAGCTGCTATTCCTGACCTATGACAGCACATTAAAAACATGCCAAAAGACCATGAGGCCGTTAACATTCTGGAGTAGCATCTCCCAGGAGTATCCAGTGATGAGTAAAACAAGCATTTTGTTGGTACGTTGGAAGGTTTTATTTTCTGTTCTCACAAAGATGAAGATGGCACAAAGGACCTGGCTGAAGACCCCAGCTGATATGCACATTGCCCTCTCCCCCTGTGAATCTGATTGGAGTGAGGTCGTGAGGACCAAGCAGGCTCCCCTTCAAGGTAAGTGAAAGTGTCGTGTGTCGCAAAGGTCGGCCGGCGTGGTCTCGAAGGTTAGCTAGTTGGGTGCTGGGAAAAACAGTGTCCTAGACAGATATTGTGAAGCCAGAAAGGACAATGCTAGCTGTCCAACTCCAAGGACATGAAAGCAGGGGTGCAAGAGGTTCAACTTCTTTACACGAGTTGTAAAGTTCAATTTATCTTCAGATACCAGATCTGATCAGATACAAACCTCAAACACTGCTCAAAGTACCACCCCCCCCCCCAATTACTCACTTACTAACAGTCTCCATTAATCAAGATTTACACCTCACATTCATAGCTTCACCTCACCCTCACTTCACACTGCTGCAACAAGCAATTAATACAGCATTGTTTGCAAACCTCCCAACTCCATCTGGCAGCTTGCACACACTATTCAGCCTTGATAACCACATTATCAAAACACCTTTTCAAGAAAGGAAGCTGATAATGCTTGTCTGAAGCAGACCCCCATTAAGATACGGTAAAACCAGAAAGTATGGTAGGAGTTAAAACGTCACTAAGGCATGGTAACATGAATACATTGATACAAGAATCACAAAATGTTAGTGTGCAGTGATTAGGAAGGCAAATGGAATATTGCCATTTACTGTAAGGGCAATGGAACATAAAACGTAGGCCAATTCTACTGCAACGTTTACAAAATTAATTTTACAGGACGTGAGCGTCGCTGGCTGGGCCAGCATTTATTGACCGTCCCTAACTTCCCTCCATTTCAGAGGGCATTTGAGAGTCAACCACATCACTGTAGATCTGGAGTCACATGTAGGCCAGATCAGGTAAGGATGCAGATTTCCTTCCCTAAAGGACGTTAGAGCCTTGGTGAGACAGCAGCCTGTGTTGTGTAGAGTTGTGGTCTCTTTATTTGTAAAAGGAAATAATTGCGCTGTTAAGCGTTCAGAGAAGTTGCACTCGGCTTATTCCTGAGATGAAAGGTCTTCCTATGAAGAAGAGCTGATCAGCTTGAGCCATTACCCTTTGGAGTTTAGAAATATGAAACATACGTGGTCCTGAGGGAACTTGATAGGGTGGATACCGGGGAGGATGATTCTATTGTGGGAGAGATTCAAACCAGGAGACACAGTTAAAGAATAAGAGTTCAACATTTTAAGATGGGGATGAGGAAAGTTTTCGCCTCGGAGGGCCATTGGCCTGTGGGGCTCACATCTTCAGGATGCACAGGAGGTTTGGCCCAGTGAGTGTATTCAAGGCAAAAAATTGTGATAGACAAGGGATTTGAGGGATTCCGGGGCTGGAGGGGCTATCGATAGTGAAGTGGCTTTATCTAATGATGGAACAGGCTCAAAAGGGCGGAATGCCTGTGTGGAGTTTTCACATTCTCCCGTGTTTGCGTGGGTTTCACCACCACAACCCAAAGATGTGCAGGGTAGGTGAATTGGCCATGCTAAATTGCCCCTTAATTAGAAAAAATGAATTGGACACTCTAAATTTATATATATATATATTAAAAAAAGAGAAACCCCATGGTTTGAACGGCCAGGGCACGCTCGGAAGGCTAGTTCTGTTTTTATTTCTTATGTTCTTTTGCTCTTTAACACATTGCATCACACTGGCAGGCACAGCGGCACAGTGGTTAGCACAGCTGTCTCAGCGCCAGGGATACGGGTTTGATTCCTGCCTTGGGTCACTGTCTGTGCGGAGTCTGCACATTCTCCCTGCGTGTGCGCATGGGTTTCCTCCGGGTGCTCCGGTTTCCTCCCACAGTCCAAAGATGTGCAGGTTAGGCAGATCGGCCACGCTAAATTGCCCTTAGGTGTCCAAAGATTATGTAGGTTGGGTGGAGATAGGACGGGGGAAGTGGGCCTAGGTAGGGTGCTCTTTCAGCAGGTAGGTGCAGACCCAATGGGCAGAATGGCCTCCTTCTGCACTGTAGTCCCAGCAGCCACGGACACAGCACTGCATGGCAGGCAGACAAAGGCCCATGGAAGTCAGACCTTAATCCAACCACTTCTTTCTATCAAGCTGAACATGGATCTTCTGTGTACTACTATTCCAACATATCATTTCTGATAGGCAATCAATATTAGTTCGTTAGAATTGGAGAGCTGGGCAGCACGGTGGCTCAGTAGGTTAGCCCTGCAGCCTCACGGCGCCGAGGTCCCAGGTTCGATCCCGGCTCTGGGTCACTGTCCGTGTGGAGTTTGAACATTCTCCCCGTGTTTGCGTGGGTTTCGCCCCCACAACCCAAAGATGTGCAGGCTAGGTGGATTGGCCACGCTAAATTGCCCCTTAATTGGAAAAAATGAATTGGGTACTCTAAATTAAAAAAAAGAATTGGAGAGCTGCTAAAGCACAGAATGAAGCCCGTTGATCCATTGTGCCTGCACACTCCTCGAAAGAGCCAGAGTGCCAGTCCCCCCACTTTCTTCTCATAACCCTGCACAACCTTCCTTCACAGATAACAGCCTAATTCCCTTTTGAGTAGCTTGATTGAATTTAGTACGTGCACGCTGGCCTCCTAATGTTAAATCTGGTTTCCAGTACAGGTCTCGTTGTATTGAGGCGTTTTATCTTTTCAGCTGCCAGAGTCTGTAATGAGGTGGAAACGCCTTCCAGGTTGATACATAATGGAGCCCGCAGTCAGTTAATGACATTTTCCCTCTGAAGCCGAGAGATAATAACTGGTGCCATTGTACTCTATATCAGTAACTTATTTGTGAAGATGGGTTTTCCCTCATAAAGAAAGTCCGATTGCAGATACCAATAAAAAAGGCGAATGAGGAAGCAAAATAGTTGCGAGCCGGCGAGAAGGCATTGGTTCCGTGTTGATTCAGAACCGTAGAAAACAAGAACAGGAGGAGGCCATTCGGCCCTTCGAGCCTGATCTGCCATTCATTATGATCATGGCTTATCATCCAACTCAATAGCCTAATCCCGCTTTCCCCCCATATCCTTTGATCCTCTTCACCCTCAGTCTTATATCTAACTGCTTTGTGATAACAGACACTGTTTCGGCCGCAACTACTTCCTCTGGTAACAAATTCCACAGGCTCACCACTCTCTGGGGTGAAGAAATTTCTCCCCGGTTCTGGACACCCCCACCATCGGGAACATGCTTCCTTCATTTATCCTGTATCGCCCTGTTCGAATTTTATAGGTTTCTGCGAGGTCTCCCAGCCCCACCCCATTCTTCTAACCTCACAGTGGATATAATCCTAACCAACTCAATCTCTCCTCATACGTCAGTCCTGCCTCCCTGCCATCCGTCCGGTACACCTGCTCCGTCCTCCCTCTAGAACAAATGGTTTTTCAAAATTTAGAGTACCCAATTTTTTTTTTCCCAATTAAGGGGCAAACGACCTAACCCAGCACATCTTTGGGATGTGAGGGAGAAACCACGCAGACACGGGAATGTGCAAACTCCGTACGGACATTGACCCAGGGCTGGATCAAACCTGGGTCCTCAGCGCCGTAGGCTGCAGTGCTAACCACTGCACCGCCATTCACTTGCTCTTAGTTTTTCCAAACAGTTCTCGATCATTTGTCAGCCTAAACAGTATTTCCGTTGCTGCCTTATTTGATTGGCTTCTTAAATTACCGCAGCTCTCTCAGAACATGATGCTCCCCTGCTCTAAATTGTTTGCTGCTAATGTTTGTTCTCTCGACACCAGACGGTGCCTTGATCACTCAGCTGCTTTCCATATCTCACAGCGAGATCTCCCCGGCCTTTACTGCGTGTCCTCCTCGTCTCCTCTCGGCATCCCAAAAGAGATGTCTGACACTTGAAGGAGCAGACCGGTTCCTTGGGGACTTTCTCCGCCTTTTGAGCAATGGAAGCAAGAGCTTGTTATTGGAGAAGCAAATCGGAGATTCTTCACGTAAATGGACTCAACTCGACATTTGAAATCAACGGAAGTTAAAATGATGAAAATGGGCACCCGACTTGCTTTCTCCCATTTGACACTGTCGTAGAGTTAGGATTTACCTCAGGATTTAGGGCACAATTCAGCAGACTCAAGTTAAAGTCTGGTTTTGGGCATGTTTGGCGAGGTGTTTCGCCATGGCCATGTTGGCAAGATGGCGGCCCGCATTCAACGGCAGTGCCAACATCCATGAGATTCTCAACATTGCTGGCTCTCATCGTCTGATTTCACCCAACTTGCCCCTCAGCTGCTCGCTGCTAACAAGAGGGAGGTGTGTTTAATCCTCCCTCAGCGCTCACTCCCCGTCAACATACAAGCATGGCGGCGCTCAGACCTGCTCCTCACTGTGGCAATGCCAACCCGGCCAGGCTCATCGACACTGTCAATGAGAGGTGGGTCATCCTGTCCGCACGAGAGGGTCAGAGGGCAAGCAGCAGGGTCAGCAATGCTGCCTGGGATGCAGTGGCTGTCAGTACAGGCAGCATGACCAGGAGGTCCATCGTCCAATGTCGGAAGAAGACCAACGACCTCGAATGAGCAGCGAGGGTAAGTTGCCACCTCTCTCCTGGCATCAGTTCCGCCTGCCACCCCTCAAATTCCCAAACCTCCCCCAATCTCCATCCCAATCCACTGACTGACCCCTCGCACCTCCCAATATCTGACCTTTGCTCTTGTTCCTCAGAACCCCCGGCACCTACCAGCACAACACCTTCATGTCCATGTGCAGTGTCTGCACATGCCGCCTGCTAAAGACTCCCCGATTGATCAAGCCCATACCTTGCAATGCCATCTCTTTGACCCGCAGGAGAAGATAGCCCATAATAAGCAGGAATGGGCCAAGACGGAGGGAGGCCTCACTTCCCTTGAGGAACAGTCCCTGGAAATTGGGTTGGGGGGGGACGGGGGTTGCCCGAGGAGACGGCAAGCGAGGTTGGCCTGCATCACTGCCCCCCCCCCCCCCCCGCCTTATCACTCAAGAGAATACCTCAAGAGGAGATCTCCGAGGAAACCACGGGCGAGGCATCACAGCTATCACCCGCATCTTCCATCAGGCAGAGACACACACCTCGGCGGGCGACATTAATGGGCAGGCTTATGGGGCACAATGTGGTGAGCACCACACAGTTGCTGATGCGCTTCAGGCAGGAACATCCAAGGGTTACAATAGTCAAAAGTCTGCTTGATCAAGGGCAGCACGGTGGCACAGTGGGTTAGCCCTGCTGCCTCATGGCGCCGAGGTCCCAGGTTTGATCCTGGCCCTGGGTCACAGTCCGGGTGGAATTTGCACATTCTCCCCGTGTCTGCGTGGGTTTCGCCTCCACAACCCAAAGTTTGTGCAGAGCAAGTGGATTGGCCAAGTTAAATTGTCCCTTAATTGGAAAAAAAAAAATTAATTGGGCACTCTAAATGTATATAAAATAAAAAGAAGTCTGCTTGGTCCCAGGAGTCAGCTATGTCCCAATCAGATGCCGAGCCTCTGGACAAGGTTCTCCAGAGCTGATGCAGATGATAGGACATGGCCATGGGATTCAGGAGGAAGTGTCAATGATATTCCAGTGACTGTGAGGCTGATTGGAAGAGTCCCAAAAGCTGCAGGCGCAGGAGATGATGCCGACAATGCGAGGCAGCGAGGCCAACACCACTAGGGTGGCGACCGCAGTGGAGCACCTGGAGCACAACGTCCCTTTTTGAGTGGTGGTGTCCAAGACTTGGCCCAGTCTGTGACCACCATGGCTGATGGCTTCAGGATCATGTCCCTGTTGCTGAGGATGTGCCCCAGATGCAGGTGGGCATCGCCGAAGCACTGCTGAACATTGCCGAGGGCGTTGACACCATAGTGCAGAGAATGGGGAACCTCCAGGACTGGCAGCGCCAGGTGACTCATTTCGTGTTATTCATCCTGGGGTAACACGGACTGCAACACGATGCAGATAAACGATAAAGCATGCACCAAACAAAGACTTTGGTTCAAGAATATTTATTGAACTTCAGTAATGAAGCGCACAGCTGCCCGTGGGTTGACTCTCTACTAATCTAAGTAAACTAACTAACTAACTATCTAGACCAGGCTAGCTCTGATCCACGTGCAGAAGGTGTTGAATGATTTGTACACCCTGACTGTCACTACAGTTGTCACCAGTGGAAAGAGGCGGAGTGCTGATGCCTCGTGTGTTTTATAGTTGGAAGCCCCCCTCTGGTGTTCTGTCTGATGATTGGTTGTGTTCTGTTCTGTATGTTGATTGGCTCACCTGGTTGTCTGTCACTGCCTGTCTTTACCTCATGTTGTGCATGGGTGCATATTATGACAACTCAGAGGCCTCTGGAACTCACTCCAGCTGCCTCTCTGTCCCATGGAGTCACCCAGGGCCCAACAGGCAGCTTCAGGGAGGTGGGGGAGGGCTGGAAGCCAACTGGAGGCTTGCCACTAAGGAGGTTATGGTGGTCTCCATTTCTTCTGAATCCCCTCCTTCCTGACACTGGAGCATCTTGAGGGCAGCGGGCAGAACAGGGTGGCACGGCGACGCCTGTGTCACCAGCAAGTCGGCCGGGGCCTCTCGACTCCTGACCCTCCAGAGGACACCCACCAAGGTCAAAGGCCACAGGTCACAGAAAGCAGCAGGCTGTCTCCACCTCTGATGCGCATTCTGGGGAGACACCTAGATGTAGCATGAAAGAGCAAGAAGAGAGAGGATCGCTGAGTGGGTGCTGGGGTGGGGGGGTCACTATCTGTATCTAGTGGGAATAGAAATCTGCCACAGCAAAATAATCACTTAAAACGTGTCACGCCTCATACATGTCAAGCCTCTTGTCACTCAATCTTCACAGCGGGCCTGCCCGCACTCCTGCCCCTTGTTGCCCTCCGCTCCCCCTGCCCCCGGGCACAGACGGTCCAAGATCAAAATGCCCCCAATGCTGACCCCATTCAGATGATGGGTGTGAGCGCGCTGTCAGCAGATAGACTCACAGCGAGTGATCATCACTCTGCTGCCATGTGTATTGACCAGCTGACACAGGTCCTTCCCACCGGAGTGATGTTGGGGAGGGGGAACAGGTTTGTCGGAGAGGGAACAGTGTGATGTGGGGTGCAGGGATTGGGGTAGGGGGGAGAAATAGGGAGGGGGGTTGAGCTTACAGACCCACCCTCGCCCCACTGGGAGGTACCAGATTGAGGAGGGCAGAGCAGACCACCGCAAAGTGGGAGACCCTCTGGGTGGTGTACTGAAAGGCACCTTCGGAGAGGTCAAGCATTGGAATTACATTTGGAGTAGCCCGATGCACCACTCAATGACAGCGTGAGTGGCAACGTGAGCATTATAACCGATGTCCACCTCGGTCTCAGACCTCTGCACCGGCGTCATCAGCCATGACCTCAGCGGCTATCCCTTGTTCCCATGAGCCAAACTGTCATTCTAGGGTGGTCCTTGGACATTCAGGGAGTGGAACCCCCTTCCTGTTAATATTGGGAACACCTGATGCCCCAGCGCGCACATGGCCAATGCCTGGCTTGGATCGATCCCTGGTCCGGGGGCATCCTGCCAATGGCAGCGAATCCAATATGGTCAGATGCCCGGGCGTACAGAACACCCATCATATCTTGGATGCACCTATGGGCTGAAGATTGTGAAATGCCACATTGATCTCCGCTGGAGCACTGGAATGACCTAATGGCGGAGTTTATGGCTGCAGTGACCTTCACTGGGAGTGGGTGCCCTCCTCCTCCATGGACTATCATGTCCCCAACAGGTACCACACTGTCTTCTTGCTGAGACACAATCTTCTGCGGCATATGATGTCCGTCAGCTCGTTGATTGACCAACAATGCTTGTACACCTTGTGTCTTCACTGGCCTCTCTCTCCGGGTCCCTCCTCAGCCTGATGGGTGGCCGGTTTCAGGGTCTGCGGCGGCCCTGTGCGCATGAGGTGCTGCCTCCGGCCTACGATGTCAGCGTCTGCCTGCCGCGGTTGCCAGAAGCAATGCCAGAAAACATTGTTATATCTGGAAGGAATTGGAGAGAGAGACCGACAATCAGTTTGGGATTCCATCCCGGTACCCTCAAATCCCCCAACCTCCCCTATCCTTACCAATGACTGTCCCGCCTTCTCTCAGGGTGCCATTCAGTGAGCCGTTTGTGCTGGCAAACCTTGCTCTGCCTCTCACCCCCAGCCGCATCAGGAGCCCCAATACCCTTGACCTCTGCCGGGAACATTAGGGAGGCCGTGCTCAGCTGCCTTCCGCTCATCCTCACACTTACTCTTTAGTCATGAGAGGATCCTTAGTCCTGAAGCCTCGCTCTTTAGTGCTTGCCTGTTGGCAGCTGCCTCTATGCTGCTGACGCTCCTAGAGTTCAGGCAAACTGTTCAGGAATTAACATTTGCTGGACATGCAGTGCGCTAAACATCCTCTGAGACATGGCACCTGTACCTTCTGTCATGTGAGAGTACCCTTAAGAAATTGGCGTTATAAATGGGTGTGTATACAAATATCTGTAGTGAGAGTACCTTCAAAAAATGTGTGTTTATTACTGCAGAGAGGGGGTGGAGCTGGGCTGTCTGTCAGCTTTTTACTTTTGTTTTAGGCTGTTTGCTGCAGTGTGTGTTTTAGTTTTGTTTTCAGAGCTGGATAGCTTCAGTCACAGCCAGAAGATGTATGAATCTCTCTCTGTAATCTGAAGACTGTACATTGATCCTGGTGATTTAAAACTAATAACAGTAGTGACTTTAACCTGATGTGCTTCTGGTAAAAGGTGTTTTAAGTCTTATGTTAAAAGGAAAGCTTAAAGGATTACTTAGTGTTGTATTCTTTGGAGGTTATCTTTGAATTGATGGTTGCTAAGATGTTCACTGTATGTTTCAAAAAGGTTAACTTGAGTTCATAGAATAAATATTGTTTTGCTTTAAAAAATACTTTTCCGTTTCTGCTGTCCCACACCTGTAGAGTGGGCCGTGTGCTCCCCACACCACAATCTAGTAAAAGTTGTGGGTCAGGTGAACTCCATGATACACTTTGGGGTTCTCTAAACCCTGGCCCATAACACTTCGAAGAAGCACTTGAGGGTTGAGGAGCGTGAGCTGTTCTTTCAACTAACATGGCTAATTCTGAATTTGAACTAGCCTTCAGCTGCGAAGCTAGAGGCTGCTCACAGTCAAAAGGAAGTGACATTGAATTTCAGGATAGAAGCCACAGGAGGGCTCTGTCCTGGGAGAGTTTGGTAGGACAGACAGACAGGCTGAAGCTGTGGTTGTCCCGGTTATGGGTCTCCACAATATTTTAAAGATGGCTTGAAGGTCTCACAAAGCCTCCACCCCCAAGGCCCAGGGGCGACCCCTGACCTGGAACGTTTTAGCCCCCCGTCCAAGCCCAACCCCCTGAAGGGCCGTTCACCACCCCCCCCCCCCCCCCCCCCCCCCCCCCCGCCCCCCCGAGCACTGGAGCAGCAGCACCAGTGCCTTAGAGCTGCATGCGGATAAATAAAAATGGTTACTCGCCTTCTCCGTTTTTGCAAAGGAGTACTAACCGCCGGCGTGACTTCCCGCTGGAGAGTTGGGTAATTCCCCGGAGGCGGCTGCATTCGACTTTAATCTTGTTAATGAGATTGAAATGAATGCAAATGAGAGTTAATGATATTCTCGGCACTTTTGGGAAAGATCCGGAACTTGCCATCGTGAGTGGGCCGTGTGAATCGCAAAATGGCTTGTTCCCGGTGTGAATCTCGATTTTGCCCTCTCCCGCAATTCACCCCACGCGCCTCCAAACCACACTGGGCGCAATGCGGTCGCTGAACATCAGAATCGATTCACGTCTTCAGAGGCATTCCACCCGAGAGGACGGGACTGGATGCTGCCAGATGTCGGTGTGTTCTCCATTGAACCACTCAAGCTCACAACGGCAACAGAATGAGGAGGGAAGTCAAAGTCTAACATCGATTGAGAAACAGCTCGAATGTTTCAGGGTCTAGAGGGAGGAGGATTGTCATTGGTGTGGGAGTGCGGGTGAGGTGAGCACTAGCTGGTCCAAGCCAAAGCTAACACTGTCAATTCTCACCTAAACCTCTCACACTATGTGAAGTCTCCGTGAGACTTTTACCTGGTGTAGGGATTATGGAGAGCTGGACCCTTTCCCTCGTTTAGTAACACAGTAGCTGATCAAGAATTGGCATATGAATGAAGGAACAGAGGAGTAATGAAGTCAATCCTCTGGCATTCGAACTGTCAAGGGACTTGGCACAATAATGTTGGCTTCTGAATTTAATTAAACCACAAAGTTGTAATAGCCCTTGGGTTAGTATGTAACAGTGATCCCTGGAGGCCCCTGATGACGCATAGGGAAAAAATTGTTAATATTATGGTCTAAAAAAAGTAAAGACCGCAAATTAGAGAAGCTTGATTGAAAATATGTTTGGGTTTTAATGAAATGAGCCAAGGATTTTCAAATGCTTCACAGTTGAGTTGATGTGAGTAACCTTATTAAAAGCAATTACATTACTAGGTAATGAAAATGGTTCAATTATATCAAGAAATACTCAGAGAAATAATGCATTAGAAATTCCTAACGTACTCATTTGCAAGGCAGCATTTCACCATTGGAAAGTTTGCGCTATACTCCCCATGAAGGCCATTGCTAACTTAAAAGAACCAAACCACCCAATGAGAAGAAAAACGAACAAGATTTTACCTTTTACTTTAGCAATCAAAGCAAAATCAGCATTAATTAACAGACGATTCAGTAGAATCTAGAAGTTAGACTATAAATAGCTCATACGACAAAGGTAGGTGACACGGATTTACCAGCAGTTGTTTCCACAGCTGAGGGACATGTGTGTCCTCAACGTCCGACCAAACTCGGTCTTCCTCAGGTAGATTCATCTCATTTTCTTCACTCGTGATTTGGTCATTCAGTCCCCTCCAACAATAGCTTTACTCCATCCCAAGTTCCATTGATGTGGTTGATCACCAAAGAAATGCATTTTTGCAGAATTTCTTTAGCTTAGCTCATGATGGTCTTAATGAAATGGATTCCCAGGATCACCTTCATCCTTTTCACCTGTCCCACACACACACACAGCTCTCCAAGGCCTCCCAGCAACCACAAAGGCCTCCCAGCAACCACACCTGAGGGTTTATGTGTTCTGTTTTTGGATTAAATTAGTCTCTGTTTCCCTAGCAATTTGAATTTACTGTTTGATATCCCAGAAACATTTTGCTACAAATGCAGAATTCAAAAGGTACAACTCCCCTTCCCAGAAATGGAGGTTTTCATTCAGGGACTGTCACAAACGGATGCAGGCTTCAAAACCAGAGACAGTGCAGAAAACAGCTCGCACATGGTTTTCTCCCTTGTTCACAATGGAATGCTTGTAGAACACTTTTCCCAATTGAAACAAAAAACAGATCTTGATGTAAGCAATATTTTGGACACCGAGATGAGTTGTCAGCAATTCTGTTGACATGTTGTGTGCTTGGCTAATCCGTAAAAGCCAATCCAGCTAAGACTTCTGTAATCAAGTCTCTTTAGGCATCTGGCGTGACCTGTATTGATTGATTGACTTTTATCGTCACATGCACCGAAGTACGGTGAAAAGTATTTTTCTGCGGCCAAGGGAGCATGCACTGTATGTACATAGTGGACAAAAGAATAATCGGGAGAATACATTGACAAATGCCACATCAACAGTGATTGGTTACAGTGCGGAACAAGGGCCAAACAAAGCAAGTTCATGAGCAAGAGCAGCGTAGGACGACGTGAATAGTGTTCTTACAGGGAACAGATCAGTCCGAGGGGGAGTCGTTGAGGAGTCTTGTAGCTGTGGGGAAGAAGCTGTTCCTATGTCTGGATCTGGGGGTCTTCAGAATTCTGTGTCTTCTGCCTGATAGAAGGGTCTGGAAGAGGGCAAAACCTTGGTTGGGAGGGGGTCTCTGACAATGTTTTTAATCTGTCAATGATTTGGAACTTGCAGTTTTGTGAATAGGGTATTTGATGTCACTAATAGGGCTGCGGCAGGAGTTTAAATGTGAGCACTTGTTTGGAGAGAATATAATTACTGGCATATTCTGGACACTACAGAGGATGAAAATGGAGGTTTACTGTGGTAAAAACATCAAGGTTTCAAGGATCTAGGCTTCCTAATTCTTCCGCGGGAGTGCTGCTGGAGGAAGTGGGCATGGAATGGTAGCCCTTTTGGGAAAGCCAGAGCACCATTTCCACAGGACAGTGTTGGGGGTAAATGAAACAGGTGATACCAATGGTGTGCCCACCTTGAAGATCTGGCTTGGCATGAAAACGATTTGCTGGCTTCAAAACAAAAATGGATAAGATGCGGCTGCCTCCACTGCAGCTGGCACATGAGGAAGTGGAGCTATCGTTCCCTCATTCCCCCACCACTCCAAAACCTCTTGCAGCGGCATAGTGCGTGTCTATGTACTCAAAGCTTCACAAACCGGTGGCACCTGATAATAATCGCTTATTGTCACAAGTAGGCTTCAATGAAGTTACTGTGGAAAGCCCCGAGTCCCCACATTTCGGTGCCCGTTCAGGGAGGCTGGAACGGGAATTGAACCCGCGCTGCTGCCTGGTTCTGCATTACAAGCCAGCTGTTTAGCCCACCGTGCTAAACCAGCCCCTTAGTACTACCCATTCAGAGGGCAAGGCGGTAAATATCAGGAGGTGGAAGAAGAAGGAGGTGATCTTTTCGTATAGGGTCCTTTACCAAAAAAAGGCCACATTGGAAATCATTGATGTGGGTCGCCCGGATGCAGCAGAGGAGTAAGGGGATTGGAGATATTCCTCGAAATCATGGGAACATTCGGCCTTCGAGCCTGCTCCGCCATTCAGTAAAACCATGGTGGAGCCAGCCGTGATCTGAACTCCATCGTTCCTGTATTCCCCCATGACCCTCGGTTCTCTTGCCTAACACAAATCCATCAAATTGAGCCTCGAATTAATTCAATGACCTGCCCCCCACTATGGGGAAGCGATTTCCGCTGAGAGAGAAAAACTCAGAGACAAAACAATTCTCCTCATCACAGAATTAAAAAGGGAAACCAATCAGTGGGCAGCACGGCAGCACAGTGGTTAGCCCTGATGCCTCACGGCGCCGAGGTTCCAGGTTCAATCTCGGCTCTGGGTCACTGTCCGTGAGGAGTTTGCACATTCTCCCCGTGTGTACATGGGTTTCGCCCCCACAACCCAAAGATGTGCAGGGTAGGTGGATTGGCCACGCTATATTGCCCCTTAATTGGAAAAAATGAATTGGGTACACTAAATTTACAAAAAAAAAGGGAAACCGCTCATCATTAAAACTGTGCACCCGACATGCACCTTATTAGGACTGTGGCACACCGTTTGTTTTATTCTTCATCCATTATTTACCGAGTGCCTCAGGCGTGTGCTCACGAGAGAGGCCAGTACAATGCAGTGATTGATTCAAGTGGCCTCTCCTCTCCTGTCCATGTGTTCTGTAGAGTTCCACATGATTTAATCATTTGAGATAATCTTGTTGTGTGATTGATTCCCGGTGGAGGAATATTTTGCTCCAACTGTGGGGAGGGAAGAAATCCAGGAGGGAAAGCTGGGTGGAAGACTGGGGACTGGATTCTCCGATCCTGCGGCTATGTCCGCAGGATCCGCCTGGTCTTATGACCAGAAAGTCGACGCCGTCCCTGCTGCCTGTCCGGTGGGGGGCTCGCAGCTGCGCAAGCGTAAAGCCCCGTCTTTACCTGCGGATACGGCCGGAGAATGGTCGGGTCCGTGGCCGCACATACGCACGGTGGCGGCTGTGCCATACAACACGGCACCGGCCGCATGCGGACCTGCCAAAAAACTGCGCCCCCCCCCCCCCCTGTAACCAGCGTCACCACCCCCCGGACCACCCCCCCCCCCCCACCCACCAGTCCCCCCAGCCCACTCCGAAGCCCCCCCCATTTGTGGACACGATTTGGCATCAGCGATCGGATAATCCAGCCCCGGAAGTTTAATTATATGAGTAAGAAAGCGGATGGAAAGGAAAAGAGTAAAGCTAGTGTACAGGATGTGTGACAGGAGACCCCAATGCTCACTCCCAAGTATCTGCGACTTGGGTCACTGCCTGTGCGGAGTCTGCACGTACTCTCAGTGTCTGCGTGGGTTTCCTCCGGGTGCTCCGGTTTCCTCCCTCAAGTCCCCGATTGTCAGCCTGTTGAACGGTGTTGAATGGCCAACAAGTCCTGGTGCTGGAACCAGGGGTAGGGTCACTATCGCTGTGCCACAGGCTCTCCACTGAGAAATCACAATGGTTCAAAGCTCTATTCGAAAATTGTAAGACTGCGGTTAAAGAGAAAAGTGAGTGAAGTCACCAAGCGACCAAAAATCCAGCTTCTCGTGCAACCTAATCCAGACAGTGAGAAAATACCAACAGAATTGCTAACTAGAACATCTTGGCTGGTTTGGCAGGGTCCGTGGAGGGGGAGAAACACAGAACATTGAGAGTCCAGTATAACTTGTACAAAACACAGCTTTAGTTCCAAAGGAGAATTGCATCGAAATATTAACTCTATATTTTCCGCTCTCCACAGATGCTGCCAGACCTGCTGAGTTTTCCCAGTGCTCTCGATTTTTATTCCAGGTCTGCAGCATCCACTCTTTTTGGCTTTGTTTCAGCTAGAAGGTTTATGCAGTGATTTATGCTGTTTAATTCTGGGCTAAATTGTGAAGCTCCATCATTGCCCTTTCTGCTGACAAACTCAATAAATGCAGATCGCATTCTGTTGGTGGAACAGCATTAGATCAAGTACTCTCTTTTAATTAAACATTTAACTGCCCTTTGCTTCTCATGCCCACTACTGGATCAATTGTTTTACTTAAAGACATAATGTCCATTTTGATAACAATGTTCAGTTGAATTGCATCATATTTGATCTCACTCCAGATTTGAGAGCTGTAGAAATGAAATAGTACACATCGTTAAGTATATTTTGAGATATTAAAACTGACATCTTAATTAGAGGAAACCTTTTAAAATTCAGAAGTCCCAGAGTATTAAATGATATATCAAAAGAATTAGCTTTAATAGTACATAGGAACATATTAATTAGGAGCAGAAGTCGGCAATTCAGACCCTCGAGCCTGCTCCGCCACTCAATCAAATCATGCCTGATCTCTTCCTGGCCTCAAATCCATCTCCTCACCTCCCATATCCCTTTAACCTGTTTTTTTAAAAATCAAAAATATATCGATCTCCTTCTTGAAACCATTTAATGATTCAGACTCCACCGCAATGTGGGGCAGTGAGTTCCACAAATTCATCACTCTCTGCGAGAAGTAGTTCCTCCTCAACTCAGTTTTAAATCTACTGCCTCTCAACCTATATCCGTGACCTCTCATTCTAGATTGCCCCACAAGGGGGAGCATTTGGTCTACTTTTAATTTTTTTAATGTCCCTTGTAATATTTTATATACCTTGGTCATATCCCCTCTCATCCTTCTAAACTCCAGCGAGTATGAGCCTCATTTAAGCCAAAAATGGATAACCTCACACTTGTCTACATTAAACTCCATCTGCCAAATTTTGGCCCAATCTCCTAGCCTATCTATATCCGTCTGTCAAACCTTTATCTCTCCTTCACTGCCTGCTTCCCCACCTATTTTAATTTCATCTGCAAATTTTACTATGTTACACTCTGTCCCTGCCTGCAGATCGCTTATATAGATTGTAAACAATTGAAGTCCGAGGACTGAGCCCTTTGGCACTGCATTAGTTACAGTTCGCTAGTCAGTGAAGGAGCCATTTGTCCCGACCCTCTGCTTTCTCTGAGTCAGCCAGTCCTTAATCCAATCTAGTACTCTACCCCCAATCCCCTGTGATCCCACATTCTGGGTCAGTCTTTTATGTGGCACCTTGTCAAATGCCTTCTGGAGGTCTAAATATATCACATTCACAGGTTCCCCATTATCCACCTTGCTGGTAACATCCTCAAAGAAGTCAAGCAAGTTTGTCAAGTATGACTTACCCTTCGTAAAACTATGCTGACAATCGTGGGTTGAGCTGTTTTTCCCAAATGTTCAGTCATCTCCTCCTCAATGATTGATTCCAGCAACTTCTTGAATTGTACCTTGAATTTTCAGGAAGTGGGTTGTAGAATTATTTTCATGATGTTGGATTTTGACTTTGAGCAATGGTGTAAAATGGTTGACAATGAATTGTCAGCTCATTTTACATTCTTCCCAATATTGACCCAAATCTTTCAAGGAGCGGCAGTCATCGCCGGATTGAACATTTCCCCAACTCGACACTGCTCCGCATTTCTTCTGGGGTCTTTCCAGAAATGCGGAGCAGAGCGTCCCTTGGAGAGTTCTGTTGTAACAGGGAGAAGACAGCTCACGCCCCCCCTTCTTACGGCACTTGCCATGTAGGTAAGTTTGAATGTCAGTGAATGGGTAAATGGGCAGGTGAGTGAGCTATGAAGGGTATGATTGTAAGGGTGGGTGAAGTGGGTAAGTCGGTACATTGGGAGGTGGGTGAGGTGGCAGGTGGGTGGCATGGTATTCAGGTCTAGGGGTGGTTGGGTTGGGATGAGATGGTAATTGGGTTGGGGGGGGTTGTCAGGTTTTGGGTGGTGGTAATCAAGTGGTCAGGGGATAGTTAGTTGGATGGTTGGAGGGGTAGTCATGTGGTTAGAGGACTGGGGTGGGGTGGTTGGAGGGTGGTAGTGGAGTAGTCAGGGCCAGAGTTGGGTCGGGTCATGGGGTAGTCAGGACGGTCAGTACCGTCAGGGTGTTGGTCATGGGTATACACAAGTGGGGTTCTGCCATTATCCAAGAGTTAGACTAGTATTTTGCTGTCTAACATTCCCTGGGTAATTATTCAGTTAAGTGCTTCTGTCCGAAGTCTCTGGCTATAACCTCACTGTCGGAGACATTCATGGGAGACCCTGGCAACAGGGAAATTGGTCTATCTGGGAAATTTGCCGATCTGAAATTGAAACTTCCGCACGGTCCCAATGTATATCTCCATCCGGTTTCCAACAATGTGGAGGCCAGGAGTTATGAGCCATTGTTTTCTTTGTTGATTTAGGAGAGGCGAGCATTGCTGGCACAGCCAGTCGGATTGCCCTTGGAAAGGTGGTGGTGAGTCAGCTTCTTGACCCACTGCTGGCCCTGTGGGGTAGGGACACTCACTGCGACTACCAGGATATTGACTGAGCGACCGTTCCACTGAAATCAACAAAAATAAAGAAAATGACCAGAAACCTACCAAGGCCACCGTTGTGGCTACAAAAGGTCAGAGGGTGAATATTCTCCAGTGACCTCTACTGACCTCTTGACACCCCAGGTGACATTTCTACCATCTACAAAGCACAAGTCAGCAGTGTGATGGTATATTCTCCACTTGTCTGGACAAGTACAGCTCCAAAATATCTCAAAAAACTTGACATAACCCAGGACAAAGCAGCCTGCTCGATTGACACCCAATTCACCCGCCTTAAACAGTCACTCCATCCACCATGGGTGCACTGTGGCAGCAGGGTGTACCATCGATAAGATGCATTGCAGTAACTCACCAAGCCACTTTCAACAGCACCTCCCAAACCCATGATTTCTACATCTCGAAGGACAAGTTCATGGGAACACCTGCATTTCCATGTTCTCCTCCAACTTACACACCACGCTGACTTGGAACTACACCCAGAAAGAAAAGAAAGAAATGCTGGAACTGCCTATCTTTCAACACTGTAGGTCTACAGATAGAATCCTTACAGTGCAGAAGGAGACCATTCAGCCCTTCGGGGTCTGCACTGATCCTCTGAAAGAACACCTTGCCTAGGCCCACTCTTCCACCCTACCCCTAACCATGCCTAACCTGCACATCTTTGGACACGCCAGTCCACCTGGCCTGCACATCTTTGGATCATGGGAGGAAACCGGAGCACCCGGAGGGAACCCACGCAGACAAAAGGAGAACGTGCAAACTCCACACAATAACCCAATGTCAGAATCGAACCCGGGTCCCTGGCGCTGTGAGGCAGCAGTGCTAACCGTTGTGCCACCCTGCCACCCAGACTACAGCATTTCAAGAAGGTAATGAATGCTGTCTGTTGCTGTGACATCCACATCCCATGACTGAATAAAAAATATGTAAAATGCATTGCTAACTAACCATCACCCCAGTTTACAAATTCAAAACATACTGGGCGCGATTCTCTGCTCCCGGGAAAAATCGGGAGGGCCGTCGTGAACTCGGCCGAGTTTCACGACGGCCTCGGAGGCCGCTCCTCGCCCCCTATTCTCCCCTCCCGGCGGGCTAGGAGTGGCGCTCCGTAACTCTCGGCCGCCGGGCGGCGCGCCGAGAGTGACGTGACGGCGGCGCCTATGGTTGGCTCCAACCCGCGCATGCGCGGCTGACATCATGACGGCTGACAGCTCGAACCTGCGCATGCGCGGTGGCCATCTTTCCCCTCAGCCGCCCCGCAAGACGTGGCGGCTTAACCTTGCGGGGCGGCGGAGGTGAAATAGTGCGTCCGATTGAGACGCCGGCCCGACGATCGGTGGGCACCAATCGCGGGCCTGTCCCCTCCCGAGCACAGTCATGGTGCTCATTCCCCACCAGGCCCCCTACAAGCCCCAAACGGGCATCTCACGGAGTTTTCACGACGGCAGCGACCAGGTGTGGTTGCCGCCGTCGTGAACCGGTTGCGAATGGCAGGCCGCTCGGCCCATCCGGGTCGGAGAATCGCCAGTCGCCGTGAAAAATGGCGAGTGGCGATTCTTCCGAGCAGGGGGGTGGGAGAATCGCGGAGGGGGGGGGGGGGCAGGGGGTCATGAAATTAGTCGGGGGGCCCTCCCGCGATTCTCCCACGCGACATGGGGAGCGGAGAATCGCGCCCACTACATCAGTCATGATGTCATTGAATGGTGCAGCATATTCAATGGGCTGAATAGCCAACTTCTGTTCATATGTTTTATGGTCTTATGTAGTTTATGGGAGAAAATGCAGAGAACTTCCAAGTTCCAAAAAGGTCCTTTAGAGTATTAAAAAAACACTTGCATTTATGGAGCACCTATCACAACTTCAGGCCACCTTAAAGACAATGAAGTGTGAGATTTTGGGTAATATAGTTGCAAGAACCATAGTGCAATGGAGATAGAAAAGCTTTCACCCTTCTGAAAGATGTGACTCCGTCGGGTATGTGACCTTGTTGGGTATGTAGGTTGTGCGGAGTGCTCTGATGCTGCCTGTAATGTCTTTTGAACGAAGAATGTAGAACGTGACTGATGTAAATCACTGAAACCTCTGATCTTCCCAAGTAATTCTGCCAGTGGTGGTTTCATAGCTGTCAGTAATTAATAAAAGGCTTGGTTTGAACTCAATGGTGTTGGAGACGTTTGCTCTCCTCAAAAGATAATGAGCATCGTTCATCTTTTTTCTCATAGTCTCCTTCGATTTTAATTTTGCTGTCTCATGGATTTCAGAATTGGCGCAAACAAACACTTTGGTGCTGTGAAAATATTGACAATGAGGATCTATCCTAAGTACCGTACTCCCTTGGCAATCTTTCAGGGATCATTGCAATTAGTTTATCCTTATCCAAGACCTCAGTGCCTCAATTGCACCATAGAGATTACGATCTTCATCATCATCAAAGCCTCTCGGAATAATTTGCATCCTCCTCTCTGCACCAGATGATGTCTCACCACAAGGGAATGTCTAAGTCAATGTTCGGCATTAAAAATCTATTAAATTAGAACTTTGCTACAGCCCTCGCCTGTGGTGGATCCAGAGGGAAGAATTCTATTTCTATTTTAACTCTCGTCTGCATCTTATTCTTGTGAAGCTTGCCTTTCACAGCCCATTGGACGTCTCAAAAGGGCTTGACAATCAATGATGTTATTGAAATATACACGTAAACGTTCCACTCCCGCCCACCGCGGGATCGTCACGGACGGGATGGAAATTCTGAAGGTTCGTTGACCCCGTGAGGAATTTCCAGTCGTGGGGCATGCACATTTGAAAATTCCCACCCCTTAGTCAGCACGGGGCAGCACGGTAGCATGGTGGTTAGCATAAATGCTTCACAGCTCCAGGGTCCCAGGTTCGGTTCCCGGCTGGGTCACTGTCTGTGGGAAGTCTGCACGTCCACCCCGTGTGTGCTTGGGTTTCCTCCGGGTGCTCCGGTTTCCTCCCACAGTCCAAAGATGTGCGGGTTAGGTGGATTGGCCATGCTAAATTACCCGTAGTGTCCTAAAAAGTAAGGTTAAGGGGGGGGTTGTTGGGTTACGGATATAGGGTGGATACGTGGGTTTGAGTAGGGTGATCATTGCTCGGCACAACATCGAGGGCCGAAGGGCCTGTTCTGTGCTGTACTGTTCTATGTTCTAGTCACCATTGTACTGTAGGAATTATAGCAGCCATTTTACACACAGCATACTCCCTCAAACAGCAATGTGAGGATTGATGACCAGTTAGTCAATTACTGCAATGTTAAGACCATAAGATGTAGGAGCAGAAGTATGCCATTCGGTCCATTGAGTCTAGTCCGCCGTTCAATGAGATCATGTCTGATCTGATGTGATAAGCCTCAACTCCACTTCCCCGCCTTGAACCCATAACTCTTAATTCCATTACTGATTAAAAATCGGTCACCTCAGCCTTGAACATACTTAATGACCCAGCCTCTACAACCCACTGTGGTAAAGAATTCCACAGATTCACTACCCTCAGAGAAGAACTACCTCCTCTTCTCGGTCTTCAATGGGTGACCCCTTTAAGCTGAGTTTATGCCCTCTGGTCCGGACTCTCCCACAAGGGGAAACAAGCACTCAGCATCTACCCTGTCAAACCCCCTGAGAATCCTATAAGGCTCAATAAGGGCACCTCTCATTCTTCTAAACTCCAATGAGTGCATGTTCAAACAAATGAAATGTTGATCGATGGGCATTGTTGATAAACCGATGAGGGATAGATACTGGCCAGATCACCCTGGATTAGGTTCTCTGCTTCTCTTCAGAACTGAAGAACTCTGAAAAATTGTCGCATTTGACTCCAAATGTCAGGTTTCTGTCCCCGCAGATACTGCCATACCGGGCGAGTAGTTCCAGCATTTCAGCCGGGATTTCCTGCCTCTCCCATGGTGGATGCAATCAGCCATTCAAGAGGCCATTGACTTCGGTGGCACCAGTAAATCCCACTGACGGTGAGAGGAGAATATCCCGCCGTTTGTGTTTTCATTTTAGATATCCAGCAGTTAGTAAATTTGATAGATTGCTTTCAAACTTACATAAATCTAATCTATCTGTAGACATTTTGAGGTACAGTACATTTGAGAATGACGTGACACGTGTAACATCCTTTGGAGAGAAAAGGTGGTTTTGGACTTAGTTCTTAAAAGGACTCCACCACTCCGATGAGAGACATTTAAAAATAAAAGTCGTTGGGATTATGTTGGCATGTGGTGTAGTTAAAGAAAGCTTTGTGTTCCTCCAGTGTTAAGTAAACAAGGGTAAGGTTACTAGAAACAGGTTGTCCGTGAGGGCTAAGAGATGAAAGGTTCAAGGTGTTAGAACATAGAACATAGAACAGTACAGCACAGAACAGGCCCTTCAGCCCTCAATGTTGTGCCGAGCCATGATCACCCTACTCAAACCCACATATCCACCCTATACCCGTAACCCAACAACCCCCCCCTTAACCTTACTTTTATTAGGACACTACGGGCAATTTAGCATGGCCAATCCACCTCACCCGCACATCTTTGGACTGTGGGAGGAAACTGGAGTACCCGGAGGAAACCCACGCACACAGGGGGAGGACGTGCAGACTCCACACAGACAGTGACCCAGCCGGGAATCGAACCTGGGACCCTGGAGCTGTGAAGCATTTATGCTAACCACCATGCTACCGTGCTGCCCCTAAGCTGTTAGGGTGGTGCATTTTTAAGGAGAGGTAATGGTGAGTTTGAATCACAAGATAGGTTGGATTATGTGATAACCCTCACGAGGACCATGGAGAATCACTCAGCGATCTCCCTATGGGGCTCATGGTGTAAGAGTTCCCGTGGTAATGGGCAGAGACCCAGACGGCAAGAACACGTTACTGAGCCTTTAAATTCTATCCCAGACCCGGACTGGGTATTCTGTTAGTTCTGGGCAGCAACATTGGTGTTGTGCACGGTGGGTGCGGTTTCACTTTTTGAGTTTAGAATAAATCTGTTTAAACCTTCATTTCCATATCTCCTGAATTACTAGGGATCTAAAATTTGCATTGTGAGATAAGTGGGAGATCTGATTTCCCGGCTGTTGAATTTCAAAAGGAAGTTCAGAGGTGACAAGGAACCTTAACATCAGACAAATGTTTCGTGGGTAAGCATGGGAAGGCATATGAAAGTTTATTGACCCAAAAGTAGAGGCAAACTAGAAAACATGAACTATTTTTATATTTAGACCATAAGACATAGGAGCAGACTTAGTCACTCTGCCCAGAATTAGGCCACTCGGCCCATCAAGTCTGCTCCACCTTCAACCGTGGCTGATATTTTTCTCATCCCCATTCCCCTGCCTTCTCCCTGTAACACCTGATCCCCTTATTGATCTAAAACCCCTGATCCCCTTATTGATCTAAAACCTATCTATCTCTATCTTAAAGACACTCAGTGATTCGGCCTCCACAGCCTTCTGCGGCAAAGAGTTCCACAGATTTGCCACCCTCTGGCTGAAGAAATTCCTCCTCACCTCTGTTTCAAAGGATCGTCCCTTCAGTCTGAGATTGTGCTCCCTGCTTCTAGTTTCTCCTACGAGTGAAAACATCCTCTCCAAGTCCACTCAATCTAGGCCTCTCAGTATCCTGTACGTTTCAATAAGATCCCCCTCACAGTAAAGGGGCTCCACAAGGATGTTTATCAAATGATAATATAATGATGAGGCTTTTTATAATGAAGCAGTCACAATGGCTGCGTATTTTATTAAGGGTTGTAATTTATCAGGCAGCCTTGTGTTGGTCCTGGCAAGTCTGCTGTGAAAAACAAAGTGATCGATGTCACAGTTCGGGAGTTTTTGAGGATACTGAGGACATAAGCCCTCGTGCTTACAGCACAGAAGCTGTTTAATGCTTCATATATCCCTACCTTCTGATAAATGTTCCAGCACACCATCTGATATGGTTTTAAAAGTTCAATTACCATCCTGGAGAAAGCGAGAGAGCCTTTTTTGCTTTTGGACATATAAACACAGAAAATGATAGAATGACTGGTGTTCTGATGCGAGAAGAACATTGACCAGCTTAAAGTCAATTTTGTATTGTAATTCAATCAAATTCAACTGTAAGTCAAAGTGGAATCCGAAAAAAATATTTACAATATTTTCATTCCTTTCTTTTAATTTTCTGGTCGCTCACACCAACAGTTGGTGGGGCGTTCTCTTCTGACGGTTCAATTTGATTTAATGGAGATGTTTAAAGTGCAGAAATTGAGCTATTAAAATATTTCTCACTAGTGGGCTTTAGAGATCTTTCAATACCCCCGCTTTTTGAGATGCTTGCTTTCTCTTACCTCTTAATTAATAATAATCTTTATTGTCACAAGAAGGCTTACATTAACACTGCAATGAAGTTACTGTGAAAAGCCCCTAGTCGCCACATTCCGGCGCCTGTTCGGGTACACAGAGGGAGAATTCAGAATGTCCAAATTGCCGAACAGCACATCTCTTGGGACTGTGGGAGGAAACCGGAGCACCCGGGAGGAAACTCACCCAGACACGGGGAGAACGTGCAGACTCCGCACAGACAGTGACCCAAGCCGGGAATCGAACCTGGGACCCTGGAGCTGTAAAGCAACAGTGCTAACCACTGTGCTACCGTGAGTTACCTTCATTTTTGGGGATCAAGAGCTGAGAGGACGAACTCATAACCTATCTTCAGCAATGGCTGCTCTGAAGCTGGCCATTAGACTGCGTGTTAATGTGGCCTGGGGTAACCTTCCTGTGAGGGAAACATCCGAGTCTCTGCCCTCTGCCTCAGCAGATACCGTGCTTAAGACTGACGCTCATTTTTTGAGGCTTTTTTAAAAGAAAAATTCCAATTAAGGCACAATTTAGCATGGCCAAACCTCCTACCCTGCACAGAAGGCCATAAGACCACAACACCTAGGAGCAGCATTAGGCTATTCCGCCTATTGAGTCTGCTCAGCCATTCAATCATGGCTGATATTTTTCTCATCCCAATTCTCCTGCCTTCTCCCTCTCACCCCGAATCCCCTTATTAATCAAGGATCTATCTATCTCTGTCTTAAAGACACTTAGTTATTTGGCTTCCACAGCCTTCTGCGGCAAAGAGTTCCACAGTTTCACCACCCTCTGGCTGAAGAAATTCCTCATCATCTCTGTTTTAAAGCATTGTCCCTTCAGTCAAAGGCCCTCTGCTTCTAGTTTCTCCTGCGAGTGAAAACATCCTCTCCACGTCCACTCTATCCTGGCCTCTCAGTATCCTGTAAGTTTCAATAAGATCCCCCCTCATCCTTCTAAACTACAACGAGTACAGACCCAGAATCCTCAACCGCTCCACATATGACAAGCTCATTCTTGGTCCATTCCAAAGATCATGCTTGTGAACCTCCTCTTGACCCTTTCCAAGGCCAGCACATCCTTCCTTAGATATGGGGCCCATAACTGCTCACAATACTCCAAATGGGGTCTGACCAGAGCCTCATATAGCCTCAGAGGTACATCCCTGCTCTTGTATTATAGCCCCCTCAACAGGAATGCTAACATTGCATTTGCCTTCCTAACTACCAAATGAACCCGCATGTTAACCTTTAAAAAATTTTGAACTGGGACTCCCAAGTCCCTTTGTGCTTCTGATTTCCTAAGCCCTTTCATATTTAGGAAACAGTCTATGCCTCCATTCTTCCTACCAAAGTCCATAACCTCAAAATTTTCCACATTGTATTTCATCTGCCACTTTGCCCAATCTTCTAGCCTGCCCAAGTCCTTCTGCAGCCCCCTCGCTTCCTCAATACTACCTGTCTCTCTGCAGATCTTTGTATCATCTGCAAACTTAGCAACAGTGCCTTCAGTTCCTTATTCCAGACCGTGATGTAGAGAGGCCGGCGGTGGACTGGGGTGAGCAGAGTAAGATGTCTTACTATGCAAGATGTCTTGCAACACCAGGTTAAAAGTCCAACAGGTTTGTTTCAAATCACTAGCTTTCGGAGCACTGCTCCTTCCTCAGGTCCTGAGTAAGTGCTTTGAAAGCTCGTGATTTGAAACAAACCTGTCGGACTTTAACCTGGTGTTGCAAGACATCTTACTTCTTCCATATCATTAATGTATATTGTGAAAAGGTGTTGCAAGACATCTTATGTCTTCCATATCATTAATGTATATTGTGAAAAGATGTGGTCCCAGAACTGCCCCCTGAGGCACATTGAGTCATCGGTGCCCATCCTGAAAAAGATCCCTTTATCCCCACTCTCTGCCTTCTGGCATTCAGTCAATCCTCTATCCATGAGGTTCTTACCCTTAACACCATTGGCTCTTCACTTATTTAACAGTCTCCTATGCAGCACCTTATCAAAAGGTCTTCTGGAAATCTATTGGATTGGATTTGTTTATTGTCACGTGTACCGAGGTACAGTGAAAAGTATTTTTCTGCAAGCAGCTCAACAGATCATTCAGTACATGGGAAGAAAAGGGAATTAAACAGAATTCAAGAAAATACATGAGAATACATAATAGGGCAACACAATATATACAATGTACTACATAAGCATTGGCATCGGATGAAGCAGACATGGGTGTAGTGTTAATGAGGTCAGTCCATAAGAGGGTCATTTAGGAGTCTGGTGACAGTGGGGAAGAAGCTGTTTTTGAGTCTGTTCGTCCGTGTTCTCAGACTTCTGAATCTCCTGCCCGATGGAAGAAGTTGGAAAAGTGAGTGAGCCGGGTGGGAGGGATCCTTGATTATGCTGCCCGCTTTCCCCCGGCAGCGGGAGGTGTAAATGGAATCAATGGATGGGAGGCAGGTTCGTGTGATGGACTGGGCGGTATTCACGACTCTCTGAAGTTCCTTGCGGTCCTGGGCCGAGCAGTTGCCATACCAGGCTGTGATGCAGCCCGATAGGATGCTCTCTATAGTGCATCTGTAAAAGTTGGTAAGGGTTAATGTGGACATGCCGAATTTCCTTAGTTTCCTGAGGAAGTAAAGGTGCTGTTGTGCTTTCTTGGTGATAGCGTCGACATGAGTGGACCAGGATAGATTTTTGGTGATGTGCACCCCTAGGAATTTGAAACTGCTCACCATCTCTACCTCGGCTCCGTTGATGCTGACAGGGGTGTGTACAGTACTTTGCTTCCTGAAGTCGATGACCAGCTCTTTAGTTTTGCTGGCATTAAGGGAGAGATTGTTGTCGCTGCACCACTCCACTAGGTTCTCTATCTCCCTCCTGTGTTCGGACTCGTCGTTATTCGAGATCCGGCCCACTATGGTCGTATCGTCAGCAAACTTGTAGATGGAGCTGGAACCAAGTTTTGCCATGCAGTCGTGTGTATACAGGGGGTAGAGTAGGGGGCTAAGTACGCAGCCTTGTGGGGCACCGGTATTGAGGACTATTGTGGAGGAGGTGTTGGTGTTCATTCTTACTGACTGTGGTCTGTTGGTCAGAAAGTCAAGGATCCAGTTGCAGAGTGGAGAGCCAAGTCCTAGGTTTTGGAGCTTTGATATGAGCTTGGCTGGGATTATGGTGTTGAAGGCGGAGCTGTAGTCAATAAATAGGAGTCTGATGTAGGAGTCCTTGTTTTCGAGATGCTCTAGGGATGAGCGTAGGGCCAGGGATCTAAGTAGATTGCGTCCACTGGCTCTACTTTGTCTAACTTCCTCTAAAGAATTCTAACTGATTTGTCAGCTATGACCTCCCCTTGACGAAGCCGTGCAGACTCAGTCCTATTTTACCATGCACTTCCAAGTATTCCGCAATCTCATCTTTAATAATGGACTTTAAAATCTTACCAATGACCGAAGTCAGGCTAACCAGCCTATAATTTCCCATCTTCTGCCTCCCTCCCTTCTTAAACAGGGAGATTACATTAGCCATTTTCCAGTTCTCTGGGACCCTCCCTTCCTGAAAGATCACCACCAATTCCTCCACAATCTCCTGAGCTTTCTCCTTTGGAATCCTGGGGTGTAGTCCACCCAGTCCAGGTGATTTATCCGCCGTCAGACCTTTCAGTTTCCCCAGAACTTCTCCTGGAGCTCTGGCATCCCACTGATGTCTTCCACCATGAAGGCTGAGGCAAAGTAACTATTCAGTTCCTCTGCCATTTCTTTGTTTCCCATTTTGGATGGTGGGGGTGAGACCCACACAGACACTGGGAGAATGTGTAAACTCCACACGGACAGTGACCCGGGGCCAGGATTAAACCCGGGTCCATGGCGCCGTGGGGCCGCAGTGTTGACCACTCCACCAGCGCCGTGGGGCCGCAGTGCTAACCACTGCGCCACCGTGCTGGCCCCCTCCGAGGGTTTTGGCTGTGGACTTGTTGCTCTGTGATGCTGAGCGTGAAATCCATACATATGTGTTAGATTGTTACTCATCACATGTCTGCAGATGCTCATCTTAATAGAATGTTTTGGAATGGGTTGCTAATTCAATGAAAATTCACTTTTGGTAAAAATGTAATCTGCAATCAAAGTGGTAATTCATGGATAATTTTAAGCACAGGCGAAGATTCCTCCGATTTCCGTTTACAGCAAAATTGCAATCGCTGATATTAAAAGATATGTGCCTCTGATTTTCAGCAAAAATAGAACGAATTTTGGCCTGATATTAAATTGCCTGGAAAGCAAATATTAGCTGTGCATTAAAACATCACAAACCACTCAAACAATCCCAGACCTTTGTATCTATACCAGGGGTGGGCAAACTACAGCCCGCGGGCCGCATGCGGCCCGCCAAAGGTCTTTATGCGGCCCACCAAGTCATTAAAAAAAAAATGTTTTAAAAAAATGTTTTTTTAAACATTTTTTGTTTTTAAGGTTAATGGGGGCAGGCTGTTGGGTTACTTACTGGTATAGGGTTGATACGTTGACTTGAGTAGGGTGATCATTGCTCGGCACAACATCGAGGGCCGAAGGGCCTGTTCTGTGCTGTACTGTTCTGTGTTCTATATGAGGCGCCCAGAATCATAACCGGGTGAAGTAATTATTTTACTTAATATACTATGCGGCCCTTTAAAAATGTGAATTTCTGAATGTGGCCCTTGCACGGAAAAGTTTGCCCACCCCTGATCTATACTATTGTTTCTTCATTAATACAATTGAAAAGCCAGAATATTATGATTATTCCACGAGGATTCGATGCACAGTTTATCATATATAAGCAAATGTGACAGAACAGAAGTGAACAGATGTTTCAGCATTGGCACATCTGCTCTTTAACTTCATCCACCTACAAAGCTCCGGGGTTGCCTGGCATCTGTGATCACTTGAGCTTTAAGTAAACCCTTAATGACAACTATTTTGCAACTTAATATGTAGACAGTTCCTCAAGAACATTTGTTTCGACCAGTTTGCATGCGGATTCATAATGGAATGGGCAGGAAGCAAGGGATTATTGAAATTCCCATTGCTCATGTGCTTTAACCAAAGATGTTCACTGTTGCAACAGTGCACTGATATTGAAGAAAATCCTTCCTTCCCCTGACGCACACACACCACTCACAGAGGCACACACTTAGAAACTGGTGTATTTTCATTATTTGTCCATTATTTTTATTCCAACCATCTCAGTACAGTTAATTACGTTGTTCTGTAATTACCAAATAACTGCTGCTCACCGTATTGTCTATTGCTATATAAACCCTTCAGAATATAAATGAATTAAAGACAAATGGATTCTCATGACCTCCTCACAATATAATGACCATATTCTAGCCCCTCCCTCGTCGATTAATCTTTTTGCTTTGCATTTAATGTCTGTGCTGGCAGCTTATAAAATGTAGGTGTCGCACAAAGGGCATACACAAATGAGGATGAAGTAATAACACGCGTATGTTTATCAGATTACAGAATTAGGACGTTTAAAGCCTGATTTTCAGTATGATCGCTCCAAATGGATTTTTAAAAAATTTACTTCACTGGGCGTTGGTGAAGTTGACTCGGGCAGCATTCCAATTGCCCGTCCTTTGTGAAGGTGGTGGTGAGCTGCCTTCTTGAACCACTGCAGTCCCATGTAGTGTAGGTACACCCACAGTGCTGTTAGTAATTGAGTTCCAGGATTTTGACCCAGCCACAGGTGAAGGAACAGCGGTGGTCAGGATGGTGAGTGGCTCGGAGGGGAACTTGCAGAGGTTGGAGTTCCCATACCATATTTCACCTTCCCGGTGGCAGAGATTGCGAGTTTAGAAGATGCTGTCGAAGGTGTCTTGGTCATTTGCTGCAGTGCATCGTCTAGATGGTCACTCTGTTGTCACTGCGTTAGTGATGGAGGGAGTGAATGTTGAAGGCAGTGGGGATAAGGTGCCAAGCACGTGGATTGTTTTGTCCTGGATGTTGTCAAGCTTCTTGAGTGTTGTTCAGTGCTGAAGGAGGCCATTCAGCCCATTGTGTCTCCACCGGCACTTGGAAAGAGCACCCTACCCAAGCCCACACCTCTACCATATCCCCACACCTCCACCCTATCCCCGCAACACCACCTACCCTTTTTTAGACGCCAAGGGCAATTTAAAATAGCCAATCCACCTAACCTGCACATCTTTGGACTGTGGGAGGAAACTGGAGCCCCCGGAGGAAACCCACGCACACACGGGGAGAACGTGCAGACTTCACACAGACAGTGGCCCAAGGCGGGAATCGAACCTGCGACCCTGGAGCTGTGAAGCGACTGTGCTAACCACTGTGCTACCATGCTGCCTTGTTCGAGCTTCACTCATCCAGGCAAATGGAGAGCATTCCATTACACTCCTGAATTGTGCCTTGTAGATGGTGGACAGGCTTTGGGTAGTCAGGAGGGGAGTTACTATTCAGAATTCCCCTCCTCTGACCTGCTCTTGTTGCCACAGAATTGATATGGCTGGTCCAGTTCAGTTTCTGGTCAATGGTAACCCCCAGGATGGAGATGGCCGTTACCTGGCATTTGTGTGGTGTGAATTTTACTTGCCACATATCAGCCTAAGCCTGAATATTGTCCAGGTTTTGCTGCATTTGTGCATGGACTGTGTTATGGTGGCCACAAAGGAAACGAGAGTATCAATAGATCTTCCGGTGGACTTCGGGAAATACAAATGGCCCCATTGAGCAGACGAAGCTAGCCCAATAGAAGATGCATGGCATCGGTTCAAAACTTGCCGTTCTGATCCGGACTGGCATCTCCTTAGGTCCCCAGGCTGAGGTGCAAACGTTGTTCACTGTGGTAGTGGCCCTTTTCGTTACTTTCCTGAGTTATTGGTGGAAGACTGGCCTTGTCGAAATTATTATGTTGCCCATGAGGAGTAAGTTTCTCCAAGCGGCCTTCAGGAGTTGAATACAAACAGCTTCTGCCTCCCTTCAGGAAACCTGAACGTTACCGTGTTAACGGAGAAGATTGGAGTCATTATGAGGAGCGCATGCGTTACTTCATCCAGGCTAAAGAGACCTCATGATTTGACAAAAACTAGGAGAGCATTGAGGTGGGTGGCTAGGTTTATGTAAAGAATTTTGGTGCTGGTCTGAATTGGATTTCTGGAATGGTCATAGCCATAGAACAGGTCCAATGTCTTGTGAAATAGATGTTCAAGAGAAAAGGGTGAAGAAACACCTTTGAGAAGAAGACCTTTGCACGTGCTAATACTGAAAAGTTTTGGGACATTTAAAATCACTTTTCATTGTGTTCATCATAGAATCCCGTCAATGCAGAAGGAGGCCATTCAGCCCATCAAATCTGCACCGACCTTTCGAATGAGGTACCCATTCACACTCCCCAATCCACCCTGCCCTAGCTCCATAACCTAACCTGTAGATCCCTGGACACACAGGGGCAACTTAGCACAGCCAAGCCACCTAACCTGCATATCTTTGGTCTGCAGGAGGAAACTGGAGCACCCGGAGGAAACCCACGCAGACACGGGGAGAATGTACAAACTCCAGTCAGACAGTGACCTGGGTCCCTTGCGCTGTGAGGCAGCAGTGCTAACCACCGTGCCATAAGTATGAATAAGGTAAATTGGTAGGGTGGCAGGGTGGGTCTTGTGTCAGCTGGATATGGTGATAGATGGGCAGGTTGGGCAAGTAGGGTGGCAAAAGGCAGGGAATAAAATAGTTTAACAAAATAATTTAACAGTTCTGAAATTATTATTTGAGAGAGGTATAGAGATGTTGAGTTAAGACTTAATGGTTATGTTGATTAGTCAACAGTGTGTGATGAATGTAAGAAATTGATGTGTGTTATATTTCATATTTGTGGCAGTAATATTATTAAAAACCCTGGTTTAAAATGCATACAGACTCTAATTAAGGTGCCGTATTGATTCCAGCCACTTACTTGGTTACAGATAAAGGGTTAATGGAATATTGTTTATACTTTTGAGTGGTTCCATGGAGTGTAGATAATTTATGAGCGGCTGTATTTAGTCCTAGCTATGCAGGTCATGGAATTTTGTGGGATATAGATTATGTAATTCATGGGAGGAGCCAGGTCTGTCTGTAGTATTGCAGTCTGAAAGAAAATTGTAAGCTGTAAGAACAGCAGTTTACAATTGGATTCGAGTCTGACAAGACAGAAAGTGTATTGGGTCTGCTCTTGAAAAGATCTCTCCCCAAAAGTCTCTACACAGCTAAGCAAGCAACCTGTTTTGTTACCTTTGTTTATGAGTGACATTTGAACTGCATTGGGTTGCTCAACTGGAATTAGTAGCAGGTGTAGATAGTAAATTCAGGTTTTTCCATTTTATTTTTAAGAACTGTTGTACTGTGTCCAGTTTTGGTCTCCTTATTTGTGGAAGGATGTGGTGGCATTGGAGGCAGCTCAGAGGAGGTTCTCAATTCCGGGGATGAAAGGCTTGAAATATGAGGAGCGATTAAACAGTTTGGAATTATACCCGCTGACGTTCAGAAGGATGAGAGGGGATCTGATCGAGGTATATAATAAAGTAAATGTAGGCCAAATGTTCCCCCTTGGAGAGCAATCTAGAATGAGAAGTCACAGATATAGATTGAGCGGTGGCTGATGTAGATCTGAACTGAAATAAGGCGGAACTACTTCTTGCAGAGGGTGTAAAATTAGTGGAACTTGCTGCCCCTTAAATGCAGTGGAACGGAGTCATTAAATGGTTTAAAGAAAGAGATAGATATATTTTTGATTAAGTGATATGGGCACAGGTGTGGAGGTAGATTTGAGACCAGGAATGATCTGATTGAAGGCGGAGCAGGCTCGGAGGCCAAATTGCCTACTTCAGCTCCTAATTCCTCTGTTCCTGATGATTGCAAAGTTATCTTCTTTTATGCTAATGTGGTTAATTCTGTGTTTAAATTAAAATTTGTTTCAACATAAAAGATCCTTATTGGTCGGATTCAGCTGTTGGGGTGAAGTATCCTTTCCCCACAGTTTTACAAATAGAAAACTGGTTCTTGTCTGGCACTCGAACAAAGTTGAGGTCTGGTTCGATATTTAACAAATGTTAATGATGGTGTAACCATAACATCAGGGTCAGATAGCGATGAGATTACATGGGAACAAGATTCAGGACAGTGTGTGCCCAGAGAATAATGTACTTACCAGGAGGTCTTGAATTTACTGAGTGTAAATCAATAGTTTTAAGAAAAACTAAATACTGCTTATCTCCCAGCCACTCGAGGGGAAGAGAAGCCTCGGTCAACTAGAAGACAACACAAAGGCCAGAAGCCAGCCCCTGCAGTGTGACTGCCAATGGCAAGTTTTTTAGTTCTGTATTCACTTTTAGGTAGTTAAACTTCTCCAACTCCCTACTTAATTTCAGTATGCTTAAGCTCTTATTTGACATTCAACTTCAAAGTTTTTCTAAAGTGCTATCTAGGCTCTGTAGCCTGGACCTTTGCTTCTATATTGCAGGAAAGCTCGAGTACACCCATGGCTTGCTGATGAGATCCAAGTGTAAACTCCGGCTTCCATTTGTACAAATAAATGAACTTTGAACGTTCACTGTGGGTTTGATCCAATTTGGTGTTCAGCATCTCATTCTGCCTGGATTGCTTTCTGCAATTGTCGATGCATGTCGTCAGTGGGACTCACCTTCTTCAACAAAAGGATGATTCTCCTCAAAACGGACAACGCTTACTTCATGATCATTGGCAGTGGGGTGAGAGAGTGTATCAAAGTCTAGGGTCAGCTCTTCCCTCAGATCATTTGCCTTGCCGTCAGCTTCCTCCTCTTGAATTCGGTCCTGAGAGAGCAAGGTTGAGAAGCTCATGAAATGAAATGAAAATCGCTTATTGTCACGAGTAGGCTTCAATGAAGTTACTGTGAAAAGCCCCTAGTCGCCACATTCCGGCGCCTGTCCGGGGAGGCTGGTACGGGAATCGAGTGGATGGCCACGATCATTGGTGATGCATCCTGTTTCCCCCCCCCCCTCTTCGAGCCACTCTCCATGCTGGCAGTGAGGAATCTGAAAGCTCCTCCTGTGGTCCGATGCATGGCGGTTCTTCAAGAAAGACTAGCTCACTGCGTAATGAGTCGACTTCCAATTTCTGCTGCAGTTTCGAGCTCACCCAGCCCTTTGTAGGAGACCCAGGTCCTGTACACGCTGCCCTGCTGAGGAGAGAGATTTGCTGCTGCTGAAAGATAGAGTTTCATGAATTTCTTTATCGTATGTCTATAGGTTGTGTGAAGGAGCTTAACCGTTTATCTTAACCCGAAGTCGGAGGTCAGGTTTTATGTGCCTCAGACATTGACCTGTTTTCTCAACTTCTTGTATAAATACCGAGAGAATGTAATAGCTTTGAGTCGGAGAGTGAGTCAGAGAGAAAGTCACAGACGATACGAATAGTCACCTTCACATTTAGTGAGATTTCTCCCAATAACTAACTTTGCCACAACCCGGAGAAGATCCTTCCAAAATATGATATTCGGCACCCTCCATATTACATTGGATACCGATCGCCCCCAAAACCCCGGGGGTGAGGCACGATTCACCAACAGAATGAAAATCAAAGTGACCAGAAAAGCTTCTGGAAAATTAAATATTCATGCAAAGATTCACTCGGTGGAAATGCCATATTTAAATCTGCACTGCCAACGTTATCAACCTTACTGTATGCTAATGATTATCGCAGGAAGACAAAGTCCAAACTACACGATTGAATGAGGGCGTTCATCGAAATGATTGATGAAATTCCAATTAGGCTTCATAAAACGTGACCTGAGAATGAGGGGTTCCTCCCATTTTCACCAGCTGTCAGTGCATTTCTCTCATTGGCTGCTGAGAGGTGAGCCAAAGGCATGTCAGGTGGTTTTTATAGCTCCACTATCCACCTCCTTTTAAAAAAAATAATTATTGTCACAAGTCGGCTTACATTAACACAGCAATGAAGTTACTGTGAAAAGCCCCTAGTCGCCACATATCAGCGTCTGTTTGGGTACACAGAGGGAGAATTCAGAGTGTCCAAATTACCTAGCAACATCTGTTAGTACTTGAGAGAAACCGGAGCCCCCGGAGGAAACCCACGCAGACACGGGGAGAACGTGCAGACTCCACACAGAGAGTGACCCAAGCCGGGAATCGAGCCAGAGACCCTGGAGCTGTGAAGTAACAGTTCTAACCACTGTGCTACCGTGCTGCCCATGGGGGAATATTTCACATCTCTGTCCGACACTTCCCTCAGCTCCCCACTCCAGCCCAAAACCGTTGGACCCAACATCATGGAAGTGACGCAATCAGCTCATAACGTGACCCGACGCCCAGGTACCTTTGCACTCACAAATCACCTTTTATTTGAGCACTTAAAGTCGGTTTGTGCAGGGTATTATCCTCGTTTAGAAGTGTTCCAGACACTATAAAAGCAAAGTGGATGTGTGCATTGCAAGGTTAGACTTGCGGGGATTGAGAATACCGAGAGGTCAAAAATAAATCCACTTCTTTCCCCCAGGTGTGAAATCTAGGACAAACTGAGATTTGAAATGAAAAGCCGTATCACCAAAGACAGTTTGTGCAGCATTCTGTCATTGAATAAACCAAACATTCGCTCATCAGCTTTCCATGAACTATCAGTCCTTTCCCCCCCCCCCCCCATAGTTTATCGGATTAAAGGATCAATCCTTGCGGGAGGCAAATGCTTGGCCTCCCTTGTCAGAGGACAGAGGGTGGTTCCTGCTGCATTGCATTCAAGAACAACCTGGGAGCGCACCTGATCTTTATTACGTCTGCTTTGCAAAGGACAACGGAGATGCAAATCAATAAATGGTAGGCTACCAGCATTGGGACAGCTTCGCTTTAGGCTACACCTCAGCAGCAAATGTAACGTTTTAACTTTTTTGTGTTTTCAGAGATGTCACTTGGTGTTCAGTCATTTCTCCAGTGATGCTGGAGGGAGACAGGAACCAACCAACCTTTAGGCCGTGCCCTTGCTTTACTCCAGAGCTTTAACCGTTTCTGAAGACACATTTATCAAATTGTGCTGTATCTTTTGTTTTCATCTAAAGATAAGGCCCAAAATAAGGCCGTTGCTATACAGTAAACAGAAGACCCATCAATACCTCCGACAGTTTCCAGTGAATGTAATGTAGAACGATGGAAAAAAAATCATGTGGAATTTAAGACACTCTGCTAATGCAAATAGCACATTCTACTGCATATCAAATCCTGGTGTGCACCTGAAATAAGCATTTAGTGTTTTGATTGTGCGAGACCGGTTACATTGAATGGGGTAAAGCATGGGCTCAAACTGACCATTGGTGAAGAAAGACTTGCCTTTTGTATATATAGCACCTTTCACAACCTCAGGGAGCCAGAAAGAATTTTGCAGTCTATGAAGTATTCATAGCCATTGTGGTGATGAACGATACGCAGAAGCTAATTTGCGTACAGTAATGTCCCACAAACAGCAATTATTTAAAGACGAGATCATTACCTTTTATTGGGGGACAGGTATTGGCAAGGACAAATAGCGCTCTGTTAAATTTCTTTTAAACAAGTCAATCTTAAATAAATGTTCTCTTGTGGGAGAATCTAGAACAGGGTTCAATGTTCAAAAATAAGAGATTGTGCATTTGAGACAGATAAGGAGAATTATTTTCTCTGAGGGTGGTGGGTCTCTGGAACCTTGTAATGATATCTAGTATATTATCTTTGTATATATAGTATATCATATAGGGCAGCACGGTAGCATTGTGGATAGCACAATTGCTTCACAGCTCCAGGGTCCCAGGTTCGATTCCGGCTTGGGTCACTGTCTGTGCAGAGTCTGCACATGCTCCCTGTGTGTGCGTGGGTTTCCTCCGGGTGCTCCGGTTTCCTCCCACAGTCCAAAGATGTGCAAGTTAGGTGGATTGGACATGATAAATTGCCCTTAGTGTCGGGTGGGGTTACTGGGTTATGGGGATAGGGTGGAGGTGTTAACCTTGGGTAGGGTGCTCTTTGCAGGAGCCGGTGCAGACTCGATGGGTCGAATGGCCTCCTTCTACACTGTAAATTCTATGATCATCTTTGTATATATGAATGGTCATGTCGAAGTGTGTAATTACAGCATCCAGCCACTAGATGGAGTGTCACACGGTGGTCTGTGTTAGAACCATAGAACCATAGAACAGTACAGCACAGAAAAGGCCCTTCGGCCCTCAATGTTGTGCCGAGCCATGATCACCCTACTCAAACCCACGCATCCACCCTATACCCGTAACCCAACAACCCCCCCTTAACCTTACTTTTTTTTTTAGGACACTACGGGCAATTTAGCATGGCCAATCCACCTAACCCGCACATCTTTGGACTGTGGGAGGAAACCGGAGCACCCGGAGGAAACCCACGCACACAGGGGGAGGACGTGCAGACTCCACACAGACAGTGACCCAGCCGGGAATCGAACCTGGGACCCTGGAGCTGTGAAGCATGTATGCTAACCACCATGCTACCCTGCTGCCCTATTCTGGAGTGAGTTAGTGGAGAGGTTAGAGATGATCGTGCTTTTCAGTAGTTCTGTGCAATATAATTATTTGATCTAATACTTAGCTTTTCAGCACACTTAAGAATTCACAGTTAATAGCGTAGTGTAAATAAATTGACTTTGATTTAGCACAGAGTCTGCATGTTCTTTGTAGCAACACTACAATCTTAATATTAATTTAAACAAACAAACAAGAACTCTCTCCCTCAAAAAGCAGTGGAAGCAGAATCTTTGAATATTCTTAAGGCAGAGCCAGGTAGATTCTTGATAAACAAGGGGGTGAAAGGTTATTGGGGGTAGGTAGGAATATGGGGTTGAGGTCACAATCAGATCAGCCATGATCTTATTGAATGGCAGAGCAGGGTCGAGGGGCTGAGTGGCCTACTCCTGCTCCTGTCAGCCCATGGGATCTTTTACACCCATCCAAGACAGGGCTGACCCATCTCATCTGACAGGAGGGACCTCTGGCAATGCAGCGTATCCTTAAGTACCTTACTGTACTGGATTATGAGTCCCTGAAGAGAGAATCAAACCCATGACTTTCTGACTCAGAGACCAAAGTGCTACCCCTGAACCACAGCTGCCGCAAATAAAAAGGCAAGAAGCCTCTGAGTATTCCTGACCCCAAAGCCAGCATTCTCTATTCTGGAGCCTAAGTGCTCCCAACAGCGGAGAATAGGAATTGGTCTCCGCTGGAGCTAGGCGTGGGGCCTGTATTTACCATGCTAAATTTATACATGGCGAGAACTTTGGGGCAGCAGGGTAGCATGGTGGTTAGCATAAATGCTTCACAGCTCCAGGGTCCCAGGTTCGATTCCCGGCTGGGTCACTGTCTGTGTGGAGTCTGCACGTCCTCCCCCTGTGTGCGTGGGTTTCCTCCGGGTGCTCCGGTTTCCTCCCACAGTCCAAAGATGTGCGGGTTAGGTGGATTGGCCATGCTAAATTGCCCGTAGTGTCCTAATTAAGGTAAGGTTAGGGGGGGGGGGGGTTGTTGGGTTACGGGTATAGGGTGGATACGTGGGTTTGAGTAGGGTGATCATGGCTCAGCACAACATTGAGGGCCGAAGGGCCTGTTCTGTGCTGTACTGTTCTATTCTATGTTCTATAACTTGCCGGGTTCCATCACAATCCCGGTATCGGACCACCAATTTGAATGGGTGGCCCAATCCCACGGTCCAGCGGTAGCCCCCCCCCTCCCACAACACTAATCCTGCATGCCCCCCACCATGGTAATAACAGGTCATCCCTCACAGTACACACGCATGAGGGTAACCCGACCCCTCCCTATCAGAGATCCCGATCAAGATCCCTGCCTGGATTTTGATTTACCCTTTCCTAACATCTGCTGCCTCCGAATGAAGTGTTTGAAGCAGCAGCTGCCAGAGGCTTCCTCTGAAGCCAAGTACACTTCAAAAAGGGCTTCAAATCCGCCAACAGCCTTTGATATGCAGGAGAGATTCCTGGTCAGCCGTCCAGCTATAATCCTCTGGCGACAGACTGGTGACCTGTGCCAGACAAATCCTTGCAATGGGAACAGATAAAAGTCTGGCTTAGTGCACCACCAGGCGAGGGAATAAAAACAAGCAACAAATACCTGGAAACTTTGTGTTTCTGAAAGCATCAATCTCCACCACTGACTGCCATCAAGACGCAGGACACATAAAATAAGGATCTTCTAATAATTGCCTTGCACAGCTTAAGCTTTATTATCAGCGTATTGCCTCTTTCAGCTCATAACAATCACACAGAGCGTTCAAACACCGGTATTGGTTTGAAGCAACGTGTGGTTCAGTTTAACACGTGACATTGAAGCTCCAGCCTTGACAATCTGATCCACTGCCGGCAGTGTATGATTTTTGCTGGGTCACTTTAGGTGGTAAAAATGTAGTTTACCCGGGCACAAAGAACAAAGAAAATTACAGCACAGGAACAGGCCCTTCGACCCTCCCAGCCTGCGTCGATCCAGATCCTTTATCTAAATCTGTCGCCTATTTTCCAAGGATCTACTTCCCTCTGTTCCCCACCCGTTCATATATCTGTCCATATATCTACCCATCTTAAATGATGCTATCGTGCCCGCCTCTACCACCTCCGCTGGCAAAGTGCTCCAGGCACCCACCACCCTCTGTGTAAAAAACTTTCCACACACATCTCCCTTAAACTTTCTCCCTCTCACCTTGAAATCGTGGGCACGGTACTATTTAACTTCCATCTTATCTTCAAACCAATTGTGGGGTCACATTCCTTGCATGCATTTGAGGATTGGTCGGAATAGCTTGGAGGTCATCTTCCATGCGGAACAAAGGGACAACGCCATCAACAGACAAAAGCAACTGACCAATTCTTCAGAGGTTTGTACAATTAAGCACAGAAGCAAACAGGTTGTAGAACTAAAACAGGTAAGGGTTAGAGCACAACCCTTTTTGACACTATTGGAGACTGGGAATGTGTTGGGACGATTACATTATTTTACTGAATTATTAATGTGCAGTAAGTTTGAAACTTGGTAACGTGAAACACAAACTAGTGCAGTGAATATTTCAGTGGACATGTTGTACAAACGCCTAAACCCTCTCATCCGGGTTGTTCTCTCTTTCAACCTCTTCCATCGGGCAGGAGATACAAAAGTTTGAGAACACGCACTAATAGATTCAAAAACTTCTTCCCCACTGATACCAGACTCCTAAACGACCCTCTTATGGACTGAATTGAACGCTCTACGCATCTTCTCTACTGAGTAGCACTACAGTAAATATGTTCGCCTGATGTCTGTCTATGTATTTACATAGTGTATTTATGTATGCCCTATATTTCATGTATTGAACGATCTGTCTGGACTGTACGCAGAACAATACTTTTCACTGTACCTCTGTGCACGTGACAATAAATCAATTCGTACCGGTGTTAAATAGGCAGCACAAATTCCAAATTATGTCAAAGCCTTGAGATATGCGAGATTGACTTCCTGCCGTCTGCTTTGGGGGTGAACTGAGATTGGTGAAAGACCGATGACACAATTAACAGCTGATTCTATGGAGGATCCTTCCAAAAGGGACAATGTTTTCCTTTTGTTTGATGATACACACCGGAATCTCTGGACATTTGGTAGCACATTTCTCATGGTCATAACCGTGGTGGCAGCTACCTTTACCTTCAAAGTGGCGCCTTCAGTGGGTGGCTCCTCTACTGTCAGTGGCATGCCTCAAAACAGGCATGATGTGGAGATGCCGGCGTTGGACTGGGGTGAGCACAGTAAGAAGTCTTACAACTCCAGGTTAAAGTCCAACAAGTTTGTTTCAAACACTAGCTTCCGGAGCACTGCTCCTTCCTCAGGTGAATGACAAGGTCTCTTCAGACCTCTTCATTTACCCGAGGAAGGAGCAGTGCTCCGAAAGCTAGTGTTTGAAACAAACCTGTTGGACTTTAACCTGGTGCTGTAAGACTTCTTACTGTGCTCAAAACAGGCAGTTTGCATTTAAATAGCACCTTTCATATTGGAAACTTTTCCGGGGCACCTCCGGAAGGTGAAAGCAATAATACACAGCAAACCACGGAAATAATCCTTTGGGGTGATGATCAAGAGCTTGGCTGCAGAGGTAGTTGTGAAAGAGGACATTAAAAAGGAGCTGAGGGAGGTGGAGGGGCTTCCAAAAGGGTAGAAGCAAATTGGCTGGAGACATACCTGCCAATGAGGAGGTGAAAGATGGAGGGGGATTGGAAGAGACAAGCAAATCAGAACCAAAAGAACAGAGAAAGATTGGGGCAGCTACAGATGGAAGAGATTACGGATTTAAGAAGGGGCAAATTGAATGACAATTAGACTGTAGAGCACAAGACAAAGGAGCAGAAAAATAGGCCACTTGGTCCATCGAGTGTTCTCTGCCATTCAATGAGATCATTGTTCATGTGATATTCCACTTTCCCACCTTATCCCCATAACTCTTGAATCCTGTACTGCTAATTTAAAAAATCTGTGTCTCTCAGTCTTGAACATACTTAACGACCCAGCCTTGACAGCTTTCTGCGGTAAAGAATTAGAATTCCTCGGATTCATTACCCTCAGAGAAATAAATTCCTCATCAGCTCGGTCTTAAATGAACGACCCGTTACTCTGGGATTAAGTCCTCTGGTCCTTGACTCGTCAACAAGAGGAAACAACAACATCTACCCTGTTAAACCCCCTGAAAATCCTATATGTTTCAATAAGGTCACATCTCATTCTTCTGAACCCCAGTGAGTACTGGCCCAACCTACTCAACCTCTCCTCATAAGAAAATCCTCTAACCCGGGATCAACGTCGTGAACCTTCTCTGGGCTGCCTCCAATGCCTGTATATTCCTTAGATAAAGGGACCAAAATAGTTCACAGTATTCCAGGTGTGGTCTAACTCGTGCCTTGTATAGTTTTAGCAGGACTTTCCTATTTTTAAACTCCCACTCCCTTTGAAATAAAGGCCAACATTCAATTTACCTTCCTAATTACCTGCCGAACTTGCATGTTAGCTTTTTGTGATCATGCACGAGGACCCTCAAATCCCCTCTGTGCTGCAGTCTTTCTCCATTTCAATAATATTCTGCTCCTTTATTCTTCCTACCAAAGTGCATAACTCCACATTTTCCTACATTATATTCTACCTGCCAAGTTTTTGCCCACTCACCTAACCTGTCTATATTCCTCTGTAGAATGTGTGGCATCGTCAGCATTTGCCTTCCCGCTTATTTGAGCCGGTACTTAGTAGGAGATGGGTGGTGGGCAATAACATTTTGAATGATGTGAGGTTCATGGAGGATAGAGCAAGGGAGGTGATTTGTTGGGTTACACTGATCAAAGTGTTAACACGGCCATGCTTAGCTCCGTTCCACATGGAAACACCTTCAGAATGGAGAATGATCCCTCAAGCTATCGTCTATATTGTCTGGATAATACTTTAAAAAAAAGCATGGCACCACTTATAACTGATCATTTGACACTGCCCAGAGAGGAATACAAATAGCAATTCAGAACAAATTGAACTGTTCTACAGTGTTCGGAAACTGACTTCCCGATCGTCTGTTGCGACTTCAGGAAACAACTGTCCACACTCATTTATGATATCTTCTTGTGGAACAAACCATTCACGAGGCAATGACCTGTAGCTTCTTTTGCCACAGGAGTATAAAGTCACAGCTCATCTGAGTAGGTCGATGTTCTATATATAGCTTCCAGTTACTGCATGGTTTTAGACAACTGGAAGAAAGGCTTCAACATCATTTCTGCACTGTCGGCCTTTAGCGTCTAAGAGCTTAAACTCTTAATGTTAACTCTTCTGATGAGAACGTCCCCGGGGGGTAATATCTCTGCATTGGTATTGTTCAAAAGGTCTAGTTATTTTCATGTGAAGCATCATGAAATTACCCAAATATTAAATCCTCGCCTATATGCATTTAAGTCTTGAATGAGTGAATGCAGGGAAGGCCAATATATGTGTGTCAGAAATACACACACGTGTGTAGAACAGTAATTGTGCGTGCTTGTTTATCGACTCCTTGAATAACATTTTGAATGATGTGAGGTTTATGGAGGATAGAGCAAGGGAGGTGATTTGTCGGGTTACGCTTGAAACAGGGAGTTGTCCATTCAGCTTTTGAGCCTGTTCCACCATTTAATTAGGCCATGACTGATTTGTATCTCAATCCCTTTTACTTGCTCTTAATAAAATTCTTTATGGTCACAAGTAGGTTTACATTAACACTGCAATGAAGTTACTGTGAAAAGCCCCTAGTCGCCGCATTCCGGCGCCTGTTCAGGTACACGGAGGGAGAATTCAGAATGCCCAAATCACCTAACAGCACGTCTTTCACGACTTGTGGGAGGAAACCGGAGCACCCGGAGGAAACCCACACAGACGCAGGGAGAACGTGCAGACTCCGCACAGTGACCCAAGCTGGGAATGGAATGTGGGATCCTGGCACTGTGAAGTAACCACTGTGCTACCGTGCTGTTACATCCCTTGAACTCAATCTACTTGTAAGGAAATTCACTAGAAGTGAGACAAAGGAAGGGGTGGGAGAAAGCATGTGTGAGCTATTGTTTGCACTAACTTTGGTTTCAAACTTCAACTTTCTGGGAATGCACAATCCATATGCATTCATTCAGGCTGGATGTTGGGGGGCGGGGGGAGGGGGTGGTTGTACGTATGTTGGGGGGGGGGAAGCACAACTTTGGATTCCTGACTGTGACATCAGACTTTTGTGAAATCAGACTCGACTTCTGGTTGCTAAGGAAATGGACGCTGATTGGAAAAAAACCACACCAAGATCGCAAGAGACAAGTTTTTAGCTGTAACTATGCAGGCTGTCTGTTAGTGTGAACCTGAAGATTGTCATCAACCAACCAAGGTAGTGTGGTGGGTCTATCCTTTTGATGATAACCATCCCCAACTTGGATGGAGTAAAGCTGCCATTGGAAGTGACTTGATGACAAACTCTGGTGTGACAAAAAAGGGAGTTGAACTCTACCAGAGGAAGATGGAGCTTTCAACGACGTTGTGGCTGAAGGTAATGTCATATTTACCAAGGGGTCTGCCAATAAAGCCAGCAGACCCATTTCAGCTATTTAAAGTATAATGTATAGTGCTATGAAGGTGTGCTTAAATCAAATATTGAGATTTAATTCATCAGCTGGATACAGGAAATAAACTTTTAAAAAAGGTACTTTTTAAAAAACAGACCAAATCACTTCCAATTCGTGGCTCGCACAAGTTTGTTTTGCTGTCTATTTCACAGGGTGGCAGTGGTTAGCACCAGGGACCCAGGTTCAATTCCGGCCTTGGCTGACCGTGTGGAGTTTGCACTTTCTCCCCGTGCCTGCGTAGGTTTCCTCCGGTTTCCCCCCACAGTCCAAAGACATGCAGGTTAGGTGGATTGGCCATGGGGATGGGGGGGGGGGGAAGAGAAGTGGGCCTAGGTAGGGTGCTCTTTCAGAGCATCCATGCAGACTCAATGGACCAAATAGCCTCCTTCTACACTGTAGGGATTCTATGATTCTGATCCTACAGAGGGTGGATAATGATCCCTCCACCAGAGACTGAGAAAGACCATCCTTCCTATTAAGCTCTGATGGTAACTCTGTCAACAAGCCTAGACAGCAAATCTTGACTTTAAACTCTGGGTTTATTCTGTGCAGTAATCATTTCCCCATGAACTTCCCCAGTGCCACCTGTATATATAGTGCTGTTGATTTCAACATTAAGTAAAATCTGTTAAACAATAAAACGCTTAAAACACCAATTCTAAGTCAAATGCTGGGGAATTTAACTATTTCCTAACACTTCTGGCTCAGTGATGGAAATCACCAGCAGTCAACAGCTGGGGTCAAACCATTCAAAGGTTAATTGCTGGGACAAAAATACCTTGATTTTGAACATGGCTGAAATAAGCTGATCTAGTTAAGATTGTGATCGACAATTATGATTTAATTACTGGCAATTGGAGAGAGATCTCATGACCAGCCCAAGGATTTTGTGTGGCTTCAAGCCATGGGTTTCTCCACAGAGTTGGGGATGCGAGTGACCATGGAGGTGGATGAGAGGCACAAGATGGAATGATTGAGGTATAGGGAGTGAAAGGAGTGAGGTATCGAGCACCTTTGAGGTTTGTTATTCTCGTGGCACCGAGGCTGTCTCTGCATTTCTCCCCAGGCCGGCTGGCCCAACTCTAGTCTGCATTGCAACCCCCCTCCCTTTGAAAATCCTTTGTGGTGCTTTCTCCTGAGGTGGGCAGGCCTAGTTGGGAATTTTCCAGACGCCTCTAGGATGAAAATCCAGGCCGATACATCCTTCCTGAGGTGTGGGCCAGGATTTTCAAAGGGTGTGCTGGGTCCAGAACCTGGAATAGATCTGGGTGTGGGATTCCCGACACTGCACTGTTCATCCAACCCTCAGCATCACAAAACTGAAAGCAATACTCCAGGTGGGCTTGGACCAAGGCCCTGTATACAGGCCTCACTTTTGAATTAGGCTGATATTCCATTTTCTTTCTACCTGTGCTTTTAGGGGCTTGCCGCTTAGGCACCTGAATCCTTCTGCTCCTCCACAGTTCCCAGTTTCTCCTCAAAAGTTTCCTCCCTATCTTGCCATGAGCCTGCATCTTTCTCTCGTTACCCTTCGTTCCCAAATCAATGGAATACTGTCTGGGCAACGAAGTTCAAACTATTAAGAAAGGCCTCAAATTAACAAGAAAAATCTTTTTGTTTCCTGGCTAAACAAGATTGCAAACAAGTGAACTTTCTAGTCATTTTATAACTTGTGGCGAGTTTGTTATCCACAAAATGGCGACTCTGTTTCATACAAGGTACTATAAAGTACCTTGGAATATCCTCAGGCCATGAAAGGAGTTGTATAAATGCAAGTTCCTACCTTTGGTAGGGGCTTTTCACAGTAACTTCATTTCAAGCCTACTTGTGACAATAAGCGATTTTCATTGGTATTCTTTAGAGAAGTGGAAATGAGCTCACAAGAGGTTTACTGGGAAATGTCGTATTGTTTACATGAGGAATTTAAGGATTCCCTTTACTGTGCCATATCCAGTGCCACCATCTCCCCATCGGTTACAGGAGAGAGGGTGAAATATATCTCCACTTTCCACCTCAAACCAGCTTGTATAGAAAAATGAGAAGCTGGAAGCGGAAATGAAGGGCTCCCAGAATGAAACGCAGGAATAGGAGGAGGGCATTTAACAACTCGAGCCTGTTTTACCATTCAATGTAGGCAAAGCTGATCCACAACCTGATTCAAAATCATAGAATTTACAGTGCAGAAGGAGGCCATTCGGCACATCCAGTCTGCACCGGCTCTTGGAAAGAGCACCCTACCCAAGGTCAACACCTCCACCCTATCCCCATAACCCAACACTAAGGGCAATTTTGGACACTCGGGGCAATTTATCATGGTCAATCCACCTAACCTGCACATCTTTGGATTGTGGGAGGAAACCGGAGCACCCGGAGGAAACCCACGCACACACGGGGAGGATGTGCAGACTCCGCACAGACAGTGACCCAAGCTGGAATCAAACCTGTGACCCTGGAGGTGTGAAGCAATTGTGCTATCCACTATGCTACCGTGCTGCCCTATATAATCACCTTTGCCCCATATTGCTCAGCACCTTTTGGTTAACAAACATCTCTCAACTTCCTATTTAATATTAAGCCCTGGTCTAGCATCAGTTGCCGAAAGATTTTCCAAACTTCTGCCACCCTTTGAACGTTGAAGTATTTCCCACTTTCACTCTTGTAAGACTTGGCTCTAATTTTGTGAATATGCCCTCGGGTCTAGGCTCCACAAAACAACAGAGATAGTTTCCCATTAAGAATCACAGAATCACGAGAGTGCAGAAGGAGGCCATTTGGCCATCGAATCTGCACCGAATCTTCGATAGAGCACCCCACCTAGGCCCATTCCCCTCATCCTAACCCCAATACCCAATAACCCCACCTAACCTTTTTGGACACTGATGGCCAATCCAGCTAACCTACACATCTCTGGACTGTGGGAGGAAACCGGAGTACCCTGAGGAAAGACACGGGGAGAACATGCAAACTCCGTACAGTCACCTGAGGCCGGAATTGAGCCTGGGTCCATGGCGCTGTGAAGCAGCAGCAATCACCACCGTGCCATCTTATATCGTTGCCATATCGCTGCCCTTTAACATCTTGAAAGCTTCGATCAAAATCAAACCCAAATCGTTTAAATTCCTTGGAATAAAGCAGCAGTTTGTGCAATCTCTTTGTCAATTCACCCTTTATGTTCAGGTATCTTTCTGGTAAATCAACACTACACGCCCTCCAAATCCAATATACCCTTCCTCAGATGTAGGCCCCAGGATTATTCACAATAATTCCAAGTGTTGCCTAACCAGGAATCCACTGTGATCTCTGCCTGAGTTTGTTTTTTTTGACTAAAGTGTTTATTTAGGGCGAATGAGAAATGCAAACAAAAAAAAGCCCTAATTTCCTCCAGTCCCTGCCAAGTCTCTTCAGAGAAAGTTTGGCTCAGGTCCCACTCTCTCCCTCCTGCTGAGAGTGGCGGACAAGGTGAAATTGATGATACCTGGACCGGTGCTGGGAATAGGCTGGGCCCCCCCGAGGGCTTGGGAGTTGCACGTGCCTCGTGCACAGATGGCTGGCTCTGCCCCTGAGGAGTCAAACCAGGAAATGTGAAGCGCTGAGAAAAGTGGGTCATTGAATAAAAACAGCCCAAAGCTCTGCAGCTGACATCGCGAGCCAATGCCATCTCCGCTCTCCGAAGGCAAATGTCCTGAGTGCGTGGATGACTAACTGCTCCTGCTGTAGAATCTCTGCCAAAGTGCTCAGCAAAAGCGTGGATCGAGGTTTATTTTTAAAGATGCTCTGCACAGAGTCAGGTCGTCAACCTAAAATATTGAGCCCGATTTTCACACCATGTGGGTTTTGAATGGGATTAACATTCGGGAAATTTAATTCCTTTTCCCACCGTTGTTGCGGGACCTGCTCAGCATTCCCAGCATTTTCCGTTTCCATTTTTATTATAGAACAATACAGCACAGAACAGGCCCTTCGGCCCTCGATGTTGTGCCGAGCAATGATCACCCTCCTTAAACCCACGTAACCCATATACCCGTAACCCAACAATCCCCCCATTAACCTTACACTACGGGCAATTTAGCATGGCCAATCCACCTAACCCGCACATCTTTGGACTGTGGGAGGAAACCGGAGCACCCGGAGGAAACCCACGCACACACGGGGAGGACGTGCAGACTCCGCACAGACAGTGACCCAGCCGGGAATCGAACCTGGGACCCTGGAGCTGTGAAGCATTGATGCTAACCACCATGCTACCGTGAGGCCCCAATTTCAGATCACCAGCCTCCGCAGGCATTTCGCTTTTGTATTAAGGTTGTGGATATTGTGCCACATTTAAATACACCTTCCGTTTAATGCACCTGTCCCGTTTAGTTCGCCAAATGTTGAGAACATTCTTCCCCCAAATGGGTATGGGTTCTGGCTCAAAAGACATTTTGAAGATTGAGGTCGATGAATTTTTGTTCTGCTGACCAATTATGCTCTAATTCAATGTTGGAACACAATCGAGGGGCTGAATGGCTGACTTCTGTTCCTACATTTTTAATTGATTTTTAAATTGCGCTGAAAAATCTGAGAATTTTAGATTTGAGGGCATGATACTCGCAAAAAATAATTAAGTGCCATTTTTGGGCAGGTTTGGAAGGGTGTTTCTTATCGAATTTTTGGCCATTGGAGAGCTGAACTCACCGGTAAGACAGGTTACTCAGAGATCGGGGCACTGTATTGAAAGGGTTCCCTGATCTCTAAGTGAGCTTGAGGGTCCCTCATGCCCCCCACTCACAGACAATGCCACCCCTCCACAGGGATGGGGCTGGTTTAGCACACTGGGCTAAATCACTTGCTTTGAAAGCAGACCAAGGCAGGCCAGCAGCACGGTTCAATTCCCGTACCAGCCTCCCCGAACAGGCGCCGGAATGTGGTGACTAGGGGCTTTTCACAGTAACTTCATTTGAAGCCTACTTGTGACAATAAGCGATTTTCATTCATTTCATCACCCCGCCCATCCCCCCGCCACTCCCAAGTAAGCGAACTCGGCTATGGGGTCGCTCAGGACCCCTTTCAGGACCCCCTTACACCCCTCTCAACCTTCATTAAACCCCCCCTTCAATCTCCCACCCTGCATAATCCCTTTCACCCCCGTTTATGCGTATAGCTGCTCTCCGACCAGTTTGGCACCTGGGTTGTGCCTCTGATACCATGGAAGTGCCTCCGCTTGTGGAGACCAGTACTAATTGACATCAGGATGAGGCCTTGCTGGTGGGGCCGGTGACTCCCAGGATCCCGCGCCACAGGTCGAGTGACTCGCACATAGTTTTGCGCTCAGCGCAAAGCCCAATTTGGGTCTCTGCTGTAATGCTCCTGGCAGATAGGCGCTGGGCGCAACCTATAATCAGTCACAAAAACACATCAGGACACAAATTGAGGCATTTTGAGACCTAACGGGCTGAATTCTCTGATTTCCCCCCCCCCCCCCCCCCCCCAGCTACGTGTTCCTCAGCGGCGCTCCAACCGCTGGCGGCGGGAATCCCAACCACTGGAGAATTCCGGCCAATGTGTGTGGTGGAAATTTAAAGATAACCGCATTTTACTGTTTATATTATGTCACATTAATAAAGGATTTGCAGCTAAATACCGCTTCTCATCACTTCACATCACGTTCACCTATAATCACTGTCGTTGGAAACGTGGCAGAAATTCGAGAGTGGAGAAAGATCCCACAAAGGCCAAAATTCAGATAATCAGCTTTAATCCAATAGACTGGGTGGGGGGGGGGGAGGGGGTCTCCCCATCTCCTGTACAAATAGTGCCAATGAATCTCTTGCATCTTTCTGAGAGGGGAAGACAAAATCTCAGTTCAACATCTCATCGGAGACACTGCACCTTCAACAGTGCAGCACTCATTCAGTTCTGCACAGAAGTGTTCGCCTGGCGTGCATCTAACCTCCCAGGGGTGGGATTTGAACGCACAACCCTCCGACTTTACGGTAAGATTGATTCCGCCCCAGCCTCAGCCGACACTTTTACCATCGAAGCGAAACTCCTGTAATTAATAACCACCAACTCCACTCCATTTCCGTTTCAGCCTTGAAGTTACTCCCGTGGCTCCATTTCATCTACAATATGCGCACAACCTGAATCTTCTGTGTGTCTTTGAATTAGTTATTGAGCTACTTTAAATCAGTGTTTGTGCAACTCCAGGGAAGGCGTGCCTGGAAGGGACAGGGGAAACAAAAGTAATTAATAATGCTGTTTTTCCCACTTATTGTGAACCAGTTGCCCTTGCGGATAAGAGGTCACTGATGAAGCATGTTTTGCACAGTAATTGCAAGAGTTTTCTTTTAAAAAGAATGTAAGTAGTGCTCCAGTGGCAGTGTGTACCATAATATACACAACAGTATATCATGGTGCAGACACACACACTGATTGACACACAGCAAGACCAATCAACACACACAACACCGCAGCCAACCACCAGTTAGAGCACACTCACTGTAAAGAGAGAGGGCATCAGTTTTCCCGCTCATTCGGGATGCAGCCTCTCAGAAGGACAGAGCTCACAGTTTACAGCACAGATCTTTACCATGTGCTGAGTGCATAGACTGGTTAGGATAGGCACAAGTCTTTAGTTTAATCTGACATAGTGTCGACCCACAGTGAAAGTATGTTTAACAGTTTCTAGCTTAATAAAATAGTGTTGTACTATTTCAAGTGTTGGTAGCCTGTATGTGTTACTGCTGAGGTAAACGCAGTCTCCACAGATCCAGAGTACCCAACAGATCAGTGTGCACTGTGTCACCCTTGGGAGTAAGGCGTGGGGTCATCCACATGCAATTATCCTTGGCCATTTGAAATGACTTTGAAATCTGATGTCATGGGTTCATCCACAACATGGTGGGTGCAGCACACCACACTTGAGGGCACCGGACGCCATGTTGGTGAAGGTAGAAAGAGAGGCCTTATGGCCTGTAAGGCCTCTCTTTCTACCTTCACCAATATGGCGTCCCCGTGTCTACATGCCTCAAAGAGGTTTTAAACCAATTCCGCTTATAATTATGTTGGCCTAATGCTTGATTGAAACTTCCTTTGCAAATCTGAGTTACTCTAATGAAGGTCATCCGGCTGTGACCTGGGTCACGGGGGGGGGGGGGGGGGGGGGAGCCTCTGCATCTCATTGGACTGAAGGAGGGCTTCACTGCCAGATTTTCCTACTTCCCAAACCTCCGCTGCATTTCAGTACGTTTCACGGAATCCCCCAGAAATGATTTTGAACGGGAAAATCAGCTTGTTTCCTGGAATCATTCTGGAATTCGCCCGAGTGAATGATTACCTTCTTCCAAACTCCTGAATGCCATTTGGGCTCGCCATCCTGCTCCTCGTGCCTACCTGTCTGCCCTCGTCACTGCCGCCATGCTCCCAGCGATGCCCAACGCAAACTGCAAGGCCGGCACGTTGCAATCTTCTGGACTCAACATTGCGTTCAACAATTTCCCCGTCCATCTTGATCTCCCCCCTACCCCTCTTTTTGTTGTTTGTTTCTCAGTTCCTTGGCTTGCCCCACCCTCCCTCCTTGTTCATTTTATTCTCCTACTGATTGTTGACCTTTATTCTCCTCTGCTGTCTTACCTTTATACCTTTATACCATTAACAATCTTCAGTCCTTAAAGGCACCATTAACACTCCCCTCTGTTTTATATCCATGGCATTTTTGTCAATCTCCCCTTAGCTCCGACCTATCCCTAACCTTCCATTCTGCCCCCCCCCCCCCCCCAATATATAATTCATCGCATTTCTGTCTCTCTTTAGTTCTGAACTCGAAATGTTAACTCTATTTCTCTCTCCACAGACGCTGCCAGGCCTGCTGGGTTTGTCCAGCACTTGCAGTTTTTATTCCAGATGCAAGGGCAGCACGGTAGCATAGGGGTTAGCACAATTGCCTCACAGCTCCAGGGTCGCAGGTTCAATTCCCGGCTTGGGTCACTGTCTGTGCGGAGGTCTGCCCGTTCTCCCCGTGTCTACGTGGGTCTCCTCTGGGTGCTCAGGTTTCCTCCCATAGTCCAAAGATGTGCAGATTACGTGGACTGGCCATGATAAATTGCCCCTTAGTGACTGGGAATGTATAGGTTAGGTTAGAGGGATTGAATGGGGTGGGTGGGGGGAGTGCATCTCGAAACAGAGCTCTTTTGGAGGGTCAGTGCAGACTTGATGGGCCGAATGGCCCCCTGCTGCACTGTCGGGACTCTATGAATTGCTTTGAGCGACTCGGCAGTGTTAGAAAATTCAAAGTTCTTGATTTGAAACGGCCTCAGGACCTCAGTGGCTTGGGAATGCAGATCAAAGCGGCCAGAAACACAGAGCAAATATAAACAAAGAGGTTCAACTGATAAGTCAGCGTGAGTTTTCAAAAGCTCATCCAGAAATGATTACTTGCAACTCAAAACACGCCAACAATCCTATCGAGAGAGGCCAACAATTTTCAAAATCCATTAAGATCTTGGAACGTTGGCAAGGCCAGCATTTATTGCCCATCCCTGGTTGCCCTTGAGAAGCTCGAGGCCGGTCCTCCTCATGAACAGAGCGCTCATTGCCCGGCACAATTACTTTCCCCTCCTGTCACTCTGCTGCTTTATTATGTAGATATATTTCAACAGCAATACTTTATGTTGAAAGCACTCCCCCACAAGCAATTCCTATGATTTAAAAGACCCTAAATTAAATAACTTGGACAGTTTTAATTCAACTCAGAACAATCTTAAAAAAATCCTTCTGAAAAACTATGCCTATAACTCACAGCTCTTGCAGCCGTTATGCGTTCCAACCCCATGGAGGGCATGTCAGGAGTCCCGATTTGTACTGGTGATTGTAAATCAACTTGCTGCAATCTAGGCTGAACACGGTTGCAAATTCTACCATTAATATCTGTGCCGCAGTTGGGCACTCTTACCATTAATTCAGATGGTCGTAAGTTCAAGGTCCACTCCAGAGGCTGAAGCGCACAATCTAGGCCTATGCTCCAGTGCAGTGCTGAAGGAGCGCTGCATTGCCAAAGGTGGGTCCTTCAGGTGAGATGTTGGGCTGAGGGATCCGGCTGCAGCCTCGGGCGGCACGGCAGGATTTTGAAACAGAATTGGGGAGTTATCCCTTGCGTTCTATAATCAACCCTCTGTCAACATCACCAAAACAATTATCCGCTCATTGTCACGTTGTTGTTTGTGGAATCTTGCTGTGCGCAGGTTGGCTGCCACGTCACCTACATTACAACAGTGACTATACTTCAAAGGCACTGTACAAATGCAAGTCTTCCCTTCCCCCTGTTTTGTCGTGTCACGCAGCAAAGCTGAGCTGAGCATTCAGAATGATACGTCGTCAGAAATGTGCTGACGCCCGCGCAGGTTACCAACTCTGGTTCACCATATTCCTGGAGGTATCATCACATGTTTGCCTGACGTTGATCACCTGACACATCCTTCCTCGCAGCACACTGCCAGTTGGAAATATTTGCATTTATATAGTGCCTTTGATGACCTCAGGGTATCACGTAGCCCTTTGCAGCCACTGAAGTATTTCTGAAGTGGAGCAACTGATGAAAATGCTTAAAAGAAGTGGCTGCAGGGCAGCATGGTGGCCTAGTGGTTAGCACAACCGCCTCACGGCGTTGAGGTCCCAGGTTCGATCCCGGCTCTGGGTCACTGTCCGTGTGGAGTTTGCACATTCTCCCCGTGTCTGCGTGGGTTTCGCCCCCACAACCCAAAAATGTGCACAGTAGGTGGATTGGCCATGCTAAATTGCCCCTTAATTGGAAAAAATAATTGGGTAATCTAAATTTATAAAAAAAAAGAAGTGGTTGCAGAAATAGCGGACGCATTTGTTGTAATTTCGAAAGTTCCCAGTGGATTGGAAAACCGCAAATGTAACACTTTCTTTCAAGAAAGAGAGGACGACAGAAAGCAGGAAACTATAGGGCAGTTAGTCTAACATCTGTCATTGGGAAAATGCTGGAACCCATTATCAAAGGGGGCAGTAGCAGAACATTTAGAAAATCAGAGTACAATCAGGCAGAGTCAAAGTGGTTTTGTGAAACGGAAGTTGCATTTGATCAATTTATTAGAGCTCTTTGAAGATGTAACAAGCAGGGTAGATAAAGTGGAATGAGTAGATGTAATGGTTCTGGATTTACCAAAAGCATAGAATAAGGTGCAGCGAACAAGGTTTTTACACACACAAGCGTTCATGGTTTTGGGGCTGATATATTAGCATGGATAGAGAATTGGCAAACCAACATGAAACACACATGGGATAAATGTGTCATTTTCAGGTTGGCAAACTAACTAGTGCAGAGCCACCGGGATTAATGCTCAGGTTTCCACTATTTACTAAAGTAAAGTCCCCATACTCTCAGATGACCAGAGGCTGATTTCTCCTATGACAGGGACAGCTGACTATTTAGCCTGAGGATCACAGGCAAGGGGAAAAGGATGAGAAGGCAGAGCCTTCATGAATAATTTCAGCCAGTACGGGAATTGAACCAGTGCTGTGGGCCTTGCACTGCATCACAAACCAGTTGCCCAGCCAACTGAGCTAAACTGGCTTCAACTAATCACAGTTGATATTAATGAAAGGATAAATGGGATTGCAAGCAAAATTACTGATATACAAGGATATGGAAAGTAAGCTTTGAGGAAGAAAGAGTCTGCAAAAGGACATAGGTTACGTGACTCAGCTAAAATTTGGTAGATGAACACATGAATTAGGAGCACGATTTGGCCATTCAGCCCCTTGAGCCTGCTCCGCCATTTGATAAGATCATGCTGTGTTGCACCATGCGTGGGAAAATTCCCCAAGACCGTAAAGGAATGACTAAACATGGCTGAATATTGGTCTGGATTTCACCCAGAAAGCCGGCACAAAACACCTCGCCAAATTCGCCCAAAATGACACGGAAGGTTTTCGGCAGCGCTCGCTGCAAAAACTCCATGCACGGGTCGGGGACCATGTAAAGGTCCATTGATCTCAAGCAGGAATTTCTGGTCGCCTGGCGGGTGGGGCCAAAATATCCTGCCAATAGAAATATTTTGGTTGAATCGGGCCCAGGGAGTCATGGCCATCTGGAAATTCTATCTTTTGCGTTTGCCTTATTTACTTCGGCATTTGCTTGAGACTTGGAACTCTGTGTGTAGCTCAAATGCCAAAGGCCACATGATTTAAATCAGCCATTTTGACAGATTGTTTGTAAAATATCGATTGAAAGTTGATAAACACGGGACACAACTGACAGAGTACCCTTCGTCGTCCAGTACTTTCCTGGAGCGGAGAAACTACGACATCTTCTTCGCAGCCTTCAACACATCATCGATGAAGATGAACATCTTGCCAAGGTCATCCCCACACCCCTACTACTTGCCTTCAAACAACCGCGCAACCTCAAACAAACCATTGTTTGCAGCAAACTACCCAGCCTTCAGAACAGCGACCACAGCACCACACAACCCTGCCAGGGCAATCTCTGCAAGACGTGCCAGATCATCGACATGGATACCACCATTACACGTGAGAACACCACCCACCAGGTACGCGGTACATACTCGTGCGACTCGGCCAATGTTGTCTACCTCATACGCTGGGGGCTGGGTGTGGGGCCAACCGCCCCACCCTGTAAAAATAACACCAAGTTACAGAAACTGCAAAGGGCAAACCAGCAACTTGCAAGAGGCCTGCAGGAGATTCTGACAAGACATCTGAAAGTACCTCTGACCAGAGCCTTTCGAGGGAAGTGAGGAGTACGAAGATTAATCTACCCAGACACAACATTAACATCTCAAATCACTGCCCATCTTTTACCAGCCTCTGCCTCTGGGTAAATTGTGCAAATTGTAGTATTGACACGGTGGCACAGTGGTTAGCACTGCTGCCTCACAGCGCCAGGGACCCTGGTTCAATTCCGGCCTTGGGTCACTGTCTGTGTAGAGTTTGCACATTCTCCCCGTGCCTGCGCGGGTTTCCTCCGGATACTCCGCTTTTCTCCCACAGCCCAAAGATGCAGGGCCGGTTCAAGGCACCGGCAACTCGGGCAGTCGCCCGGGGCGCCATGTGCTAGGGGGCGCCAGAGACTCGGGTCCCGCGCATGCGCAGTTGGGCCGGTGCCAACCAGCGCATGCGCGGTGGCCGCCCTCCCCCAGGGCGGCCCCCCCGGCTCGGTCCGCTCCCCCGCTCGGTCCGCTCCCCCTCGGTCCCCCCCGCCCCCCCTCGGGTCCGCCCCCCCGCCCCGCCCTCGGTCCGCCCCGCCCTCGGGTTCGCCCCCCCCGCCCCCCCCTCGGGTCCGCCCCCCCACCCCCTCCTCGGGTCCGCCCCCCCCCCCCGGGTCCGCCCCCCCCCACGGGACCGCCCCCCCGCCTCCCCCTCGGCCCCGCTCCCCCCGCCTCCCCCGCCTCCCCCTCGGCCCCGCCCCCCCAAGGGCGCAGAAGTTCAGCTTGCCCGGGGCGCCAGCAACCCTAGGGCCGGCGCTGCAAAGATGTGCTGGTCACAGGAGCTCGGAGCATTGGTGCAGAATTGGTGGGCTGTATGGCCTCCTTCTGCACTGTAATGATTCTATACTTTACTGTGAATAGTGAAGGAGGCTATTCGGTCCAGTGGGTCAGTGTTAGCTCTTTGCTGCAGCAATCTAAAATGAATTCCACCACACCCTCAGTCTCCCTGTAGCCCAGTAGTTTCCTCTGCTTCGAATATTTATCCAATTTGGCCCTTAAAAGTTACAATATTCTTTCCTCTCCAAGGCAGCATTTCCGCTGATGTTAAATTTCACGTTCCACTGACCCCTCCCAGCTCAACATCAATCACTCGCTACTCGGCTCCAATTTAGTGTTTTAATTTAAACAATAGGCCAATACCATAGGGGATTAACTAAAAACAGGCAGTTAGAGAACAGCGAACCGAATCACCTATTTGTCCAATTCATTCACCTGATTCTGGCTCAAACGAGCCCACAGTTAAGGCGTCGAATAACTAAGTTTAAACCCCTCCTGCTACCTAATTAAAATGAAGTAAATTTAGACTCAAATTTAGACTGCAAAATTTCTAAATGAAAATATTAGCGCAATGGCCTAACTGCTGCCGTTGTGTCTCAAACGTCACAGCGTTTCAGCATTTCACACTCCACAACACTCTGCAGCTCGGGAAGTACCCCCGGGGCTTATGTGCCCTCACATCCAGGCGAGGTCAGGTTATTCCTGGCACACAGGCACAGCTATTTGGGCCTGCAACATACGGAGAAAGGCAGCTCGCATGATTGTGAGCGCATGTCCTCCAGTGACCCCTCAGGAAATCTCCACGCTTGCCCTTTCCAACAGGGCGGGTTAGATAAGCCTTTACAGTGCCGGAACAGGCAATTCGTCCCAACTGGTCTCTGCCAGTCCCTGTGCTGTACATGAGCTTCCTCCAGCCTACTTCAGCTCATAACATTTTATTCTTTCCTCCCTGATGTTCACCCAGCTTTCCCTCAATTCCACACCTATGGTATTCCCCTCAGCCAGTCCACCCGGTCACACCTTCCACGTTCTAATCACTCTCTTGCTAAAGTGCCTTCTTTCTTTTTATTCATTAGCGGAATGAGGGTGTTATTCATCTGCCCAGCATTTACTGCCCATCCATGGGCGGCACGGTGGCACAGCGGTTTGCACTGCTGCCTCATAGCTCCAGGGTCCCGGGTTCAATTCCGGCCTCGGGAGACTGTCTGTGCGGAGTCCTCCCCGTGTCTGCATGGGTTTCCTCCACGTGCTCCGGTTTCCTCCCACTGTCCAAAGGAGTGGGGGCAGCATGGTAGCATTGTGGTTAGCACAATTGCTTCACAGCTCCAGGGTCCCAGGTTCGATTCCCGGCTTGGGTCGCTGTCTGTGCGGAGTCTGCACGTTCTCCCCGTGTGTGCGTGGGTTTCCTCTGGGTTCTCCGGTTTCCTCCCACAGTCCAAAGATGTGCAGGTTAGGTGGATCGGCCGTGATAAATTCCCCTTAGTGTCCAAATTTGCCCTTAATGTTGGGTGGGGTTACTGGGTTATGGGGATAGGGTGGAGGTGTGTGCTTGGGTAGGGTGCTCTTTCCAAGAGCCGGTGCAGACTCGATGGGCCGAATGGCTTCCTTCTGCACTATAAATTCTATGATTCTATAAAGTGCAGGTTAGAACATAGAACATAGAACACTACAGCGCAGTACGGGCCCTTCGGCCCTCGATGTTGCGCCGACCTGTGAAACCATCTGAAGCCTATCTGACCTACACTATAGAACATAGATGGTGGATTGGTGGATTGGTCATGGTAAATTGCCCCTTAGTGTCCAAAAGGTTGGGAGTTACAGGGTTATGGAGATAGGGTGGCTGCATGGGCTTGGGTAGGTTGGTTTTTCCAAGGGTCGGTGCAGACTCGATGGGCTGAATAGTCTCATTCTGCACAGTACATTCTATGATAATTGCCCTTGAGAAGGTGGTGGTGAGCTTCCTTCTTGAACTGCTGCAGTTATTGAGAGGTAGGTACACTCACAGTGCTGTTAGGGGGGGAGGTTGCAGGGGGTGGGGGGATGCAGGATTTTGACCCAATGACAGTGAAGCAACAGCGATCTATTTGCAAGTCAGGGTGGTGGGTAACTTGGAGGAGAATGTCCAGGTGGTGGTGTTTCCATATGTCTGCTCTCCTTGTCGTTCTGGATGGTAGAGTTTGTGGGTTTGGAAGGTGCTGTCTAAGGAGCCTTGGTGAGTTACTGCAGTGCATCTTGTAGATGGTACACACGGCTGCCACTGTGCGTCGGTGGTGGAGGGAGTGAATGGTTGTGGGTGAGGTGCCAATCAAGCGGGCTGCTTTGTCCTGGATGGTGTTGAGCTTCTTGAGTGTTGCTGGAGCTGCACTCATCCAGGCAAGTGGAGAGTATTCCATCACACTCCTAACTTGTGCCTCGTAGCGGGTGGACAGAGTCTGGGGAATCAGGAGACGACTCATTCAGGATAAGATTCCAAGCCTCTGACCTGTTCTTAAAACCACGGTACTAATATAAATAATAATAATCGCTTATTGTCACAAGTAGGCTTCAATGAAGTTACTGTGAAAAGCCCCTCGTCGCCACATTCCGGCGCCTATTCGGGGAGGCCGGTACGGGAATTGAACCAGTGCTGCTGGCTTTGTTCTGCATCACAAGCCAGCTGTTTAGCCCACTGCGCTTGTTTTAATTTGTTTTAATATAAAAGCTTTCTATTGGTCAGTGTTATCACTCCTGTGGCGCAGTAACATTCCTCGCAGTTTTACCAAATGTAAATGGTTGGGTTCTAGTCTGGGATCTTGATCAAAATTGGGATTCTGGTCAGGGCCGTAACAATATGGCTGGCCTAATTTAGTTCCTGGTGAATGGGAATGCCGCAGGAAGTTGATAGTAGATGATTTAGCGATGGTAATGCCAGTAAATCTTAAGGGGAGATGGTTACATCTCAAAGATGTGCAGGCTAGGTGGATTGGCCACGCTAAATTGCCCCTTAATTGGACAAAAGTGAATTGGGTACTCTACAATTAAAAAAAATCTGCCAATCTTAGCCTTGGATCTATCCAATGATTGATCATCGCATCTCGCGTAGAGAATTTGAAAGATTCACAAAGTGCTGAGTGAAGAAATTTTTCTCCGTCTCAATCCCAAATGATCATTCCCTTATCCTTAGACTGTGCACGCTGTGTTCTAGATTTCCCAGCCAGGGGGAACGCCCTGTGTTCTAGATTTCCCAGCCGGGGGAAACTCCCTGTGTTCTAGATTTCTCAGCCAGGGGAAACTATAGCTCCGTGTCTACTCTGTCAAGCCCCTTCAGATCATGTGTTTCTATGAGATCACCTATCATTCTTCTAATTCCTAGAGATACGGACACAATTAACTCAGCCTCTCAACATAGGACAACCCTCTCATCCCAGGTACCAATCTTTATTGTACCACCTCCAATGAAAGTATATTCTTACTTAAATATGGAGACCAAAACTTCACAAAGTATTCCAGGCGTGGTTTCACGAAAGCCCTGCCCAATTGTAGCAAGACATATTTATACTTGGAATTCCTACAGTGCCGAAGGAGATCATTCAGCTCATCGAGTCTGCACTGATCCTCTGAAAGAGCACCCAACCTAGGCCCACTCCCCCGCCCTATCCCCGTAACACCACCTAACCTGCACATCTTTGAACTATGGGAGGAAACTGGAGAACCTGGAGGAAACCCATGCAGACACGGGGAGAAAGCGCCAACTCCACAGGGCCACCCAAGGCCGGAATGATACCCGGGTCCCTGGCGCTGTGAGGCAGCAGTGCTGACACATACTCCAATCTCTTTGTAATAGAGGTCAAAATACGATGTGCCTTTTTAATTGCTTGCTGGGCCGACAGGTTAATTTTCTCAAGTAGACTCAAGTCCCTCTGATTATTAATATCTACCAGTTCCATGCCGTTTTATAAAACTTCAAGACAAATTGGAAGATAGTTTATCGGCAAATAGAGCAGACCCGAAAATGGAAATAATGAAGATGAACAAGTTGAAAGAGATGAGCAGCCAATCCCGTTCGATAGGCAGCACGGTAGCATTGTGGATAGCACATTGGCTTCACTGCTCCAGGGTCCCAGGTTCGATTCCGGCTTGGGTCACTGTCTGTGCGGAGTCTGCACATCCTCCCCGTGTGTGCGTGGGTTTCCTCTGGGTGCTCCGGTTTCCTCCCAGTCCAAAGATGTGCAGGTTAGGTGGATTGGCCATGATAAATTGACCTTAGTGTCCAAAATTGCCCTTAGTGTTGGGTGGGGTTACTGGGTTATTGGGATAGGGGGAGGTGTTGACCTTGGGTAGTGTGTTCTTTCCAAGAGCCGGTGCAGACTCGATGGGCCGAATGGCCTCCTTCAGCACTGTAAATTCTATGATAAGATAGAAGAATCAAACGTCTTCAAGGTGGGCACTCTTGGATGAGGAGTGGCAGTGAATTAAACACTGGAACAAAAGCAATATATTGGAGATACTGAAAATCCTTTCTAGAATAAAAAGCAAGTTTTCAGTGCCAGAAAGCGATTGCATATTCTCTTAATAGAGATATACTTCCTGCTCCAGCTTCTCTTCATACTGCCAATTCGAAAATAAATGCCTATTTAGAACACAAATAATTCACTCTGGGGATGAAAAGCTTCTCATAAATAACTTCAACAAAAGAGTTGGTGCGACTCCAGATCATGTGTTTCCATTTTGCACTTGCGTTGTCCTCCCCCCCCCCCCCCCCCCCATAAACGACAGGAGAAATGTCACTCATCAATTATTTAGATTAGTTGGTGGATAAATTATCGCTAAACTCTAATTCCAGAACAAAAAGTGAAGCATTCAGTCGCGATGTTGGGAATTCATTCAGTTCTCACACGTGGCATTTTGGAAGGTCTAATACAGGTAGGGAATATACAGTGAATGGTAGAACCCTCAAGAGTATTGAAAGTCAGAGAGATCGAGGTGTACAGGTCCACAGGTCACTGAAAGGGGCAACACAGGTGGAGAAGGTAGTCAAGAAGGCATTTGGAATGCTTGCCTTCATTGGCCGGGGCATTGAGTGTAAAAATTGGCAAGTCATGTTGCAGCTGTATAGCACCTTAGTTAGGCCACACTTGGAGTACAGTGTTCAATTCTGGTAGCCACACTGTCAGAAGGATGTGGAGACTTTAGAGAGGGTGCAGAAGAGATTTACCAAGAGTTTGCCTGGTACGTAGTGGGTGCTGGAACTCGCTACCGGAGGAGGTAGTGGAAGCAGGTACGATAGTGACGTTTAAGGGGCATCTTGAAAAATACATGGGAATAGAGGGATATGGACCCCGGAAGAGTAGAAGATTTTAGTTTAGACGGGCAGTATGGTCGGCGCAGGCTTGGCGGGCTGAAGGGCCTGTTTCTCTGCTGTACTTTTCTTTGTTCTTTGTGGGCAACGAGACAAGTGAGACAATATTGAAACCTGACTCATTGGCTTGACCCGCAGAAGTAACGCAAATAGAATGATCGATCCGCTGGGAAGAGGGAGCAATTACCCGTCAACTCCCTATCTCTGCAACCTCGACCAGACCCACAGCATCCCAGGACTTTGGGGACTCAGCACACACTCCAATTCTGGTCTCCTGCACACCCTCAATTTCCTTTGCCCACCTCCCCCCCCCCCCCCCCTGAACCGTTGGAAGTTGCGTCTTCACCCTATGCTCTGTCATTCTCTCCCAAACCTCTTCAGCCCTCCTCCCTCTTTTAAGATGTTCCTTAAAACCTAAACGTACCATCAAGCTTTTGGTCACCTGCCCCATGCAGCCCAATGTAACATTTTGGATGGATGCCACACCTGCCTTGAGGCACTCTACAAGCTGGTCTGGTCTGGAGGGTAATAGCTATGAGGAGAGGTTGGATAAACTCAGATTGTTCTCACTGGAACAATGGAGATTGATGGACAGGGGGGTGGGGGAGGGGCACGGGGGTGGGGGGGGGGCACGAACTGCTAGAGATTTACTAAATTATGAGTGGCATTGACAGAGTGGATAGTCAGACACTTTTTCCCAGGGCGGAAGGGGACATGAGTTTAAGGTGCGAGGGGCAAGGTTTAGAGGAGATGTGTGAGGCACGTTTTTTACACAGAGGGTGGTGGGTGCCTGGAACTCGCTGCTGGAGGAGGTGGTGGAAGCAGGGACGATAGTGATGTTTAAGAGTCATCTTGACAAATACATGAATAGGATGGCAATAGAGGGATACGGAGCCCGGAAATGCAGAAAGGTTTAGGCATCAAGATCTGCGCAGACTTGGAGGCAATATTTAAAAGAAGGTTGTGGTTGTTATTATGCCTGAGTTAACATACATGGCTGGTAAAGTGCAGGTAGAGCTATAACTTCTACCTCATCTACACTAAACCAAGGCTGGATTTACACACTCGTTATTGGACCTTTCATTGGTTTGTGTTCGTCAACTGGAGGCAATCTCCTCTCTAAGGATTTTAGTTCACTTTACGGGCGCTGGGCCAGAATCCAGGAACCCCCTCCCCAACAGCACCCTGAGTGAGTCCAGCATTGACTGAAGGTAGAGATTGGAGGATCTAACTGACCGGAGGGGGTGGGGAGGGTGAAGAATCCAACAAAGACTGAGCAGAGGGAGTAAAATCCGATATTGATGGTAGGGGGTGGGGGTAGCGTGGTAGAGGAGAGTCCAATATTGACTGGGGGGGGGGGGGAGAGGAGAGTCCAATATTGACTGAGGGGGGAGAGAGGAGAGTCCAATATTGACTGAGGGGGGCGAGGGGAGAGTCCAATATTGACTGAGGGGGTAGAGAGAATAGTCCAATATTGACTGAGGGGGGAGAGAGGAGAGTCCAATATTGACTGAGGGGGGGGGGGGGGGGGGGGGGGGGAGAGAGGAGAGTCCAATATTGACTGAGGGGGGAGGGAGGAGAGTCCAATGTTGACTGAGGGGGGGGGGGAGAGGAGAGTCCAATATTGACTGAGCGGGGAGAGAGGAGAGTCCAATATTGACTGAGGGGGGAGAGAGGAGAGTCCAATATTGACTGAGGGGGGAGAGAGGAGAGTCTAATATTGACTGAGGGGGGGAGGGAGGAGAGTCCAATATTGACTGGGGGGGGGAGAGAGGAGAGTCCAATATTGACTGAGGGGGGGAGAGAGGAGAGTCCAATACTGACTGAGGGGGCAGAGGGGAGAGTCCAATATTGACTGAGGGGGGTAGAGAGGAGATTCCAATATTGACTGAGGCGGGGGGGGGGGGGGGGTAGAGAGAATAGTCCAATATTGACTGAGGGGGGAGAGAGGAGATTCCAATATTGACTGAGAGGGGAGAGAGGAGTGTCTAATATTGACTGAGGGGGTAGAGAAAATAGTCCAATATTGACTGAGGGGGGAGAGAGGAGATTCCAATATTGACTGAGAGGGGAGAGAGGAGATTCCAATATTGACTGGGGGGGGGGAGAGAGAGAGTGGCGAGTCTGATATTGACTGAGGGGGGAGAGAAGAGAATCCAATATTGACTGAGGGGGGGGGGGGGGGGGGGAGAAAGGAGAGTCTGTTATTGACTGCGGAGTGAGGTGGGGGCGGTTGGTTTTGGGAAGGGGGACAGCCCAATATTAACTGCTGAGTGAGGTGGGGGGGGGGGGTGTTTGGTGTTGGGAAATTGGGCAGCCCAATATTGACTGACAGTGACAGGTATAAATCAGCATTGGGTGCAATTCTGCGACTGTATTGTGCCAGCTTTGATCTGGGTGTACAGAGTGAATAGCGGGGAAGGCCAAAATTGAGAATCGCGCCAGGCACAGACTATTTTGCGTTTTACCCCGGCTGCTCCCGATAGCAAGTTCCGTAACTTACCCAAAAATGGTGAGAATGGCATTAACCCTTATTTGCATTTATTTCAATCTCATTAATGAGACTGAAATTGAATACAGCGGCCTCCTGGTAATTATCCAACTCCCCAACGGGTAGTTATGTGTGTGTGTGTATGTGTGTGTGTGTGTGTGTGCGTATGTGTGTATGTGTGTGTGTGTGTGCGTGTGTGTGCGCGTGCGTGCGTGTGTGTGTGCGTGTGCGTATGTGTGTGTGTGCGTATGTATGTATGTGTATGTGTGTGTGCATGTGCGTATGTATGTATGTGTGTGTATGTGTTTGTGTGTGCATGCATGCGTGCGTGCGTGTGTGTGCGAGTGTCGTTTAGTACTCCAAAAACATGAAGCTGGCGCAATAGAATCGTACAATTCCTACAGTGCAGGACGCCATTCGGCCCATCAAGTCTACACCGGCTCTTGGAAAGAGCACTCTACTTAAGCACATGCCTCCACCCGTAACCCAGTAACTCCACCTAACCTCTTGGACACTAAGGGGCAATTTATCATGGCCAATCCACCTAACCCGCCCATCTTTGGACTGTGGTGAGGAAACGCACCCAGACATGAGGAGAACGTGCAAACTCCACACAGACACCCGAAGCCGGAATTGAACCCGGGACCCTGGAGCTGTGAGGTAGCAGTGCTAATCACTGAGCCACCATGCCGTCCACCGAGGAGCATTGCTATTGCGATAGATACTAAGGGAAAGTGAGCAGGTGAGTGGCCGTTTCCATTTTCCGACATGCAGGTCAAGGGCACCAGAATTGCGGACCCAGTGCTCTGGATGGGGGTGGATGCACCCTCAGCGGAATTGGGCTTGGTCAGGGGACTGAAGTATTCTAGGTCGGCGGGCATCCATGGGCCGGGGGTGGGGATGACGGGCTTTATCTCTCTGAGGCCTTGAAGCCACCTTTAAATATTGTGGAGACCTATAACAGAGGCAACCACAGATGCAGCCTGTCTCCTGTCTGTCCCACCAAACCCTCCCAGGACAGAGCCCAGCTGCGGCTTCTATCCTGAAATTCAATTTCACTCCCTTTGACTGTGAGCAGCCTCTAGCTTCACGCTTAAGGCTATGCCAAATGAGGAATTAACCTTGTTAGTTTTGATAGCAGTTCACACTCCTCAGCTCTCAAGTGCCTTCCCGAGGAGACACGTGTCATGTCGCCGAGGATGATTAGTGCACAGCATGTCCAGTAAACTTTGAAGCCTGAGCAGTGTGCCTGAACTCTAGGAGCGGATCTTCTCCTGACCAAAGGGTAAGTGTGCGGATGAGCGGAGACAACTGAGCACGCTCTCCCTAATATTCCCGGCAGAGGTCTGGGATCTCCGGATGTGGCCGGAAGTGAGTGCAGAGCAAGGTTGGCCAGCACAAGAGGTTCACTGGAAGGCACTCTGAGAGAAGGCGGGACACATAAGGGTGGGGAGGCTTGGGGGCAGTTGAGGGTCCTGGGGTGGAAGCCTTAACTGATTATCTGTCTCCTCTAGTTGCTGACAGCTATAGCAATGTCGGCCGGGGTGGATCCTGGGGAGCTCTGGTGCTCCTCAATTTCTGCAAATGTCTGACTCCTGTTTTTCTGCTGACAGTGTGCGCACACCCATCCTCTGCTACGGGGGTTAGAGATCCTGCACCACTGTGCCTGGTAGGGGGCCAGGGTGGGGGAAACAGTGGCGTCGATCTGATTGACATCCCTTGGATGTTGCTGCCCCCACCTCATGTGCATCAGAAACCGTGTGGCCCTCACTAGATTGTGCCCAGAAGTCTGTCCAGTAATGTCGCCCACTGAAGTGTGTACCTCTGCTGACGGAAGGTGCATGTCAAAGCTTTGACACCTTTGATGGTGGTATCCTCCGAGCTCTCCTCTGAGGTGTTCTCTTGGAGGGACGGAGGGGGAATGAATCCGGACGGCCCGGCCCCATCAGGTGGAGGTCCTGTGAGACAATGGACGTGTGGTCAGTGAGTCGGAAGGAATATTCTGCCTGACATGAATTACTCACTTGAGACAGTCATCTGGGTGAAGGGGCAGTGATCCTCACCTCTTTGGCACAGGACAACCTCGCTGGCGGTGACTGCGGTCTCCACGGGCAACCCGGCAATCTCCAGGGACTGTTCCTCACAGGGGGTGAGGATTCAAAAACTCTGGGATTCTTCCCCCAGCCCCCCATTTATTATGGGCTGTCTTTCCCTGTAGGGACAAAAAAGAGGGCATTATGAGCCGCATGCTTGATGGGTTAGGACGGTCCGCAGCAGGTGGCATGTGTTGGCACCACATCTGGACATGAAGGGGTTGTGCTGGTGGGTGCTAGGGGGTTCTGAGGAACAAGTATCAAGATTGGATGTAGGGAGGGTGCGAGGTGTCAGCCACTGATTTATTTAGGGGGGGGGGGATGAGGGTCTGGGAATTTGAGGGGTGGCAGGCAGTGCTGATGCCAGGAGAGAGGTGGTAGCTTACCCTTGCAGCTCGGTGGAGGTTGTTTGTCTTCTTCCAACATTGTACGGCGGTCCTCCTGGTCATGCTGCCCGCACTGACAGCTGCTGCCAGTGCCTCGCAGGTGGCATTGCCTTCTCTGCGGCCTTCGACCCCCCCCCCCCCCCCCCTCGGGGGAACAGGGTGGCCCGCCTCTCATCCACAGCCTTGTCGAGAAGCCTTGTGAGTTCGGCATCCCCACAGAGAGGAACAGGTCTGCGTGCTGTCATGCTTGTGTGTTGACTGGGAGTGAGCGCTGAGGGAGCGTTTCCAAGCAGCTCCTCCTTGTCAGCAGCAAGCTGCTGTGGCATGAGTTGGGCAAATCAGACGGCGAGTAATTTCGAGAATCTCATTGGGGGGCTAATGTTTGGCACCAAGTGGCATTGAATACAGGCAGCGATCTCGCGAATGCGGCGTTTGTGGAACACTCGCACCCAAGTCCACACTTTGAATTTCGTCCGTTGAATCACGCCCATTATAAGCTTCTTGATGAGCTGATTGTGTTAAAATTACCCCCCTGGACACACTGCCAAAATTACAGTCTGCTATTTCTCTGCAATAAATGGAGCAGTCAACATTTGTTGCTGCACTTAATCGGCACACGAGCGCCAAAATAATAGCAGTGTATCGTGTCAGCGGTCGGTGCCCCTCTGCACATTCACACGGGCACAGGCCATTAGCCTGTACTCAAGGGCTGTTTCTGAATGATCAGCTTTTGTTTGGAGGCTGTGGTTTTGCTGTCACTCATTTCACAGGATTGCTTGACCTGAGGTGTTATGCACCGAGATGATACTCGAAGTTCCACATGGCTGATGTGGAGTCGATACAAGGAGAGGTACAGTGAAAGGAGCTGAAGGAGTCTGCCGACTGGAAAAAAGACATAAGATCAAAGTGAGGCTCGTCACTCGTTGCTATAAATGTACAAAATGTTTCAGAGCAACACCGATGAAGCCCTTTAATATAATACAGAGCACTTGCCTCCTGTCAGGGTGAGGAATGACAGAGTTGTTTTCCCTTTGTGACAATGTTGAGCACCAAGAGGTGAAATGTTGGATGGATTTCCTGCTTGGCAGTTGTTCCAAGTCACTATCGCAAACATCTTGCCAGTTGACAGGCTCATGAGCCTCTCAATAGTTTTCTCAGCAGCTGAGGTATCTTTGATTAGTTGAAGGCCTGAATTAGGATTGGTAGAACATTAGATAGAACATAGAACATTACAGGGCAGTACGGGCCCTTCGGCCCTCGATGTTGCGCCGACCTGTGAAACCATCTGAAGCCTATCTGACCTACACTATTCCAATAGAACATAGGAGCAGGGGTAGGCCAGACAGCCCCTTCAACCTGTTCTGCCAACAATAAGGTCATGGCTGCTCTTCACCTTCAACCTCACTTCTCTGCCCCATTCCTTTATTCCCGTGTTATGCTCCTCGTGCTCAATGTGGGAATTCAGGGACGCGACCGATGCCCCGACTTCTTCATGTGTGGGAAGTGTGTCCAGCTGCAGCTCCTGTTAGACCGCATGATGGCTCTGGAGCTGCGGATGGACTCACTTTGGAGCATCCGCGATGCTGAGGAGGTCGTGGATAGCACGTTCAGTGAGTTGGTCACACCGCAGATTAGGATTGGTGAAAGAGAAAGGGAATGGGTGACCAAAAGGCAGAGAAAGAGCAGGAAGGCAGTGCAGGTGTCCCCTGCGGTTATCTCCCTCCAAATCAGGTATACCGTTTTGGATACTGTTGGGGGAGATGACTCATCAGGGGAAGGCAGCAGTAGCCAGGCTCATGGCACCGTTGATGGCTTTGCTGCACAGACAGGCAGGAAAAAGACTGGCAGGGCTATAGTCATAGGGGATTCAATCGTAAAGGGAGTAGATAGGCATTTCTGTGGTCGAAAACGAGACTCCCGAATGGTATGTTGCCTCCCGGGTGCCCTGGTCAGGGATGTCTCAGATCAGCTGCAGGACATACTGAAGAAGGAGGGTGAACAGTCAGTTGACGTGATGCATATAGGCACCAACGATATAGGTAAAAAACGGGATGAGGTCCTACAATCAGAATTTAGGGTGTTAGGAGGTAAGTTTAAAAAGTAGGACCTTAAAGGTAGTAATCTCAGGATTGCTACCAGTGCCACGAGACAGTCAGAGTAGAAATTCAAGAATAGTCAGAATGAATACGTGGCTTGAGAGATGATGCAGGAGGGAGGGGTTCAGATTTTTGGGACATTGGAACCGGTTCTGGAGGCAGTGGGACCATTACAAATTGAATTGGCTACACCTGGGCAGGACTGGAACCAATGTCCTTGGGGGTGCTTTTGCTAACACTGTTGGGGAGGGTTTAAACTAATGTAGCAGGGGGATGGGAACCAGATTAGGAAGTTAGAGGTCAGTAAAGAGGCAGCAACTATATCCAGTAAGGTACTAGTTAATAAACTCATTGTGACTAAGGGAAAGAGTAGATAGGGAAGAGATGATGAACACAAAGGGACAGGTGGTCTGAGGTGCATTTGTTTTAATGCGAGAAGTGTAGCAGGTGAGGCAGATGAATTTAGGGCTTGGATTAGTACCTGGGACTATGAAAATGAAATGAAAATTGCTTATTGTCACGAGTAGGCTTCAATGAAGTTACTGTGAAAAGCCCCTAGTCGCCACATTCCGGTGCCTGTCCAGGGGAGGCTGGTACGGGAATTGAACCCACTGCTGGCCTGCTTGGTCTGCTTTAAAAGCCAGCGATTTAGCCTAGTGAACTAAACCAGCCCCTGGTTAATGTTATTCTTATCACTGAGACTTGGTTGAGGGAAGGGCAAGATTGGCAACTAAATATCCCAGGGTATAGATACTTCAGGAGGAACAGAGAGGGAGGTAAACGGGGAGGAGTTCCATTACTGGTCAGAGATGATATCACAGCTGGGATTAAGGAGGGCATGATGGAGGATTCGAGCACTGAGGCAATATGGGTAGAGCTAAGAAATAGGAAGGATTCAATTCTCGGCTTGGGTCACTGTCTGTGCTAAGTCTGTACTGGTTTCCTTCGGACGCTCTGGTTTCCTTCCATAAGTCCTGAAAGACGTGCTGTTAGGTGAATTGGACATTCTGAATTATCCCCCTGTGTACCCGAACAGGCACCGGAATGTGGCGACTCGGGGCTTTCACAGTAACTTCATTGCAGTGATAATGCAAGCCTATTTGTGACATTAATTAAGGTTATTATTCCGTCCCTGGACAGACCACCTGTCCCTTTGTGTTCATTATCTCTTCCCTGTCTACTCTTCCCCTTGGTCACATTGAGTTTTTTATCCAGTACCTTACTGGCGTTAGTTGCTGCCACTTTACTGACCTCTAACTTCCTAATCTGGTTCCCATTCCCCTGCCACATTAGTTTAAAACCTCCCCAACAGTGTTAGCAAAGGCACCCCCAATGATATTTGTTCCAGTCCTGCCCAGGTGTAGACCATCCAATTTATAATGGTCCCACCGCCTCCAGAACCGGTTCCAATGTCCCAAAAATCTGAAACCCTCCCTCCTGCATCATCTCTCAAGCCACGTATTCATTCTGACTATTCTTGAGTTTATACTCTGACTGTCTCGTAGCACTGGTAGCAATCCTGAGATTACTACCTTTTGAGGTCCTACTTTTTAACTTACCTCCTAACTCCCTAAATTCTGATTGTAGGACCTCATCCCGTTTTTTACCTATATCGTTGGTGCCTATATGGGCCGTTTATTTTAGCATGTTGTATTAAATAGTTGTATTAAATTAATTAGCTGTATCACAATCCGTCTCAACTTCCATAGTGCAAACTGTAGGTTCACCAAGGAAGAATTGAAAATTTGAGATTAGCATGAGGTACAGCAGATATGGTTAGGACCCAATTTGGAGGTCATCTATTTGATATCTTAAAGATGGTTGAAGTGTTTGGTCGGGATATTTGGAGAGAACCCCTTTCCTCCGATGGGGGAAATCCAGCGCATGTGAACGGACCAGGTTAGGCTGTTCGGGAGTGACATCAGGGTGCCGTACCACACATAAAGGGCAGCTGACATCTCTCCCCATCAAAAATCAGTTGGAGTTGGGTCAATGGAAAGTTTCAAAATTGAGATTGATTGGTTAGTAAGGATTTTAAGGGATTTGGAACCAAATCACGGAATTGGAGTTAAAATAGAGAAGGTGTAATTGAATTGAACGGTCGGGTATAGTAATTGAGTGGTTATGTCACTAGCCGAGTGATTCAGCAGCCTGGACGAATGATCTCATCTCAGCACGGCAACTGGGAAATGTAAATTCAATTAGTAAATAAATCTGGAATGAAAAGAGAGCATCTGGAATGGTGACCAGGTAACCAATAGATTTTTGTAAAGACCCATCAGGTTTAAATTATTGTCTTTATCTGGTCTGACCTATATGTGACTCAAAAGCCAGAGCCCAAGGGGAGGCAACGGAGTAGTGGTGTTGTCACTGGGCTAGTAATCCTGAGACCCAGGGAGACACTCTGCGGACCCGTGCTTAAATCCCACATAGCAGATGGTGACATTTGAAAGCAATAGAAATCTAGAATGAAAAGTCTAATGACGACCATGAAACCATTGTCGATTGTCGTAAAAACCCATCTGGTTCACTAATGTCTTTTAGTGACGGAAACTTGCCTTCCTTACCTGGTCTGGCCGACTTGTGACTCCAGATCCACAGCAATGTGGTTGACTCTAAACTGCTTTTATCTGCTCTCTGATATGGCCTGGCAAGCCATTCAGTTCGTAGAATCATAGAATCCCTAGAGTGCAGGAAGCCATTCGGTCCATTGAGTCTGCATGGGCCCTCTGAAAGAGCACCCCACCTAGGCCCACTCCCCGCCCCATCTCTGTAACCCTACCTAATCTTTGGACACTAAGGGAAAATTTAGCATGGCCAATCCACCTAATGTGCACTTCTTTGGACTGTGGGAGGAAGCCGGAGCGCCCGGAGGAAACCCATGCAGACCAGAGGAGAATGTGTAAACTCCACACAGATAGTCACCCAAGGTCGGAATCGATCCCGGGTCCCTGGTGCTGTGAGGCAGTAGTGCCAACCACTGTGCTGCCCTTTTTTTAAAAATGGGTTCCGGCTCTCCGGACCCCCAAATTGACCCAAGCCCCAACTCGCCTATAAGAGGGTCCCCCTCTCCACCAAATTCACCAGGCCTGATCCTCATCGTGCGGACAATGCTAGTTTGGAACCTTCGCATTGCCAGCCTGGCACCCTGGCAATGCCTCTGCAAGCATCACCTGGATACCTTGGCAGTGCCAGGCTGGCAAGTTGGCACCAGCAGTGCCAGAATGCCACCCTGCCCAGAGGACCAGCCACCGGGGGCCTCCGAGCCCTGGGAGACCCCCAAGAGTGCTGTCCGCCTGGTCCCCGTTTGTGGAGACTAGCACTGACTGGCACGCGCCCGAGGTCCCTAAGGCTAATTAAGGTCTCCAGAGCAATCAAGGAAGGGTGACAAATGCCAGCGATGCCCACATGAACAAATAAACAAAAACATGGTTGGCCCTGACTGCCTGGTGAAATGGTCTTGCAAGCGATTCAACTTTATTTAAGAAGCAGGTTTCCTGTTTCCTTCTCAAGTGCAATTAGGGAGCAGCCATAAGTGTTGGTCTCCCCACCAATGCGCACTTCCCTGGAATTAAAATAAAAGTGGTTGAGCAGGACTAAGGGTTGAGTGAATTACTCTTGTTTCCAGGTCTCTACTCCTATGTCTAACGTGCCGGATAGGTACAACAGCAATAAAAATAGTATTGAACTTCCAGGAGTTTGAGGGAAAGAAAAGGGAAAAGACTTCAATGGTAACTATCCAAAAGCAATTTGATAAATACTTTAAGGGAAAGCATTTACAGGGCTATTGAAAAAGAGCAGACGTTTGGCAAGCTCTACTAAAGAACAAACATGAGCAAAATGGGCTGAATGGTCTCTTGCGCTGCCTCATTCAATGTGCCAAAATATATTAAACATTGCAAGCAGCTGCAAAGGCAATACACCATTTTGAAGCTCTTTGATTCTGTTCCTGAATCGTATCATATTACTCTATTGTTACGGACAGGAAGGGGGTTAATTTAAACACCACTAATTTCTTCACTCGCCACCCGTCCCTCAAAGAAAGGAGTTTTGATGTGTCCCCCTCCTTATAAGTGTTTCTTGACCACTCGGTTTTGGTATGTTCAAATTCCCTATTAATAATCCCCCAGAAAACTCGAGTTAGGATGAGCTCAAAGGGTTAGTTTATTTGCGCATAGTCAAAATGCAGGAGGAGGATCACAACGTTGCCTCCACACTCCAGATGGTAGAGATAGAGGAAAGAACGATGAACAGCACAGAGACCGCAGAGGAAATAAATATTTGGGTTCCAGAGTCCAGAATCGAAGTTCAATGAGATATTCCTTCACGGAGGTCAGTGGGCTAAAAACCGATGTTGTAGAATTCGCCTTTCCAAACGTGTTGACTTCACACAATGAGATAAGCTTGCAGAGATGAATCAATCTTGTGGACGATGGTATAGAATTTTCAGCAGAGCGGACCAGGTGTCCACCATGCTGGGGGCCTAGGTCATGTGACTTTATCTTCACGATGTGCTTGATTTGGAGTTGGGGACCAAGGGCAATGTGTCCAAGTTTGCAGATGACACTAAGATGAGTGGCAAAGCAAAAAGTGCAGAGGATACTGGAAGTCTGCAGAGGGATTTAGATAGGTTAAGTGAATGGACTAGAGTCTGGCAGATGGAATACGATGTTGACAAATGTGAGGTTATCCATTTTGGTAGGAATAACGGCAAATGGGATTATTATTTAAATGATAAAATATTAAAACATGCTGCTGTGCAGAGAGACCTGGGTGTGCTAGTGCATGAGTTGCAAAAGGTGCAACAGGTGATTAAGAAGGCGAATGGAATTTTGTCCTTCATTTCTAGAGGGATGGAGTTTAAGACTAGGGAGGTTGTGCTGCAATTGTATAAGGTGTTAGTGAGGCCACACCTGGAGTATTGTGTTCAGTTTTGGTCTCCTTACTTGAGAAAGGACGTACTGGCACTGGAGGGTGTGCAGAGGAAATTCACGAGGTTAATCCCAGAGTTGAAGGGGTTGGATTACGAGGAGAGGTTGAGTAGACTGAGACTGTACTCGTTAGAATTTAGAAGGATGAGGGGGGATCTTATAGAAACATTTAAAATTATGAAGGGAATAGATAGGATAGATGCGGGCAGGTTGTTTCCACTGGCGGGTGAAAGCAGAACTAGGGGGCATAGCCTCAAAATAAGGGGAAGTAGATTTAGGACTGAGTTTAGGGGGAACTTCACCCAAAGGGTTGATAATCTATGGAATTCCTTGCCCAGTGAAGCAGTAGAGGCTCCTTTATTAAATGTTTTAAGATAAAGATAGATAGTTGTTTGAAGAATAAAGGGATTAAGGGTTATGGTGTTCGGGCCGGAAAGTGGAGTTGAGTCCACAAAAGATAAGCCATGATCTAATTGAATGGCGGAGCAGGCTCGAGGGGCCAGATGGCCTACTCCTGCTCCTAGTTCTCATGTTCTTATGTCTTCAACAAAGGCCAATGTCTGAAAACTGGCTTTGTGTTTTAGGCCTGTAATTTCTGAACCATTATGGGCTGTAAAAGAATGTTTGAGAGTCTGTTGTCTTTGCAGATGTTCTGCCTCTCCTGGCCAGCCTGGGTTATCAAATACAGAAGTGTTTGATGTTGGGCTGTGCAGTCCCAGCGGATTGTTAGCAGCTCCTCAGCCATAATGATGTGTGAAATTTCCTGAGCCTTTTGCAAAGTGGCTTCTTTTGATCTGGGATCACAGGCAGACACAGTTTCAGCTATTTTAAGGATGTTTGTTCAGCTTTTTAAAAATGTTAGAAATAGCCACGAGGAGATCTATATATATTTTATAAAAATAGACAGTGTGAGGCCTCAGTTCATCGCGCCAATCTCAAACACCAGGGAATCTCCAGGACTTCTTCCGAATTTGACCCTATCATGTTAGTTAGGGTCAATGAACAGCAGCATTTTCTCCTTCCAGCCTTTCTCAAGCACTGCAACCTACAGGAATGATATCATCATTACCTGCAGTTACTTACTTATTTCACATTTTTTATTATTTCATCCATTCAATTATTGAGTTTGATTCAAATATATACTCGGCTCATCTGATTACATAATAAATAAGTTATAGTGTTCAATTCTGGTCGCTACACTACCAGAAGGATGTGGAGGCTTCAGAGAGGGTGCAGAAGAGATTTACCAGGATGTTGCCTGGTATGGAGGGCATTAGCTATGAGGAGCAGTTGAATAAACTTGGTTTGTTCTCACTGGAACAACGGAGGCTGAGGGGCGACCTGTTAAAGGTCTACAAAATTATGAGGGGCGTAGTCAGAGTGGAAAGCCAAAGGCTTTTCCCCGGGGTAGAGGGATCAATTACTCGGGGGCATAGGTTTAACGTGCGAGGGGCAAGGTTTAGAGGAGGTGTACGAGGTAAGTTTTTTACACAGAGGGTAGTGGGTGCCTGGAACTCGCTGCCGGAGGAGGTGGTGGAAGCAGGGACGATAGTGACATTTAAGGGGCATCTTGACAAATACATGAATAGGATGGGAATAGAGGGATACAGACCCAGGAGGTATAGAAGATTTTAGTTTAGACGGGCAGCATGGTCGGCACCGGCTTGGAGGGCCGAAGGGCCTGTTCCTGTGCTGTACTTTTCTTTGTTCTTTGTAAGTGTCGAATTGTCACACTTACATCTGTGAAATTTGTTCAAAATTATTGTTTGTTGTATTGCGACACATTGTTTAACCACAACAGTGATTTATTTAACTAAAAAGAATTATATACACAGGGGCAGCACGGTAGCATTGTGGATCACACAATTACTTCACAGCTCCAGGGTCCCAGGTTCGATTCCCAGCTAGTCTCATTGTCTGTGCAAAGTCTGCAGGTCCTCCCCATGTCTGCGTGGGTTTCCTCCGGGTGCTCCGGTTTCCTCCCACAGTTCAAAGATGTGCAGGTTAGGTGGATTGGCCATGATAAATTGCGCTTAATGTCCAAAAATGAATAGGTGAGGTTACTGGGACAGAGTGGCGGCGTGGGCTTAGGTGGGCAGCTCTTTCCAGGGGCCGGTGCAGACTCGATGGGCCGAATGGCCTCCTGCACTGTAGATTCTATGACAGTAAGTATGGTCATCATAGTCCCCAGATGACCATAGGCTGACTGGTGGTGATCTCACCTGAGGATCAACACGCCTCAGGCAAAGTTGAGAAGGCGAGGCCTTCCTGAATAACCTCAGCTGGTTTTGGGTTTGCACCCACACTGTTGGCCTCGCTCTGCATCATAAACTAGCCAACTGAGCTAAACGGGCCCCCACAGAATAGTACAGGGCTTGTTCCCATGACTCCCAGGCTAACTCTGCCTAAACCCCAACAAACATATCCGTTTGTAAGTCCTGATAGGCTAACGCGGCCTGTGAAATATCACTCCTTAAAGGGGCCTCGCTACCGCAATGTCCATTAGAGGAGGTACAGTATCTTTTTGATGTGGATTTTGGTAAATACTGGATGAACAGGAGTAGACCATTCACCCTCAAGTCCGTTCCACCCTTGAATTCTGTACCTCAACTCCGTTGATTCAGCTCAGACATCTCTTAATGTCCTCACCAAACAAAAGTCCATCAGTCTCAGTCTTTAAATGCTCCAATTGTCCCAACATCCACAGCATTTCTGGGGAGCGAGTTCTCGGTTTCTAGTATGCTTTCTCTGAGAAAGTGCCTCCCAATTTCCCTCCTATATGGCTTTCCTCGAGTGTTAAGATCATGTTCCCTCATTCTTGATTCCTCCAAAAAATCAAGGAAGTAGCTTCTTGATACCTATCTGTGTAACTTGACCACAAAAAGGTAGTCGATACGTATTCTAAGTTAATCTTCTTTAACATATTAAAATAACAAAGTTTTGGGCAGCATGGTAGCATTGTGGATAGCACAATTGCTTCACAGCTCCAGGGTCCCAGGTTCGATTTCCCGCTGGGTTACTGTCTGTGCGGAGTCTGCACAACCTCCCCGTGTGTGCGTGGGTTTCCTCCGGGTGCTCCGGTTTCCTCCCACAGTCCAACGATGTGCAGGTTAGGTGCATTGGCCATGATAAATTGCCCTTAGTGTCCAAAATTGCCCTTGGTGTTGGGTGGGGTTACTGGGTTATGGGGGTAGAGTGGAGGTGTTGACCTTGGGTAGGGTGCTCTTTCCAAGAGCCGGTGCAGACTCGATGGGCCGAATGGCCTCCTTCTGCACTGTAAATTGTATGAAATTCTATAAAATACAGTGTGGGCTCAAAAACTGGAACAGCTAGTTAAACATCAAAATAACAGTAACAGAATAGAATTAGAATTAATAACAGTTAAATATGAATTTACATAGATAACAGCAACTAATGACGTCACAGCACTTACTGATGACATCAGCAATGGATTTAAATATGAAGATGCATAATAATAACGTTATATAAAACTTCTCCCCCTTAACGTTTAATCCCCAATAAGACAGAAATACAATGAAATGAATGATTTAATTATAGGTCAGTCTTTGCCAGTACGCTGTGATTGTCATAGTACCACTGGTGATTCCGTCAACTCTGGTGATGCTTGACTTGGCTCAACTGAACTTGTGGGCAAAGGAGTAGGTTGAGTATCTGAGCATGAGTGTCCCTCTTTTGAAGGAGAGCTCACTGGAAATCCTTGGACAGAAGGAACCACTTAGACTCCACACAGTCAGTGACCTTGGTGCCTGCAAACAACTCTTCCATTTTTCAATTTCTCCACCAAAGATACTGGGCATTTTGGTTAAGGATACCTCCAGGTAGCCAATGTTGGTTCCTGCTAAAGTTCCTGATATAAACACAATCATTCGGGCTATAACGTCTCTCCTTAGCATAATAATCATGTATTTCCTTCTGCTTTTCATGTCTCCTTCCCAATTCTGCTTTTGACATCCGGATGTAGCAGATCCAGGTGAGAGATCTGTCTTCTACCCATCAACCATTCAGCTGGTGAGAATCCCGTAGTTGTTCGTGGTGCGATACGATATTGAAATCAGAACGTCAAGACCTTGTTTCCTAAAGTATCACCTCTGCCATCCTCTTCAATCATTCCTTCAACGTCTGAACAGCTTGCTTTGCCAAACTGATCTCCACAAATCTGTCCTGGTCCACCCATGTCGACCCTACCACCAAGAAAGCACAGCAGCGCCTATACTTCCTCAGGAAACTAAGGAAATTCGGCATGTCCACATTAACCCATACCAACTTTTACAGATGCACCATAGAAAGCATCCTATCGGGCTGCATCACAGCCTGGTATGGCAACTGCTCGGCCCAGGACCGCAAGAAACTTCAGAGAGTCGTGAACACAGCCCAGTCCATCACACGAACCTGCCTCCCATCCATTGACTACATCTACACCTCCCGCTGCCTGGGGAAAGCGGGCAGCATAATCAAAGACCCCTCCCACCCGGCTTACTCACTCTTCCAACTTCTTCCATCAGGGCAGGAGGTACAGAAGTCTGAGAACACGCATGAACAGACTCGAAAACAGTTTCTTCCCCGCTGTTACCAGACTCCCAAATGACCCTCTTATGGACTGACCTCATTAACACTACACCCTGTATGCTTCATCCGATGCCGGTACTTATGTAGTTACATTGTGTACCTTGTGTTGCCCTATTATGTATTTTCTTTCATTTCCTTTTCTTTTCATGTACTTAATGATCTGTTGAGCTGCTCATAGAAAAATACTTTTCACTGTACCTTGGTACGCGTGACAATAAACAAATCCATCCACCATTTGAAGCTGGATGAAAAGGCGCGCATGGAGTGTTCCGTTCCTTTGCATAAACACTTGGAACAACTTGCTTGTGAATGTTGTTCTAGTTTCAGAAGCAAGAGAACCCGCTAACTTGGCATAACTTCTAGATGGTGCTGGGAGCTGGAATGTTGCTCATGATGTATAACTTCTAACCACTTAGAATGTGCATCCATCCGCGGCCGGAGAATCTCTCGCCCTGAATACTTAACTCATCTTTCCGCCTCACATAAGGCTTCACCCCACAATCTTCTATGATAGTTGGCCAACCTTGCATTAGAAATCTTTTAAACTCGTGACAGAATAGGGATCTTTGCCCGTTCGCTGCTTAATTTGTTTAGCACTCACTGGAGATTGGGCTAGTGTCTCCAGTAAGAAAATTTTCTCGGAGGGACACAATACGTAGGTTAGCAAATCGGTAAAGGGAAGTGCCTTACGTCCATGTTAGCATTGTCCTTCCCCACCCTGCCTGATACGCTGACAAAGCCCAGTGCTGTATTCGTGCTCAGGCCATGGGAGGGACTCATTGAAAAGACCCATCGCCTGACTTGTGGTCGGCACGTATGGTGTATGAATGACCACAGAGGCACTGATGGAATCTTTTGACCTCCAAAACGATAGCTAGACCCTCTTTGCCCTCATCCTTTGTCAGTGTTCTGGAAAGAAACCTTTTTCTGTGCAGACTCCCACTTCCATTTAGCATTTTGTTTCTTTCTGCAGGTACAGTGGAGGTACACGTCTGGCAAAAACTTTCCATCACAGTTTATCAAACCGACAAATGAGCTGAACTTGGCCACGTTCCAGGTCTCTGGAGCTTCCTTCATTGCTCGAACCTTCCTTTCCACAAGAGATAAGCCTTGCGCAGCGATCCTGTGGCCTGGATACTCCACACTTGGTGCCTGAAAAATGCACTTGCTCCTCTTCAGACACAGTCCCACCTCTGAAAACCTTTTTAAAACTCGGTTCTCCTCCTCCGTCTTACCCAAATGGAAAATGTTATCGAAGTAGACTGCAACATGAGGAATGCCTTGTGACTAGGTTGTCCATCATCCTTTGGAAGATCACCGGACTGGAGGATATGCCAAAAACCAAATGATCTTACTTGAACAAGCCTTTATGTGCGCTGTTGGTCATGGACAGTTTTGAATCTTCCTCCAGTGAGAGTTGTTGATAGGCCTGGCTCTTGTCCAGTTTTGAAAGCATCTTGCCTCCTGCAAGGGTTGAAAAGAAATCTTTTACCCTCGGCAATGGGTAAACTTGGAAACCTGATAAATAGTAGGTTTGTAATCCCACATATGCGCACGGTACCAGCACCTTTAAGAACAGGAGCTGCCCAACATGAAAACCGAATGGGCTCAATGATTCTCAGCCTTTGCAGCCACTCCAACTCCTCCTCCACTTTGCGTTTTCATGGCGCAGGGCACGGTTGGACAAGTGAGGAGCAGCCCGAGGAGCTACTAATAATTTAACTGTAGTGCTCTGCCATGTATTCTGTTCGTCTTTCAAAACCTCAGGATATTTTTGAACGGCGCTCTCTGTCACATTTGTGGGCTTTATCTCACCCCAGTTTAACTGAACTTTCCTGAACCATCCACACCCTAGTAGACTAGGCCCACGCCCTTTTACTACCAGGAGTCATGCTCTTGCTTCTTAACTGTTATCTACAACATCTATGTGGTGTTTTTCTGAAACAGAAGGGGCTGGATTCTTCCGCCCAGCCGCCACAAGATCGCCACGGGAGGGACGCGGACCATGTAAAGGTTCATTGACCTCGGGCGGGAACTTCCGGTCGCCGGGCGAGTGCGGCGGGAGAATCACTCCCAAAAACTGTCACATATTTTGGATATCGGATTCCTCCAGCATTCAGGAACTGGGGCAGCAGTTTTAACATCACACTTAATCTTTCCGTCTACTACCTTCTTGTGAATGCTGCCATATGCACTCTTAATGCAGACACAGACAATGAACTTTCAGGAAAGCTCTGAGTTCTATGTCATAAATGGCACACCCTGATTACATTTGGGAACTCTTCTGAACTTTATAATGGATCAATTTTTTTTTGGAGTCGCTTTATACAAGACTGGCATGAAGGTATCTGAAATATTATACTCCACGTCAATTTAGCACTGACCGCGTTGGGCTGAAAATGGGTCGCACCATCGGACGCTGCGGATTTGGTGCCGTGTAATATGAAACCCAGAACTGACTGCAGATCTACTTAATCAGCAGAGCGTGCCCATGGAAGAAAGATGCTCAGAGAGCAAAACTGAAAACAGCGAGAGAGGACTAATGGTTTTCCATCTGCTAACGGAAGATAAGGAATTTAAACCCAATACCTTCTTGATGGCTGTCCCTGTAAAACTGATGTTTTGCCATTAAGAGAGTGCGAATAAAGAGATAGTGTGTAATTTAACATTTGGTGACTCAGTACTGGGTCCCTTTCATTTTGTGCTTTATATCAATGACTTGGGCTTCAATTTCAGAGGCACGATTAAGAAGTTTGCAGATGATATGAAAATTGATTGTGTGGCTTATAGCGAGGAAGGAAGCTGTTGGTTTCACGAAGATATCAATGGACTGGCAAATAGAATTCAAGCTGTGGAATAAATACTGGGAATAGCAGACCATACAGCACTTCAGGCCTGCTCTGCCATTCAATAAGATCACTGTTGACTGTTGGTCTCAATTCCACTTACCCAAGTGATCCCGATATCCGGTCATTTCCAATGAGTCAAAGATCTATTGACCTCAACCTCCAATCTTTTCAAAAGCCGAGGTGGAAAGTTCCAACCATTCATGACCATCTGAATGAAAAAATTCCTCCTCATCTCATAGAATCTCTACAGTGCAGGAGGAGGCCATTCAGCCCATCGAGTCTGCTTCCGATTCTCTGAAAGAGCACCCTACTTAGGCCCACTTTCCCACTCTGTCCCTGTAACCCCACCTAACCTTTGGACTCTAAGGGGGAAATTATCACGGCCAATCCACCTAACCTGCACATCTTTGGACTGTGGGAGGAAACCGGAGCACCCGGAGGAAACCCACGCAGACATGGGGGAGAAAGTGCAAACTACGCACAGACAGTCAACCAAGGCCAGGTTCCTGGTGCGGCGAAGCAGTAGTGCTAACCACTGTGTCACCCCAAGCTCAGCAACGCTAACTTGCAGTCATTTTGATATGCCAGAGATCAATTGGACTCTAAGATGGCTTCGATACTTTGCTGTGAGACTCTTACAATTGATCGTTTATCCGGAGACTAAGCCCCCTAGTTCTAGACTTTTCAGCTGGGGAAAATAACTTTGTAACATTATGTAGAATGTCTAGAATACAGAGGGTTAATGAAATATCATAATTGACCACTAGATGGAGCTAGTTGCATAACTATATAAAGCACTGACTCTCAGGCTTCTGGGAGAGGGCTAGAGAAAGTGCAGTTATCGATAGAGTGTAGAGACGAGTGTTAGTAGAGTGTAGATTAGGCACTGTCAAACTCAGGGGCGTGACCCGTGGGTGGGTCGCGGGCGGGTGCCGGGAGGGTCGCAGTGCCGTCCGTCGCCAGATTGCGCAAATCTACGCGCAACAGCCGGTTTTGAACAATGCCGGCTGCAAGTGGCCTTCAAAATGGCCACCAACATATAAAAAAAGTTTGGGTGCACTGTGCATGCGTGCCCGATCATCGGTGTGCATATGCAAAACTATGTGCATGCGCATCGATGATCGGGCATGCATGCGCAGTGCGGCCGCATTTTTTTTATACGGTTACAGTCTTTTTTTTTTACAAGAGTGAAAAATGAAAATCGCTTATTGTCACGAGTAGACTTCAATGAAGTTACTGTGAAAAGCCCCTAGTCGCCACATTCCGGCGCCTGTCCGGGGAGGCTGGTACGGGAATCGAACCATGCTGCTGGCCTGCTTGGTCTGCTTTTAAAAGCCAGCGATTTAGCCTGGTGAGCTAAACCAGCCCCTTTGAGCTAAACCAGCCCCTTTGAGCTAAACCAGCCCCTTTGAGAGTGAGTTACAACAGGAAGGATCAATTTGTGTTGCCTGGAGAGAAGAGGATGATCCTTTCATGTTGTTGAGGACCCCAAAAGATGGACAATTTAAGTCGGCCAGAATTTCTGTTGACATCATGAGGACACAATCGAAAATCCCTTCACAAATTTTGTTCGTTCGGAAATTGTTGAAGGTAAAATCTCTCATGAAGAAACACAATCTGGAAGGTAATTTTGCATGAGAAACATTTCCTGATATATTTAACACGTGGAGAGCTGGTGAAATTTTATTAATACAGTTGCAATGGATTAATTACAGAAATTAGTCTTTTAGACCTTGGTCGACACCACCTGTGAATTCCCAATGTTAAATAATTGAAATGATTTTAAGAAACTCACACGGAATTATTTCCCAGCTTTATTCATAAATTCGTAAATTAGGTGTTGATCAATACCAATGAGCCCCCCCCCCCCCCCCCCCCAAAAAAAAATCTTAATTTGAAATATGAAGGGTTCAGGCTCAATCGCGGTGATTAATTCAAGCTGGGGGTGCAACCAGTTTTATAGGTGGGGTAATTTCTCGCAGGATACATGATAAACAAACCCAAAATACACCTGGATACTCTGCTTGAAATTCTTTGATCTTCTGCCTTGGTTTTACTAATTTGCGCCTGGAAAAGACAGGTGAGTAATTTTGTTTATTAATGTGGAGATGGGGCTGGGGCTTTCTGATGGTGGCAATTTGGGATTCCAGCGTAAATAGATACGAGCTAGGTCAAGCCGTACTATAACATCTTCCATTTGGCAGATTCCCCAGATGATGCCAACGCTTCTGCTGGTGATGTAACGTAACCAACTACAGGGAGGTACGACGTTCCTGTGCGGGCTAAATATCCAGCCTCTCCTTGGGACTTGGAATGTTGCACCTGAGGCTGACACCTCGCTTTGCGGGGAATCATAAACTGCGTGGAAACAAAATGTTGAAAGGAATGGAGACTGAAGCAGGTAAAAATAAATTCTGGTTTGTCCCACGCTGGATGGATCGTAGCGTGCCATATTTCTGTGACACTCACTCTGGATCTCTGGCCATATTTCACAACATTACTAATCAGCTTTCTGATATGGATCACTGCCAAAGTTCAGATGAGGACATTACGAGGTAGTTTCCAGGTATAAAATGGACACTCAATGTGCTAAATTTATCTTATAATGTCCCATGCCTGATTTGCACCGATATTTAGTCATGCGTTAAACTTCTCAGTGTGATTACTTCTCAGGTAACCCTGGATTGACAGCCTGGAACAGCTCCCTTCAATATGTTAATATTGGACGTAAGGTCTATTTTCTGGCCCCTTGGTCAATTTGACTCCGACAAGTGCTGTATATTGGTTCAGACAGGCTGAGGAATGATTGCAGGGATTTAATGGCCTCGTCGCGCCCGGCTTGGTGACTCGACGAGGGCGTTTAATCTGGCGAGCGGCCTCTCGGGAGATTTGCGATGCTCGGAACGCTGATGTCATCAGTGCAGGAAATGAGGTAAGTGCGGCCTCAGAGTTCACAAAGATGGCAGAGCCCCGTTTGATAGCCGCGTCTTTCTCCGTGCTGCAGGTGTCGAGAAACACCTGCTATATGCGCCCAGAACGGCTGTGATGATATGATCTGCATACTCGTCTGCCATTGGGCCAGAACGTCGGCTTACCATTGGCCCTGGTCGGTCATGTGCCTCTCGACCGATTGGCCGAGAGGCTGAGTTAACCACGCCTCTATCAACGAGGTATAAATGCTCAGAAGCCTGACGATCGTTCCTTTCCACTGTAGACGATCGCCAGGCTGTGTTCTAGTTAATTAAAGCCTGACATTGGTAAATCACTCGCCTCGCGTGCAATCGATGGTGCATCAACGGCACTCTGGATTTACTAAATATAGATGTATAAGAGTACAGATAATACTCAGTCTAATCTCACTTCTTAGTCATTTGTTCCTTACCTTGCATCATCACATGGGTGGCACTTTTTCATCTTTCCCACCCTTTTAATCCTAAATACTTAATAATACATCTCCCGTCCCCCCAAATCTTTGTCCAAATATATTTTATTTATATATGCTTACATATTATCCCATCTACCCCCCCCCCCCCCCCCCCCCCCCAAGTCTCCGACTTCATTGATTCAAAAGGTCTGGAGGCTTCCTGACTCTCCCGGATTGAGTTCTTGTCAGACTGGAAAGATCTGTCATCTCCCTTTGGACAAATTTCCATTGGCTTTGTTGATCTTCGCTCATCGTAGCTAGTGCCTCGCCAGTTTAGCTCTCAATATCTGGTTGTGCCAAATGTGTAATGGATGGTTCTCTTATCCGGACTGCGGGGTGCTTGGTAACCCGCACTCATCAGAAACGGAATATGCCCAATTTCCGCCTCCTTGCTGTGCCGTTAATTTGAAGATTTTTTTTTTGTTGTGGCCAATTTCAAGGTTTGCTTATGCTTCCTTGATCGTTGCTGGGTTCTGTGACTCTGCTGTTGGATTCAAACTTTTCACAATCACCACGTGCTGTGGTGCTACCCCTGGCAAGCTGAATGGTTCTCTCTGCCTCTGCCACCATGTTTTGTATGGAGCACTTGTGGCGAAGTTCAACAAAGACTTCAGTTTTGGCACCTTCTTTCAAGTCAGACGGGCAAACATTTTGAAAGCTTATTTTCAGACATTTTGGGTCCTTTCACAGCTGCCACCATGTTGTATATTGGTAAAGACTGGTTAAGTCCGAACAGAAACTGGTGGATTGGATGAACATAACTAAATACAGATTTACAAGGCGAGGGGTGGTTCACAGTCTAAGCCCTGAGATTCCTCCTTCTCCACTCTCAGCCACATGAATCATCAGGTGGGCAGGAGTGGCTGGGCCCAGTCTGCAGCTTCTCCTGTTGGCCATGTTCTCCTCCTGGCTCTAGCACACCTAAAACCCGCTACCAATCTTCTCTTGATCCCAGTCCTTTTTTATCGGGCAAGGTTAGCTGCTCAAAATCGATCTGATTGAAATGGGAAATCTGTTTCTGGAGGAGTGAGTGTGCTGGCAACTCATTCAATCCTGAGCAACTCACATAAATGGCCCCTTCACAATTACTTTACACTCAATGAAGCACTTTTTAAAGTGTAGTCATAGTCCTAATGGAGGAAATGCAACATCCAATCCACATATGGTCATCTCTCATAACCAGCAATGTGATAATGACCAGTAATCTGTTTTTGTGATGTTGATTGAGGGGTAAATATCGGCCAGGTCACCTGGTTAACTCCCCTGCTTATCTTCAAAATAGTGCCATGGGATCTTTTATATCCATGCAAGCAAGCTCAAAGGGCTTTGGTTTAATGTCTTATCTGAAAGACAGGACCTCTGACAGTGCAGCACTCCCTCGGTACTGAATTGGTGTGCGAACCGTGATTCTTTGCTCAGACCCTGGAGTGGGACTTAATCCTGGAGCCTGGTGACTCAGAGGCAAGATTGCTATCAGCTGGACCATGGCTGACACTCGGCAATTCAAACCTGTGGGCGTGAGGCCTATTTGCCGGAGAGCCTTGGGAGTCCCAGCCGGGGCAGCGGCAAACATTGATGCACCTAAAGCCAACACGGCACCAATTTCTACCCCACAGCCCCTCCGGTTTTCAGTAACTGTGGCTTTCCCGATGAATCGCCTCATCCAGTGAGTCCTCGCAAGCCGAATTCTGTCTTATTTATATTGAGAGGGCTGGCCAAGTCCAAAGGTCCAGCTCCATATATCACTCACAATACCTGTCGGAAAGCAATCTATTTTCTAAATTCTGTGTCCCACTGGAGGCTATCAGGAATGGATACATTTTCATCCCCGTGCCAAGTTGATACACTGTCAGACACCTGGGAGTGGTGTGAAATGTAGGTGCTGAGATTCAATTATACCCACTGGAGACATTTTAATATTAACTCATTCTAAAGCTTCTCAAGAAACAGGATGAGGCACTTAACTTAAATTTGCTGGGTGACAGCAGTCTTGCCTCTGGGGCAGGAGTCTCGAATCCTGATCCAGACCCCCAATGGGGGGGTGGGGGGGGGGGGGGGGGGGGGGTGGTGGAGGTGATCAGGTTTGCTGACAACATCCCACTCCCCAGACCATTTTCCCAGAAGGCAGAATTGGGGGAGGTGGGGATGGGCGGTGCAATGACAGGGCTGCCCACCTGGCAGGGGTGGGGCTGCCGGGATTGGAAGACCATTAAAGCCTGATTGCCAGAGACCTTTCACAATTTCTCAGTTGCTCTTCGTGCTCCTTAGCCGTGCAAGGACTAGGCCCAGCTGTCTGGAGGCAGTCCCACTGGTGTCCTCGCAAGCAGAATTCAGTCTTATTCAGAATGAGAGGCCTGACCAATCCCAAAGGTCCAGCTCCATATATCACTATACCTATCATAAAGCCGTCTATTTTATAATATTCTGTGCCACGTTGGAGAATCATGAATGTGGTGCCAGACGAGCTATATGTCCCTCTGCCCCCTGCCTGGCGCTGGCTGCGACAGCATGGTATCCCATGGAGGGCACCTCCACAGTGGAGGACCACAACAAGCTCCACTTTTAAATTTAAAAGTTTAACAATTTGAGGGCATCTCTAAGTGGACATGCCCTTTCTCTCTCCTTGACCTGAATCGCACCTTGGGGCCTCAGCGCTGGAAAGCCTCCTGGAGGCCCTCCTGAGCTTCACGGCAAGCTTTCCCTCTGGCTAATAATTGGTCCATTCAGGGGCAATCACTGCCAGTGACTTTCCCCCGTGCAGCGTCACCCCCATTTACCCCAACGCTGGGGTACTGACCCAAAGGACAAAGCCCCGACCTTAAAGCACAAAATCTACGCTGACACTCCATCCAGGGCAGTTCTGAGGGAGCGCTGCACAGTCAGAGGTACTTGTCTTTCCAGTAACACATTAAACCGAGGCCCCTTCTGTCCTCCCAGGTGGACAGGAAAGATTGTGGGCGGGATTCTCCTGTCCCCCAGCCGTGTGTTTCCCGGCGATGCGCCATTCGCTGGTGGCGGGGTTCTGTACGCCTGCCGCTTGTCAATGGGATCTCCCACTGAAGCCTCCCCACACCGTGGGGAAATCCACCCGTGAGGGTGTGCTGCCGGCAGGTACAGAGAATCTCAATGCCCAGGGAATTCCAGCATTCATGAGGATATTACAAAGGGATTTCTCCCCGGTTACCTGAACAATATTTACCCCTGAACCAGAATACAGAAACAGATGATCTGGCCATTACTGCATTGTTGTTTGTGCTGTTAGGGAAGGAATTCCAGGATTTTGACCCAGCGACAGTGAAGGAACGGCCGACATATTTCCAAGTCAGGGCGGTGAGTGACTTGGAGGGGAACCTCCAGGTGGTGGGATTCCCAGGTATCCGCTGCTCTTGCCCTTCTAGATGGCAGTGGTTGCGGGTTTGGAAGGTGCCATCTTAGGAACCTTGATGAGTTCCTGCAGTGCATCTTGTAGATGGTACACACGGCTGCTACTGTGCGTCGGTGATGGAGGGAATGAATGTTTGTGGAAGGGGCAGCAATAAAGCAGGGCTGCTTTGTCCTGGATGATGTCGAGCTGCTTGAGTGTTGCTGGAGCTGCACTCACCTTGTCAAGTGGTGAGTATTCCATCACACTCCTGGCTTGTGCCTTGTACGTGACGGACAGGCTTTGGGGAGTCAGGAGATGAGCTACTCACTGCAGGATTCCTCGCCTTTGACCTGCCCTGGTAGCCACATTATACATATGGCTGGTCCAGTTCAGTTTCTAGCCAATGACAACCCCCTGGGTGTTGATTGTGGGGGATTCAGTATTGGTAATGTCATTGAATGTCAAGGGTCGATTGTTTGATTCTCTCTCATTGGAGATGGTCATTGCCTGGCACTTATATGGCGCAAATGTTACTTGCCACTTGTCAGCCCAAGCCTGGATATTATCCAGGTCTTGCTGCATTTGCACGTGGACTGCTTCGGTGTCTGAGGAGTTGCGAATGGTGCTGAACATTGTGCAGTCATCCGCAAACATCACCACATCTGACCTTGTGTTGGAAGGAAGGTCATTGATGAAGCATCTGAAGATGGTTGGGCCTAGGACACTACCCCGATGAACTCCTGCAGTGATGGCCTGGGACTGAGATGACTGACCTCCAACCACCACAACCATTGTCCTTTGTGCCGGATGACTCTGACCAGTGGAGAGTTTCCCCCCCCCCGATTCCTACTGACTCCAGTTTTACTTCATACTTTAGCTGCAAAGCAATACCCCTCATGTCCACTCATTTTGGGTCACTTAATTGAGATGAGTGATCGGTCTTTGGTTGGCCCGTGACCCACTGGATTTAGTCTATGTCGTTGGTTTTCTCGACGTGGAGTTGCCGGCGTTGGACTGGGGAGAGCACAGTAAGAAGTCTTACAACACTAGGTTAAAGGCCAACAGGTTTGTTTCAAACACTAGCTTTCGGAGCACTGCTCCTTCCTCAGGTTCAGGAAGGAGCAGTGCTCCGAAAGCTAGTGTTTGAAACAAACCTGTTGGTTTTCTCATGTGACCTTCCTTCATGTATTTGTTTGGCCACAGGATTTCTGCCCTTCCATCTGTCGTTGCTTCAATGCCTCGTTTGCTTTTGCAGTAGCTGTGTGAGTCATGAGGCAGCTGCAGATGTCGAAGGCCGACACAACCACAGCAAGCTCCTTCATCAATAAAATCACCATGGTGTACCTCGGGCATTCTTTTACACAAACGTATAAGTTCTGAAGTGTATCCTTCCACAGTCGAGAATAACATGGCTACGATGTGAAATGAATCTGTTAGGGGCGGTCGGGGGGGTGAATAGTTTATCAGGAGTATGTCACCTGTGAGGAGCAATTTGCTTTAGAATTACAATCGTTCCCCCTTGAGGGCCATCAGTGAAGTTCCACAGTTACCCACCCAGGAGACTGTTTGACAGCAAATGACGTGAATCTATCATAAGTTCTGAGGCTCGATCAGTTGTAACTGATTTTCAAAATACAATTATCCTGGGTACCGGGACACTGAATATATATATATTACAAAGTAAATATAGTCCCATGAAGTGTACAGTATGCGTGTCAATTCAGGTTAAATATGGCAAGCGAGAAGGACAAAAAGGACAAATTCATCTGTCTGGTGTCTGGTTTGCTTCATCCGTCTTCATAAAACGTACTTAAAATATTCCTGTTCTAAAGGTTAAAGATGATGGATGGTGCTCCAGAACTTCTCCTCGTGTTCAAACCCATTAAAATGCAGCAGGGTCCCCCCTGTCTCGGAAAGAGCTGATCTTTACCAAGATTGCCCAGGGATGTATGGGTTCAATTCAACTGCAGTTGTGTCCTCATATCAGACTAACAGATAGCAGAGGACCGGCTATATACTGTATTCAGTTTTCAATTCAATTACTAAAGGAAGAGGACATCAGGCTGGGTGTTTAATGGACGGACAATTCCTAACTGGCTTTTTGCCTCCCCTGCCTTGAGGTTGGATCATTTCACAAACAATCTAAACACCAATAGAAATTGAAGTATGGGTTGATTCTTGGACTGGCAAGTCCCCCATGAATTTTCTCACCCTCTGCATGTCGTTTGTCATCCATGTCTCTTCCTGCCTTGAGGCTTAGTCTCTCGGGGGTAAAAATACATCTTTGGCGAAGGCTGCAAAGGAGAGAATGAGCCTCCCCCGTTAGACACTCCCCATATCGAACATGTCCCGCTCTTTACTTTAGAACATAGAACAGTACAGCACAGAACAGGCCCTTCGGCTCTCAATGTTGTGCCGAGCAATGATCACCCTACTCAAACCCACGTATCCACCCTATACCCGTAACCCAGAAACCCCCCCTTAACCTTACTTTTATTAGGACACTACGGGCAATTTAGCATGGCCAATCCACCTAACCCGCACATCTTTGGACTGTGGGAGGAAACCGGAGCACCCGGAGGAAACCCACGCACACAGGGGGAGGACGTGCAGACTCCACACAGACAGTGACCCAGCCGGGAATCGAACCTGGGACCCTGGAGCTGTGAAGCATTTATGCTAACCACCATGCTACTCTGCTGCCCTTTCCTAGCATCACTCAGGGGGAGAGTTTGGTGCTCTCCCATTGGAATGACCAGTGATATTACCACCCTGTCACCATCTCTCCATGTGAGTTACTAAGCAAGATAAGGTCAGACAGAGTTCGGAGTAATACATTAGCATGTGGAGAGGGTTGCTTAACCAACAGGAAGCTTCGAGTAGGGGTAAACAAGAAATTTTCATGTCAACAAGTATTGGAGTGCAACAAGGCTCAGTGATGAGGTCTCCGATTATTTACAATTTATATTCATGACTTCAACAGAAGGTGGAGACGTGGTACAGTAGTAATGTCATTAATAATCCAGGGGCCCGAGACTAATGCTGTGGGAAACAGGGGGTTAAAATCCCATCAAGGCAGCTGGTGGAAGTTAAATTTGATGAATAAACCTGGTATATAAAGCTAAGTTAGTAATGGTAACCATGAAACTATTGACAATTGTTGGTTAAAAACCCATCCCATGCACTACTCCCCTTTTGCCACCCTGACCTGACCTGGGCTATTTGTGACTTCAGAACCACAGCCATGTGGTTGAATCTGAAATGCCCCGAGCTGGTCACTCAGCTCAAGGGCAATTAAGGACGGGCAACAAATGCTGGCCTTTCCAGCTAATGATGTCTACATCGCATAGATGAATTTTTTTTATGTTTCTATCGTTGTCTCCCCTGTCCTCCAGTGAGTGACAATTCCTTCCATTTGTGCCTATATTTATCTTTCTCTTCCCTTAAACTCTCACTCTCTTGGTTTGTATTTCCCTTTTCTCTTATCATCTCTCATCTCTCTCTCCGCCCGCATATCTGTCTCCCTCTCTCGGTTTCCAACGTCTGCCCGATTGCACTGTTACAGACAGGGGAAAGATTCAAACCGAATGCCCTTTATTTCTCCCTGTAAACCGGTGTGTTTTCATTTGTTTGAAATAGACTGTAATAATAATAATCTTTATTAATGTCACAAGTAGGCTTACATTAACGCTGCAATGAAGTAACTCTGAAAATCCCCTCGTCACCACATTCCGGCGCCTGTTCGGGTGCACTCAGGGAGAATTCATAATGTCCAAATCACCTAACAGGTCATCTTTTGGGACTTGTGGGAGGAAACCGGAGCACCCAGAGGAAACCTATGCAGACACGGGGAGAACGCGCAGATTCCGCACAGACAGTGACCCAAACTGGGAATAGAACCCGGGTCCCTGGTGCTGTGAAGCAACTGTGCTCACCCAAAACCCTGTTCGAGAAGTCAATTTTAAAGCAACTCGCAGCAAACTCTCTTTGGGGTTAAATAAGTAGCAATGTTTATTTATACATTCAATCCCAGAGGATGGTGATTGTAACTACATACACACACACACAAGAAGGAGATAGGAGTTTCACAACTAGGAATAGCTTAAAAACAAAGAGAACCAAAGATATATGGATATTCATTCATGTGACTCAGTCTTGAGGCAGGCTTTGTTGTTAGCCTGGAGTTCAGCTTTGATGTTGACAGGCTGAATGCTGAACAGTTGAGTGCCCTTGGAGTCCAGCATTAAAACTTTTCAAAGGCCAGTGGAGCTTAGGTCATGTGGTGTTACCCATTGGTATGTTTCTTTCAATCAAATTATCAGTTTCTATGTGTCTGGTCAAAATCCATTTTCACCTTAGGAGATAGATGGTGGCGATTAATACCTCCGCAGGTATAACAAGTTTTGCTGACTCTGTCTTTGTTATAAGTCCAACCTGGGGAGACAGACCAGCCGCTGCTTCCTGGGTTCGTTGAATGTAAAGGATCCACATAATAATAGGTGTGAGATCCCATCAGGATGAACAAAGAACAATACAGCACAGGAACAGGCCCTTCGGCCCTCCGAGCCTGTACCAGTAAATTGAGAATTGAGCTTTATCCTGGCATTGCTGTCGGAAATTTTCAGACCTGTAGCCAACTTGCAAATCATGTGACTTGTAGCAGACATATTTTTGGTGCAGCAAAGACCATTTTTTAAATAAAAGCAGGATGTAAGGTTTGATTTAAATAGTTCATGACCTCTTCCATGACTAATGGACACGGCAGCTCCCAGAGTCTCTCTTTCTCTGCCTGTAATGAACTCCAATTGGCTTTATTGGTTGGCCAATTGGAGTATGAGCTCCCTCAATGATAGCTCATTGAGGGGGCCCATATAATCACCTGTGTAGGCTTTGTGAGCCAGTCTTAAGTTGACTGGACTGCTAGCAGCACTGTTTGTAGCTGCTCCTGTAATATCGTTATTGTAAATAAATATTGGTGTGGTGACGGAAATCCTGCCTCCCGTGGATTACTACAGTGGCGATGAGGTAAACTAAGAATTTTGCGGAGACCAGCTGCCGCACTCGGAGGGTAAGCCTTGCCATTTTAAAAATGCCGTTTTTTGGAAGGTTAGAGGCATTCGACCCGGCTATTGAGGACTGGTCCCAGTATGTGGAGAGAATGTGTTACTTCTTCCGGGCAAATTATATACTGATGGACGAAAGGAGACGGCGTATCCTGCTGTCGGCGTGCGGACCCTCAGCTTTTGCCATTATACGTAGTCTGACTTATCCCGATGCGCCCGACACGAAAACTTTCCAAGAAGTAACGGAATTGGTGATAGAGCATTATGACCCAAGGAAGGAGTCGGTGGTCACTTGTGATGTATCCCCCTACGGGGTAGGAGCCGTCTTAGTCCATAGAGGAAGGAATGGGGAAGAACGGCCAATAGCCTATGCTTCGAGGACCTTGGCGATGGCTGAGAGGAAGTACGCCCAAATCGAGAAGGAAGGACTGGTGGTGATATTCGCAGTAAAAAAATTTCACCAGTATCTGTACGGGCGGAAATTCACCATAGTGACGGACCATAAGCCGTTATTAGGGTTATTAAAAGAAGACAAGTCAATACCCCCGATTGCATCAGCTAGAATCCAAAAATACATTTTGTCAAAAAATACATTTTGTCAAAACTTTTCATCTTACACTCATCATGACTATCACGAGAATTCCAATGTCAGGGGAAACAACAATTTTATACCATATGCGAAGAGAGTGCTGATTGTTTGTCAAGTGGACTCTGCTTGATAGAGGTGATGCCATGGAGAATGCACTAGTTAATGATGACTGACAGTTAACTGCCAAGCATAATTTGAAAATTTAAACCAGACAGCTTCACTCTGATTGGTCAAAGACATTGCTCTGAGGAATGAACCAATGAATGGTATTCGCTTGTTTTTTTCAGTTCCAGCGTATAACCCCACATGACCTAAATTGTTAGCAGTCCAGCACGATCAACAGGTGATCAAACAACATGCCGGGATTAGCACATGTTCCAGTTATCCTGCAGCTCTTAAAGGCAGTCTGTCCCTCTTAAAGCTGCACTGAATGCAAGGAGGTTGCTGCTGGTGCTTGGTCCTGCAACTCAAGTGAAGGGAAATGGAGAATCAGGTCAGAGAGAGGGCCACATGGTGCACAGATGCGGCCTAGGTCAGTGGACCCACAGGAGGAGAGATGTCAGGTTCCGTGGAGGGGGAGGGGATTGGCAGGAGGCCCTCAAAGATCCTCCTTCAAAGAGAATGGAAGTGACCAGGCTGGTCAACTCCTGGAGCCTGGCCCCAAGATCTGGGTACAGTGTGTTAAGGTCAGTGAATGTCTTCACAGTGAATGTCCACACATCACCAACCACTCATACTGCTTAATGAGCCACATTCCCATCACTCACCATCAGCAGTCCTTGGCACTCAGGACATGGACGCAACATCTAGTTCATCCTCCTTACCCTCACACATTGCAATGATGTCATCCTCACAATCACTACTTGTTGCATCCACATGCCTCCAGTATTCCAATTTTCAGATACTCAGGGCAACACATATACAGCAGCGGTTCAAGAAAGCAGCCTGCTGCCTCCTTCTCAATGGGCAATTAGAGATGGACAATAAATTCTGACCTAGCCAACAACACCCACATCCCATGAAAGAATATAAAAAGCACTGACATTCTCCCCTCTCTCTTGCAATGCAAGGTTTCTCACAATGGGCACCGTGGGCGGCATGGTGGCACAGTGGTTAGCACTGCTGCCTCACAGCACCAGGCACCCAGGTTCGATTCTGGCCTCGGGTGACTGTCTGTGAGGAGTTTACACTTTCGCCCCGTGTCTGCGTGGGTTTCCTCCGGGTATTCCGGTTTCCTCCTACAGATGTGCAGGTTAGGTGGATTGGCCGCCATGATTAATTAGTGTCCAGGATGTGCAGGTTAGGATATGGGATAGGGCAGGGTGGATGGGTAGAGTACTCATTCGAAGGGTTGATGCAAACTGGATGGGCCAAATGGCCTCCTTCTGCACTGCAGGGATTCTATGATTCTAATCAAAGCCGAGCCAGTGGTTTGGGGCGCATGCTTCCATCCCCTGAGCCTAACAGAAGAGATGGTGCTGCACCTCATGGGTTGTGTGATCCTATAGTATCATGTGTCGCTGTGAGAATTCAGGATGTCAGGGTATTACTGCCTTATGTCCCTTCCCAGTTCACACCTCACCCTCATCCTGTTACTTGGCATGCGGTGCAAGCTGTTGGTGGCGCGCCTGACTATGGGCGGACCTCTTGGTTCACACCCCAATCTCACCTCCTCGCACCACCTTCCCCTTCATACCTTACGCTCTCAGGCATCTATCAACTGCCACATCTCGACAGCAGCAGGCACCTCAATCTGAAACTTGCAGCCACCAGCTGAGATACTGGCACTGTGGTGATATGCATCACTGTAAATACACAAGGGGTTAATGTAGGTACACTGCAACTGAGTAAAAACTAGAGGGAGCACCAGAGACATCATGACACACAGACATTCAACCAATAGGTTAGTAAGATAGGACACGACCAATGGGCAGTCAAGACACCCAGAGGTGACACTACCACAAGTGGGCAACCCATATAAAAGGACAGGGCACACATGCTCTTTCTCTTTCCATAGGCGACACTCAGAGAGACAGGGGCAGATCAGGAAGCATCACACCCACCGCATGGATTAGATCAGACTGGTTAGTTAGATTGAGTTACTATAGTGAGATTAACAGAAGAGTTGAACTCAAGTAGGAGAATTGTTAACTGTTCAATAAATGTGTTAAACCTATCTCCAAGTCTGAACCTTCCTTTGTCAGAGTATACATCAAGGAAGCAGCTTATGCTTCATGAAGAAGCCTAACACAGCAGGCACAACACAAAATATCTCGTCTGGAGTATGGAACGGTGCCCAGTGAGTCACCAGGCATGAGTGGGCTGCAGCAAGGCCTGGTGAAAAAGGATGGCTCATGTGCCAGCTGACTCAGGGGGAGGTTGCACAGGAGTCATGCTGCAAGGGATTTAGATGTGGATTCTTTGCGTTGGCACGCAGAGGAATGCTAATGAACATGTAAACTGCCAAATGTGGTGCGTTGGCTGTCCTGGTTGGCAATCCTTGCAGCTGTCGAGGAGCATGGAGGAGTGCGATTCCAATAGGCCAGGGGGCATCGTGTATAGCTTGGAATTCACCTTTCCCAGTGGGAAAGTGGTGGCCAACACCATGACAGCATTTGTGGCCTCTGGCACTGCAGCACAGACAGATGCCAGTCAGAGTGGCATTGGAAGTTCAGGCAGAGGTCATGAAGTTCGTGCCTTGCTGCCACAAAGGCAGATTAGCTTCACATGAAGGCTGCTGCCAGATAGTGGGCATTCGCCAACACAGAGTACTGTGTGCCCGCATTCCAAACCGCACATTGATGAAATGAAATGAAATGAAAATTGCTTATTGTCACGAGTAGGCTTCAAATGAAGTTACTGTGAAAAGCCCCTAGTCGCCACATTCCGGCGCCTGTTCGGGGAGGCTGTTACGGGAATCGAACCGTGCTGCTGGCTTGCCTTGGTCGGCTTTCAATTTAGCCCAGTGAGCTAAACAGTAAATCTTGCTAATCCTATACCTCTCCCCATTGACATGGGGCCCCACGGCGCCATGTGTGAGCAGTGAGTGGTTCTCTGCACCTTTGGGAATACCACTATCCTGGAAAATGCACGTGACCGTTCATCCCTCACCTAGGGCAGAATATGATGGCATCCCATCTCTTGGCATCTGAGGTCTCTGCCACCCCCTGAAAGCAACAATAGATGGCATTGTGGGAGCTGTTGGATTCTCACCTGTAAGCGCCTGACAAGTTTAATGGTACTTGACCTCAGTGGTCACTGGCAGCACCATTCTACTCCTGTTCTCTTCCACTCCCATTTTTTTGCAGAGTGTTCTCTCTCTGAAACTTCTGCTCCATTTATCGGTCATGTTGCAGGCCCAGAGGCATTGAAAGAACAGTATCCCTACCTCGGGCAGAATGCAGGTGCAAAATTCTCTGCCCTCCCTAAATGGACGCACCAACAGACGTCCAATGATTAGTCACGGCACTACGCTCAACTTCTCCATAGCAGAGGTAAGGCACCTCATCCACAAGTTGGCTGCCTGTCCCTTCAAACAGGCGCCAGTGTGGGGTTCCTTGTGCAGCTCAACGTGAGTTCAACTGAGTGTGATTGGCACCGGAATTCAGTGAGGTGCATCAGGCCAGCTGGAATCGTTGATTGGCATCACTATCGGGTCTCTCCCTGTGCTCTGAATGAATAAGTGCGAGTGAAGCAATAGAGGGTGCACCAGGAATATCTAGCAGCACCACCCAAGCTTCAGAGGTTTTGTAGTGTTGGCACCAGCGGTACTATGGAGCCTTGTTCCACTGCCAAGATCGCGATTGAACAAAGAACAAAGAAAATTACAGCACAGGAACAGGCCCTTCGGCCCTCCCAGCCTACGCCGATCCAGATCCTTTATCTAAACCTGTCGCCTATTTTCCAAGGATCTACTTCCCTCTGTTCCCCGCCCGTTCATATATCTGTCCAGATGCATCTTAAATTATGCTATCATGCCCGCCTCTACCACCTCCGCTGGCAAAGCGTTCCAGGCACCCACCACCCTCTGCGTAAAAAACTTTCCACGCACATCTCCCTTAAACTTTCCCCCTCTCACCTTGAAATCGTGATCCCCTTGTAATTGACACCCTCACTCTTGGGAAAAGCTTGTTGCTATCCACCCTGTCCATACCTCTCATAATTTTGTAGACCTCAATCAGGTCCCCCCTCAACTTCCGTCTTTCCAACGAAAACAATCCTAATCTACTCAACCTTTCTTCCTAGCTAGCACCCTCCATACCAGGCAACATCCTGGTGAACCTCGTCTGCACCCTCTCTAAAGCATCCACATCCTTCTGGTAATGTGGTGACCAGAACTGCATGCAGTATTCCAAATGTGGCCTAACCAAAGTCCTATACAACTGTAACGTGACCTGCCAACTCTTGTACTCAATACCCCGTCCAATGAAGGCAAGCATGCTGTAACACTTCTTGACCACTCTGGTTCTCCATGAAGTAGTTATTCTAGTTACTGCCTTATGGGCGCGATTCTCCGCACTCACGACGGGGCGGAGAATAGCGGGCGGCGTAAATTTTTACGGCCATGGTGGTCCGACGCCCTCCCGCTATTCTCCCCCCATGCCCGCCGCCCGACACGAATCGCTGCCCGCCGTTTTTTTACGGCGAGCAGCGATTCTCGGCTGGCCGGCCCACGCATGCGCGGGTTTCACGCAAATGCGTGATGATGTCATCCGCGCATATGCGGGTTGAAATTCGTTAAGCCCGCGATGCCGGAGTTCACGGCCGCGGGATGCTAGCCCCGACCGGGGAGCAGAATCGGTTCCCGGTCGGGGGGTCGGAGGCTGGCGTCAAACCCGCCCGTTTCTGACGCCAGCCTCACGATTTCTCGCGGGTGAGGAGAATCACGCCCTATGTGTGGCACCTGATCTTGAATGTGCCACCACGGGAAAGACATCTGATAGTCCCCTCCTTGCCCACTCCCCCAGCATGCAGCTGGAGATGGAAGGCTTCTCCCAGAATTCCTGGCGATGCTGTCTTATATACAGTGAATTAGTAACGCCATCTAGTGTTTGATTTACACATAGATTCAGATGTTAACCCTTTACTAGACTGGCATTATACGTATCATTACAACTGGTGAACTGAGAAATATTGCAGGCTCATTCTGCAAACCACACACATCGTAGCAAGGAAGAGCTGAGCTCCAGGCCCCATCACTGGAAAAGCAAGTCACCAAAAGGTGGAAGAGGTAAGCAATGGGAAGCTGTTTATGAAATGAAAATGAAAAATGAAAATCGCTTATTGTCACGAGTAGGCTTCAATGAAGTTACTGTGAAAAGCCCCTAATCGCCACATTCCAGCACCTGTTCGGGGAGGTTGGTATGGGAATTGAACCATGCTGCTGGCCTGCCTTGGTCTGCTTTAAAAGCCAGCGATTTAGCCCAGTGTGCAAAACCAGCCCCAGTGTGCTAAACCAGCATACTGATGGCTTTCAGCATTTTGATTGATCAGAATGTCTTCCTCTTCAGAGGATAGAATGCATAAGCCATTGAAATTCTTTATCTTGTTCGTGAAGGATGAGTAGGGCACAAACTTGGCAAAAAAAAAAAAATCTCCCACTGAGTCCTCGCAAATTATTTTGTCGCCCAATCGTTTTGCCACTGGAGAGAGCCGTGCGGTGTTGATAGTTGGAGCAGATCCTTCTCCATCAGGAATCTCTGTCACGAACCATAATGGATTTTTCTTTTTTTTTTTTTAAATAATTTTTATTGAAAGAGTTTTTCCATACAGACATTTACCCCTACTAATTTTTAAATTATTTACAACACAATCCCTCTAGGCAAATGTCCCTCCCTCGCCCGCCCTCTCGCGCGCACCAGTCCTCCCCCCCCCCCCCCCCCCCCCCCAGGCAACCTTAACAAACAAGGCAGCCTACAGTTTCAGACATGAGCAGCGAGCAGACTTGCCCGCGTTACAGACGTGCATGTCCCCCCACGACCCTTGCTGCCCCCCCCTCCCCTCCCCCCCTCCCTCCCCCCCTCCCCTCCCCCCCCTCCCTCCCCCCCTCCCCTCCCCCCCCCTCCCCCTCCCTCCCCTCCCCCCCCTCCCCCTCCCCCCCCCCTCCCCCCCCCCCTCCCTCCCCCCCTCCCCCCCCCCCCCCCTCCCTCCCCCCCTCCCCCCCCCCCCCCCCCCGGGTTGCTGCTGCCACGACCCCGAACGTCTATCTCTGATCTAAAAAGTCAAGGAAAGGTTGCCACCGCCTGGCGAATCCCTGTACCGACCCTCTCAGGGCAAATTTGATCCTTTCTAGCTGAATATAGCTAGCCATATCGTTAATCCAAGTTTCAACGCTTGGAGGCCTCGCGTCCTTCCATTGAATTAATATCCTGCGTCGAGCCACTAGGGACGCAAAGGCCAGTATTCCGGCCTCCCTAGCCTCCTGTACCCCCGGTTCTACCCCGACCCCAAAGATCGCAAGCCCCCATCCTGGTTTGACCCTGGACCCCACCACCTTCGACACCGTCCTTGCCACCCCCTTCCAGAACCCTTCCAGCACCGGACATGCCCAGAACATATGCACATGGTTCGCTGGGCTTCCCAGACATCTGACACACCTGTCCTCACCCCCAAAGAACCGGCTCATCCTTGTCCCCGTCATGTGAGCTCTATGCAGCACCTTAAATTGAATGAGGCTCAGTCTCGCACACGAGGAGGAAGAGTTGACCTTCTCCAGTGCATCCGCCCACGTCCCGTCTTCTATCTGCTCTCCCAGCTCCCCTTCCCACTTGGCTTTCAGCTCCTCCCCTGATGCTGCTTCCGCCTCCTGCATTATCTTGTAGATGTCTGATATCTTCCCCCCTCCGACCCAGACCCCCGAGAGCACCCTATCACTCGCCCCCTTACTGGGGAGCAGGGGAAACCCCTCCACCTGCCGCCTAGCAAATGCCTTCACTTGTAAATATCTGAACATGTTTCCCGGGGGGAGCTCAAACTTCTCCTCCAGCCCTCCCAGGCTCGCAAACCTCCCCTCTATAAACAGGTCCTTCAGCTGCCGTATGCCCACCCTGTACCAGCTCTGAAATCCCCCGTCGATGTTCCCCGGGATGAATCTATGGTTCCCTCTTATTGGCGCCGCCAACAGACTTCCCATTTCCCCCCTATGTCGCCTCCACTGCCCCCATATCTTGAGGGTGGCCGCCACCACCGGGCTCGTGGTGTACCTCGTGGGGGGGAGCGGCCATGGTGCCGTTACTAGGGCCCCCAGGCTTGTGTTGCCACAGGACGCCCTCTCCATTCGTTTCCAAGCTGCCCCCTCCCCTTCCATCATCCACTTGCGCACCATTGACACATTTGCCGCCCAGTAGTACCCCGAGAGATTGGGCAGTGCCAGCCCTCCACTGTCCCTACTCCGCTCCAAAAAGACCCTCCTCACCCTTGGGGTGCCATGCGCCCACACGTAGCTCATGATGCTACTCGTCACCTTTTTGAAGAAGGCCCTAGGGAGGAAGATGGGCAAGCACTGAAATAAAAACAAGAACCTTGGGAGGACCGTCATTTTGATTGACTGCACCCTCCCCGCCAGCGACAGCGGTACCATGTCCCACCTCTTAAATTCCTCCTCCATCTGTTCCACCAGCCTGGAAAAGTTCAACTTGTGGAGGGTCCCCCAGTTCCTTGCCACCTGCACCCCTAAGTACCTAAAGCTCTTTCCTGCTCGCTTGAAGGGGAGTCTCCCAATACCCTCTACCTGGTCCCCCGGGTGTATCACAAAAACCTCGCTTTTGCCCAAATTTAGTTTGTACCCCGAAAAGTCCCCAAACTCTGCTAATAGTTCCATTATCTCCGGCATTCCCCCTTCTGGGTCTGCCACGTACAGCAGTAGATCATCCACATACAGCGATACTCGATGTTCCTCCCCTACCCTAGTCAGTCCTCTCCACCCCCCTGAACCCCTCAGTGCCATCGCCAACGGTTCAATCGCCAGTGCGAAAAGTAGGGGGGATAGGGGACATCCCTGCCTGGTCCCTCGGTGGAGCCCGAAATACTCCGACCTCCTCCCGTTTGTCACTACACTCGCCGTCGGGGCCGAGTAGAGCAACTTCACCCACTTAATAAACCCTTCCCCAAACCCAAACCGTTCCAACGTCTCCCACAGGTACTCCCACTCCACCCTATCGAATGCCTTCTCCGCGTCCAGCGCTACCACTATCTCAGCCTCCCCCTCCACTGCCGGCATCATAATTACATTCAGCAATCTCCGCACGTTCGTGTTGAGCTGCCGCCCCTTCACGAACCCCGTCTGGTCCTCATGGATTACCCCTGGCACACAATCCTCTATTCTAGCTGCCAGGATCTTTGCCAGCAACTTGGCATCCACGTTCAGAAGCGAGATAGGCCTGTAGGACCCGCACTGCACGGGGTCTTTATCCCGCTTCAATATCAGGGAGATCAGAGCCTGCGACATTGTCGGGGGCAGAACCCCCCCCTCTCGCGCCTCATTAAAGGCTCGTACCAGTACCGGTCCCACCAAGTCCACATTTTTCTTATAGAATTCCACCGGGAACCCATCTGGCCCCGGCGCCTTCCCCGCTTGCATCTGACCTATTCCCTTGACTAGCTCCTCTAGCCCTATTGGCGCCCCCAGCCCTTCTACCAGCCCCTCCTGGACCCTTGGGAACCTCAATTTGTTTAGGAAGTCCTCCATTTCCCCTCTCCTCGTCGGCGGCTCAGACCGATACAACTCCTTGTAAAAATCCCTGAAGACCCCGTTCACTTCTTGCCCCTTCTGCACTACCTTCCCGCCCCTCTCCTTCACTCCCCCAATCTCCCTAGCCGCATCTCGTTTGCGAAGCTGGTGTGCCAGCATCCTGCTCGCCTTTTCCCCATACTCATAGACCGCGCCCTGTGCCCTTCTCCACTGCGTCTCTGCCTTCCTGGTGGTCAGCAGGTCGAACTTGACCTGCAGGCTGCGCCGTTCTCCCAGCAGCCCCTCCTCTGGTGCCTCCGCATATCTCCTATCCACTTCCAATAGCTCCCCCACCAGCCTCTCCCTCTCCTGCCTCTCCTTTCTTTCTCTGTGCGCCCTTATGGAGATCAGCTCTCCCCTGATCACTGCCTTCAGGGCCTCCCAGACCATCCCCACCTGCACCTCACCCGTGTCATTCAAGTCCAGATAGCTCTCAATGCTCTTCCGGACCCTTTTACACACCTCGTCGTCCGCTAACAGCCCCACATCCAGCCGCCACAGCGGGCGCTGGTCCCGCGCCTCCCCCATTTCCACATCCACCCAATGCGGTGCATGATCAGAGATCGCAATGGCCGAGTACTCAGCTTCCCGTACCCTCGGGATCAGCCCCCTGCTCAACACGAAGAAATCGATTCTGGAGTACACTCTATGGACGTGGGAGAAAAAGGAATACTCCCTCGCCCTCGGCCTACCAAACCTCCATGGGTCTACTCCTCCCATCTGCTCCATGTACCCCCTCAGCACTTCTGCCGCTGCCGGCCTCCTATTGGTCCTTGAGCTCGATCTGTCTAGCCCGGGGTCCAGCACTGTGTTAAAGTCCCCCCCCATGATCAAGCCCCCTGCCTCCAGTCCCGGAATGAGGCCCAATAGGCGCCTCATAAAACCCGCGTCATCCCAGTTCGGGGCATATACGTTGACCATCACCACTTTCTCCCCCTGCAGCTTACCCTTCACCATCACATACCTACCCTCCTTATCCGCCACCACCTCCTCCGCCACGAACGACACCCTCTTTCCCACCAGAATCGCCACCCCCCGGTTCTTTGCGTCCAATCCAGAGTGGAACACCTGTCCCACCCACCCCCTTCTCAGGCGAACCTGGTCCACTACCTTCAAATGGGTCTCCTGTAACATTGCTACATCAGCCTTCAGTCCCTTCAGGTGTGAGAATACCCTTGATCTCTTGACCGGCCCATTCAACCCCCTCACGTTCCAAGTGATCAGCCGGGTCGCGGGACGACCCGCCCCCTTCCCCTGCCGATTAGCCATGTCCTGTTCCCTGCTCGCCCCGGGTCGACCCTCCCCCTCTGACCCGCTCCCCATGGCGATGTCCCCCTCCCCCCACCTCTTCAGTCCTCCACTTCCCGTTTCTGGTCTTTTCAGCAGCAACCCGGTGTCCCTCCCTAACCCCCCTCCCCCCCCCCCAGGCTAGGACCCCTCCTAGCCGCGATGTACCCTCCATCGTACTCCCGTAAGTCAGCTGGTTCACGCTGACCCGGCTGCTCCTGCCACACTCCGACTCCCCCCGGCTCGGGGGGGGGGCCTCCCCCCCCTTGCCACTCCTCCCTGGCCCCGCTCCAGCGCGGGAAAGGTCGCCATTGCTAGCCACGCCCCGCACTCCTCCCCTCCCCCCTCCTCTGCCCCGCGCGCGGGAAAACAGAGGAAAGCCCGCGCTTTCGCCCTGCCACACCCCACCCCGCCATCTTCAGTTCCACCCCCATCCCCGTCCATGCCTGTAAAAGAACCCCCCCTAGGGGCCCATATCCCCGATCTGCTCTCCCCCCCCATCCCACCTCCCCAACTTAACATTATAAATAACAGATAAATAACAAATAACAATGTACTTAACAGTCGCCCTCTACCAAACAGCATAAATAACCATAAATAACCATGAATAACCACAATAACAATAACTAAGGGAAGTTGGCAAAGGGGGAAAAAACATCAGAAGAAAAACCACAGCAAGAGTTCAAAATCCAAACAAAGAATTCAGCTGAAAGTACCCGAGCGGCTACGGCCGCCAAGTATCCCCTGGGTCTAATTCGAGTCCAGTTTCTCTTCCTGTACAAAGGCCCACGCCTCCTCTGGGGACTCAAAATAGTGGTGTTGGTTCCTGTAGGTGACCCACAAGCGCGCTGGCTGCAGCATTCCGAACCTGATCCGTTTTGCATGTAGCACCGCCTTCGTCCGGTTGTACCGGGCCCGCCGCTTTGCCACCTCCGCACTCCAGTCCTGGTAGACCCTCACCGTCGAATTCTCCCACTTGCTGCTCCTTTCCCTCTTGGCCCACTCCAGCACTCTCTCACGGTCGCTGAGTCGCTGGAACCGCACCAGCACCGCCCTCGGGGGCTCATTTGCTCTTGGCCTCCTAGCCATGACCCTGTAGGCCTCTTCCAGCTCCAGGGGCGAAGGGACGGCCCCTGCCCCCATCAGGGAGCTCAGCATTTCTGCTACATATCCCGGGAGGTCTGACCCCTCCAGGCCTTCTGCCAGGCCCAGGATCCTCAGGTTCTTCCGCCTCATTCGGGTATCCAGCTCCTCAAAACGGCTCTGCCATTTCAGGTGGAGTGCCTCGTGCACCTCTACCTTTCCCACGAGGACCGTGGCCTCCTCCTCCCTCACAGTCATCTCCTGTTGCAGCTCCCGAATCGACGCCTCTTGGGTCGCCTGGGCTCCCATCAGCCTGGTGGTCGTCGCATTCATTGACTCCAAGAGCTCCATTTTCAGCTCCGTAAAGAAGCGCAGGAGAGCGGCCTGCTGCTCCTCCGCCCATTTCCTCCATTCCTCGGGTGCGCCACCGGCCGCCATTTTGGTCTTCTTCCCCCGCTTTTTTTTGGGAGCTGCTGTTGCTTTCTTTACCACCCCACTCCGGGTACCGACCATAAAGTTGGTCTGGTTCTCTTCAGGGAGCCTTCCCCCACCGGGATTTGTCCTTACAGCGCCGTTGGGGCCCTCCAATCGGCCCGAAAACACCTTTGTAGCAGGAGCAGCCAAACGTGCGACTTAGCTGGTCATAGCCGCAACCGGAAGTCCATAATGGATTTTTCATAGATTCATAGACATTTACAGCACCGAAGGCCATTCGGCCAATCATGTCCACGCCAGTCAACAAAGATCTGACTACGCTGATCCCATCTTCCAGGGCTTGACTCATACTCCCTGAGGTTATGGCAGCGCAAGTGAATATCTAAATATTTCTTAAATGTTTTGAGAGTTCCTGACCCAACCACCCTTCCTGGGGCCGTCAGGAGTTTGCCCTGTTTTTGAATCTAATGGTGCGCATCCATTCCTCAGTGCCTTACACCCTGGCTCTCACTAGCCCATTCTCCCCATCGTGCAACCAGTGAGCTTGATCTGGCTGAGGAAAGGAGCGTAGAGATGCAGCCACAATTAAATTTGATTGGCTGAGGCCTACGAGTGTCCCCCGTGACCCGTCAAAACCGGCCATGATTTGACCAATAGGATTCGGCAGGCCTTGCAAGGAGGCCTGACATCAAGGCAAGGGCATTCTGTGGTGAACAGCGCAGTGTGTTAGATGTCGACCCACTCGCTGTCAACGCAATGTGTTTGCCCACAGAGTGAAACTGCTGAAAAGCAAAATTGTGATGTTTTGCTTTGCAATAATATACGGTTGAGACTTACAGGCACCTAACCCCAGAGGGCCCACAATGGTTGAAGAACTGTGGGGCGGGGGGTGTGGGGGGGGAGAGGGGGGGGGGGGGGGGAGGGAAACTACGAGAATACCATCTGAGACGGAGGTGGGCAGTATTTCAATGCAGATGGATGATGTGCTTTTGTCCCACTAGAACCTATTTCGCTGGAAGGGAACATGCCTACGTGACCCATTGAATGCCTAAAATCTGGAACACAAGAATAATCAGTGGGGTCGACATGAAAAAGAGTAAAGAGCAGACAGCATGATCAACAGACTGACCACATCAGCTGTAGATTGTTCACTTGTGTAGTGTGTTTGGAATAGGACAAGGAACTTTCGGCGGTAGTTTGTAAAGTATTCACCCTCTGTCTGAATACTAAAATTTAAGCAACAAATTGAATTTAGAAACTATCGATGGTCTAAAATCTTAACACAACGGGCCCTTAAGCTGTGGGTGTGTGGGGATGGGGGAAGGGGAGGGGAGGGGAGGGCAGGGTGTGGCTGTTCGTGGATCGGGAACCTATTTAGAATAGCGTTGTGGTTTACCGCAGCTCTTCAACTCAGGTGCGACATTAACATCCTGTTTCCAGTTTTTCTGACCAGCAGGGCAGGTGAGATGAGGCACCCAGCCTGTCAAAGAAAATATTGCTACTTAAAGGAACCCAGCAGGGGTCAGAATTGCCAAACTGTTGATTTAATTCCTGGGGCTTCAGCGATCGCAGGAATGGGCAGACTGCCCATCAGGTTTCCAATTCTTGTCCCGGAGGTCCTGCTATGGAATCTGAGGATCTGAAGTGAGCTGATGTTTCCCAAGGAGGGGAGATGGAGACCAGCCTTTGAAATCTTGGATGGAAGTGGTTGAGGAAGTCAACAGTTGAAATGAGGTCCCTCCAGCCTGGAGACAGTGTACCAAGAGGATCCGCGATCTCAGGAGTGTGGGACAAGTGAGGGACATGACATTTTCAAGCGGCAACTCTGACATTTTGATTTTTCCAGCATTTTCCTGCACAACACTCCTCGGATCAACACGCCTTGCACCTCCGCTCATTCCTCTCTCTCCAGGCACCTCCTCACATCCCTGGCTGAACAGCCAACACTCATCCACATCCTTATCCACCATCCACAAATGTTGCCCCCCCCCCCCCATGCAATTCATTTCTAGCTGTCAATGCAGTAGAAGTGCACAAGTCAAGAAGAACAGAAAGCAAGGATGGCTGACTGGGGAAGGGGTATGGGGTGGGCAGAGTGTCAGCGGGGGTTGGGGGGGGGGGATCCTCCAGAGTTAGCCACTTTGACAATGCGCATCAACCTGCTTCACCAGGAAGGAGTCTTCAGTCAGCAGCAACCTGCAGGGATGTTTGAACCTCCTGAGGTTCTGTTGCTCACACTTAGTCCTCTGCCTGTAGACCCTGTGTCAGAGACCTCAGCTCCTTTGAGCTGGACATGAGTGCCCCATTCCTTCTGCCCCGTGGAATAGCATGTGGCTGAGGGCAAGGTCGCGGGTACCTCTGTTCCTATTGCTCCTTTCATCCTGGCACTGTTGTTGTTTCTCATCCGAGGTCCAAGTGCTGCAGTGAAGGGTGACAATAGGGATGCGCAGATTGAAGGTAGCAAATTCCACGGCAGGTGAAATGACTTCCATAAAGTTGGAAATCTGCCAAGCATTAAGGGCACACTTTCAGAAGAAGGGCAATAAACCCCAGCCTTGCACATAGGCAGGGTGGCAGCAAGTCAGTTTCACTCTTTGAAGACTTCCCAGCCTGGCAGTTTCACGGAGGAAGCATTCTCCGCCTTGTTGTCACTTGGTTGACCCCAGTGAGTTCCACGCCATCCACAAAACACACATGCCAGCCAGGTCAACCCAAGATTCTGGGTTAAAGCCTGAGTTAATTAGGGATTTAGATATTTTGATTTGTGACCCAACAGGTCTATGGCGCTTTTCTCCTCAGTTGCAAACCCACCCTGAAGTTAGTAGGATCACCACTTTTAGCTAATTTAGCCCCCCCCCCCCCCCCCCCCCCCCACACGCTTGTTCATCTTCTGTACTGTTTGTCCCAGCCAAAATGCCAACGATTAGATGGTTCCTCGATCAATCTTGTTGAGACTGGGACCGATTAATGAATGTAATTTATCCATTAGGAATTTATCCTTCACTCGCTGCATCTTGTTGGAGGGATGATGCTGTTGTCTTTGGGAGATTGGAGAATTTTAGAGTTGGGTGTGAATTCGGTTCATTAAAGTCACACATCACATTGCCGTCTGTCACCCATTGGCGTCAACATTCACTCTGTGACATGGACATATAAAAAACAAAATCACAGCTTAAAGCCTCAAGAGCTGCAGGCCACCAGCCCTCCTTGGGTTTTGACAGCCGAATGCACCCGACCTCACAACAGAGAGAGTCGAGCCAATTAAACCGGAGGTCACTCCAAACGTCAGGAATTCAGGAACACGCGACCCCCACCCCCCCCCACCCCGCCCTTCTCCGTGACACCGGCTCCCCCAATCCTCCCTACGCCTCTACTCCTCTCTTTTTTTAAGGAGATGGTGCAAATATCTCCTCACAACCCCATGTGGATTTTCTGCTCCATGACTGGGGCCTGATGCACCCAGATTCTGGGCTAATTTTCAGCCCCGCCGCTGCCTGGAGTTCAGCTGATATGTGTGGGAAACCTTCCAGCCTTTTTGTTCTGTTTTACAAACCGCCTTGTAGCTGGATAATGCAGTGGCCTCTGAAGCTCAATCCAGCTGCCTCTCCATCCCATGGAGATCCCCAAAGGACCACCGTCCGGGAAGAGGGTGTGCTGGAGCCGAGCCAGGTGCCTCCCACCAGGGAGGTGATGGGCGTCTCCACCTCTCCCAAATCCCAACCTCCGATACATCCAGGGTGATGCATCGCAAGGGCAGCGGGTAGAACAGGGTGGCATGGCGAGGCAAGTGCCACCGGTAAGTAGGTGGGGGCCCTCCGTACTCAGGCCCTCCAGAGGATGGCCACTAAAGGCATCAGAGGGCACAGGGTGTGGAGAGAAGCAGACGGCCTGCACCTCAGAGGTGCAGCATCCTGGCGACACATCTGGGCGTGGCGACACATCTGAAAATGAAATGAAATGAAAATCGCTTATTGTCACGAGAAGGCTTCAATGAAGTTACTGTGAAAAGCCCCCAGTCGCCACATTCCGGCGCCTGTCCGGGGAGGCTGGTACGGGAATTGAACCGTGCTGCTGGCCTGCTTGGTCTGCTTTAAAAGCCAGCGATTTAGCCTGGTGAGCTAAACCAGCCCCTAACCAGCATCTGGACGTAGCGACCGAGCACGGAGGACGAAGTAAGTTCAGGATCACTGTGGGCACTTAAGGGGAGGGGGCACCTTCGATAGTTCAGGACAATAGGCCTTTCAATTGTACACCATCAAACACACATACACCTGGTACACGTGAAGCTTCTGTCACGTTATTCCACACACCGGGCCAGGTAGCGCATCACCCCCTGTTGCTCTCTATTTCCCCTACCCCCCCCCCCCCCCCCACCCCCAATGCACACACTCACCCTCTGTTTACGGGGTGATATCCAGTACCGTGCCCCACATTTTGCCATCTCTGGTATTGGCACCTCCAGGGTTTAGGCAAAATGTCCAGGCCTCACAGTTTGATTGGAATGCGGTGCAGTAATCGGCATCTGAGATGTGGCAGGTGCATCCATGGGAATGCGCTCGAGAGCTGTGCAGTGCACGCATGCCGCATGCCTAACACTGCCAACTCCTTATCAGTCGCCTTCAGCTGTGCAGCCAGAAGCTGCTCACAGTCAGAGTGGGTTGAGATGACCTCCAGCAAATAGCCAGGAACACGGCTCTACCCTGGGTGTGTGTGTGGTGGGACAGGCAGGCAGCTGCTGTGCAGTTACCCCTGTTGGTGTTTGGCCTGCAAGCATTGATCCCTTTCCCCCCACTCACTGCCACCACCCCCCAAAGACCGATGTCGCTCTGCACCCCCCCCCCCCCCCCCCGACCAGGCCCATCTCCCTCTGGGGCCTCCCCAATGACACCCCCCTCCCTCCCTCGGAGCACTAGGATGGCAGCTCCAGTGGGCCCGGGCTGCATGCCCGGTGCCGAAGGTGGCGATTCACGTACTCCGATCCCCTCAGCAGCCACTGGGCCGGGTTCCCGTTTTCAAATAGGTGCAGTCATCGGCGTTGGCGTGGTGTCCAGGGTGATGTCCCGGTGGAGAGTTGGTTAGATCCCAGGACGCCATTAAACAGGGCGAGCGTCTCGTTAATGAGGTGGAGACTGTCCTTAATTGCTGATTATTGTTTCTCGCCACGTCTAGGTGGGATCATGAATCCGCCAATGGGAGCAAGCCGGTCAGATGGCCATTCGCCACCAGTCGAGGTTCCCAATTTGGATCTCTCCCGTGATCTAACCAGCTCGTTTGGATTCTCACCCTGCGCCACACGGCCGTTAGATCGCACCTCACTAATTTATCACATTAAAAACATAACAATAAGGATGGCCAATTCCTCTCGGTATTGAAGCAATTTGAGAATGTTCAGACTCCCTGGAGCCACGGTGGTTCTTTATACTGCTGGAAAAATCCTGATAAAGGCCACTGGCCTGGATATAAATTTACAAAATAAGACCAGTAATGGAACGACATGCATTGATATGGTACCTCTTGTGACCAACATTTGCTTCAGCCACTGAAGTGTTTTTTTGCGGCATGGTGGCACAGTGGCCAGCACTACTGCCAAACAGCGCCAGGGACCCAGGTACAATTCCAGCCTCGCGTGACTGTGCAGAATCTGCATGTTCTCCCCGTGTCTGCGTGGGTTTCCTCCAGGTGCTCAGGTTTCCTCCCACAGTCCAAAGATGTACAGGTTAGGCGGATTGTCCATGGTAAATTGTCCATTGGTGTCCAAAAGGTTAGGTGGGGTTACTGGGTTCTGGTGGAGGGTGCTCTTTCATAGGGTTGGTGCAGACTTGATGGGCCGAACGGCCTCATTCTGCAGAGTAGGGATTCTATGATTCTACGAGTGCATACATTATTGTAATGTAAGAAATGTTGTTGCCATTTTGTGTAGCAGGTCCCACAAACAGCAAAGTGATAACGACCAAATCACCTGTTTTATTTTGCTGTATTGATTATGGGGGTCAAATATTTGCCGTGGAATCATTTACACCTATCTGAGCAGCTAGATGAGGCCTCAGTTTTTAACATCATAACCAAAACATAGCACAGCACTGCCTCGGTAATGGAATGTGGACCTCTAGTTCTGTGTTCACGTCCTGGAGCAGGATTTGACCATATTGCTCAAAGGCGGACGAACAACGGAGCCACGTGCCACACAGGGTGGATATAGTGCTCCCGGAGGGAGGGAAGAACATTGCAGCATCTTTGTGGTGGAGCCTATGATGGAAATGACTGCATCCAGTTTGGATGTAAAAGACGAGTTTTCATTGACGAGAATAAAATTTACATTAATTTAAGACCTTTCATCAGGATAAGCTGAGGTGGTGAAGGTGCTAATATACAAGTGTGGTAGTCGGTATGAGGGGTATTACGGTACCGAGGCTGGAGGTACCTGATGCTGTAAGACCATTGGTGTGGGAGGTACCTGATACTGTAAGATCATTGGTGAAGCCTGGCTGCTGGTTCCGCCCAGTAAGGCGGAGTATAAGAGTCTGTGTTTCCCTAGCTGCTGCATTCTGTACCTGCGCTGCTGGGGGAAACATCTAGTTCAATAAAGCCTTCAATTGTCCTACAACCTCGCTTTGGGAGTTAGTGATCGTGCATCAATTTATTGAACTAGATTTGAAGAATGAGCTCCGCATCAAGTATGAGTGTCTGCAACTTAGCCCCCACGCGGCAACTCAGCGGCGACCTTTAAACACTGGCTAGTGTGTTTCAACGGATACATCAGGATGGCCACAACTACACCCACGGGTGAGCCCAGATATCTACACGCTCATCGAAGACACGGACGGTTTTGAGGCCACGATGACCCTGTTGAAAGGATACAACATCCGCCCAGTAAATCAGGTTTACGCCCGACATCTTCTAGCTGCCCGACGACAAATTCCGGGGGAATCACTAGACAAATTCTACCGCGCACTGCTGGTACGAGGTAGGAATTGTGACTGTCCGCAAGTTTCAGCCAACGACTACACCGAACGTTTAATCCGGGACGCCTTCGTTGCAGGTATGCTGTCCTCTCAGATCCACCAGCGACTGCTGGAAAAAGCACTCAGTCTCAAGGAGGCACGGGCCCTCGCAAGCTCCTTAGACGTAGCCTCCTGCAACGCCCGGGCGTATGCCCCGACCGCGCGGTAGCCCCATGGGCAGCGTGGACCCCACCCGCAGCCGATTCCGATGCATCCCCCAACCCCCCACAAGCTTGTGCCGTGCGGCTGCCAGGCAACCCCGGGGGGGCTCGATGTTATTTTTGCGGCAAGCCAAGCACCCCCGGCAATGCTGCCTGGCCCGCTCCGCAACTTGCAAGGGCTGTGGAAAGAAGGGGCATTTCGTGCCAGTATGCCAGGCCTGGGTGGTCACCGCTGTCTCTGGGGGTGAACCGGGGCCACCGCCATTACTCTCATCGCAGGCCACGTGCGGCCCATGGGCGCCGCCATCTTCGATCCCGTGAGCCACGTGCGATTCATGGGCGTGCCATGTTGCCCACCTCCGGCCATGTGCATCCCATGGGACCGCCACCTTGGCTGGAGTCTCAAGACTCTGATTCGGATGACCGCACACCGCCCGAGGAATCCCATCAGCTTCTGCCACGACTCGCCTCGGTGACTCTGGACCTGTCTCGGCCCCAAACTCTTTCGACCGCTACGACGACTGTACTCATCAACGGACACAAGACATCCTGCCTGACCGACTCCGGGAGCACAGAGAGCTTTATACACCCCAACATGGTAAGGCGCTGCTCCCTCCCTATACACCCAGTTAACCAGAGAATCTCTCTGGCCTCCGGGTCTCACTCTGTAGAGATCAAGGGGTACTGCGTAGCTAACCTCACAGTCCAGGGAAGAGAGTTTAAGAATTTCCGACTCTACGTCCTCCCTCACCTCTGCGCTGCCTGGGATTGGAATTCCAATGTAACCTCCAGAGCTTAACCTTAAATTCGGCAGCCCTATACCCCCCCCCCCCCCCCCCCCCCACTGTCTGCAGTCTCGCGACCCTCAAGGTCGACCCGCCTTCCCTTTTTGCAAACCTCACCCCTGATTGCAAACACGTCACCACCAGTAGCAGACTGCACTGTGCCCAGGACCGGACCTTCATTAGGTCGGAAGTCCAGCGGTTACTGAAGGAAGGTATTATCAAGGCCAGCAACAGCCCCTGGAGAGCTCAAGTAGTGGTTGTAAAGACCGGGGAGAAGCACAGGATGGTCATCGATTATAGTCAGACCATCAACAGGTATACGCAGCTCGACACGTACCCTCTCCCCCGCATATCTGATTTGGTCAATCAGATTGCACAATACAAGGTCTTTTCCACGGTGGACCTCAAATCCGCCTTCCACCAGCTCCCCATTCACCCGGACGACCGCAAGTACACTGCATTTGAAGCAGATGGGCAGCTCTACCACTTCCTAAGGGTTCCCTTCGGTGTCACAAATGGGGTCTCGGTCTTCCAACGGGAGATGGACCGAATGGTTGACCGGTACGGTTTGCGGGCCACGTTTCCGTACCTCGACAACGTCACCATCTGCGGCCACGACCAGCAGGACCATGACACCAACCTCCACAAATTCCTCCATACTGCCAGCCTCCTTAACCTGACCTATAACAAGGAGAAATGCGTATTCAGCACCGATTGTCGAGCCATCCTCGGCTACTTAGTGCACGATGGAGTCATAGGCCCCGACCCCGAACGCATACGCCCCCTCATGGAGTTCCCCCTCCCACACTGCTCCAAGGCCCTGAAACGTTGCTTGGGGTTTTTTCATATTACGCCCAGTGGATCCCCAATTATGCAGATAAGGCCCGCCCACTAATCCAATCCACGGTTTTCCCCATGTCGGCAGAGGCCCACCAGGCCTTCAGTCGCATAAAGGCAGACATCGCGAAGGCCACGATGCACGCAATCGATGAATCCCTTCCCTTCCAAGTCGAGAGCGACACATCTGACGTAGCTCTGGCGGCCACACTCAACCAAGCGGGCAGGCCTGTGGCCTTCTTCTCACGTACCCTCCATGCCTCCGAAATCCACCATTCCTGCATTGAAAAGGAGGCCCAGGCCATAGTAGAAGCTGTGCGGCATTGGAGGCATTACCTGGCCGGCAGGAGATTCATGCTCCTCACTGACCAACGGTCGGTAGCTTTCATGTTCGATAATGCACAGCGGGGCAAGATAAAGAATGATAAGATCTTACGGTGGAGGATCGAACTCTCCACCTACAACTACGAGATCTTGTATCGTCCCGGGAAGCTAAACAAGCCTCCTGATGCCCTATCCCACGACACATATGCCAACGCACAAATGGACCGACTCCGGACCCTCCACGATGACCTCTGCCACCCGGGGGTCACTCGTTTCTTCCATTTTATCAAAACCCGCAACCTGCCCTACTCCATCGAGGAGGTCAGGACCGTCACCAGGAACTGCCAAATCTGTGCGGAGTGCAAGTCGCACTTCTACCGGCCAGAGAAAGCGCACCTGGTGAAGGCTTCCCACCCCTTTGAACGCCTCAGCATGGACTTCAAAGGGCCCCTTCCCTCCACCGTCGGCAACACGTACTTCGTGAATGTGATTGACGAGTACTCCTGGTTCCTGTTCGCCATCCCCAGTCCCGACATGACCGCTGCCATTGTCATTAAAGCCCTCGACAGCATCTTTACCCTGTTCGGTTTCCCCGCCTACATCCACAGCGATAGGGGGTCCTCCTTCATGAGCGACGAACTGCGTCAATTCCTGCTCAGCAAGGGCATTGCCTCAAGCAGGACGACCAGTTATAACCCCCGGGGAAATGGGCAGGTGGAGAAGGAGAATGGAACAGTCTGGAAGACCGTCCTACTGGCCCTACTGTCCAGGAATCTCCCAGTCTCCCGCTGGCAGGAGGTCCTTCCTGATGCACTCCACTCCATTCGATCACTGCTGTGTACCACGACCAACTAAACACCTCATGAACGTCTCCTTGTCTTCCCTCGGAAATCCTCCTCCGGGACCTCGTTCCCAACCTGGCTGGACCCATTCTGCTCCGCAAACACATGCGTGCGCACAAGTCGGACCCGTTGGTCGAGAGGGTACACCTCCTTCATGCTAACCCTCAGTACGCCTATGTGGCGTACCCCGACGGCCGGCAAGATACGGTCTCCCTCTGGGACCTGCCGCCCACTGGATCCCCACCCACACCCCCCTCACCAACCCCACCCACCCTCCCAGGGGGATCGGTCCTTCCGCTGGCCCCACCCAGGGGTGATGAAGCTGACGAAGCCACGCTCCCGGAGTCACAGATGGTCGAGCCGGCGCCTGCATCATCGCCAAAACTGCGACGATCACAGAGGACGACCAGGGTCCCCGATTGACTAATAGCTTTGTTATGAAATGTATCTGTAAATAAATATCTGTAAATAATTTGTGTGACGTATAAAAGGCAAAACACTGTAACACTGATGGGTACCGCCATAACCTCCACCACTGTCTAACGCAAGACCATCACCCCTGCCGGACTCTTTTTTTTTTTAACAGGGGGTGTATGTGATAGTCGGTATTAGGAGTACTACGGTACCTAGGTTGGAGGTGCCTGATGCTGTAAGATCATTGGTGTTGGAGGTACCTGATACTGTAGATCATTGGTGAAGCCTGCCTGCTGGTTCCGCCCAGTACGGCAGAGTATAAGAGTTTGTGTTTCCCTAGCTGCAGCATTCTGTACCTGCGCTGCTAGGGGAAACATCTAGTTCACTAAAGCCTTCAATTGTCCTACAATCTCGCATCCCCCTTTCTAACAGGTTTTCAGAAAATAGGTTTGCTGACCTTACAACCCACTAACAATCTGTCGCAGGAGTCAACATTCTTGGCATCGACTGGCTGTGATTTTCTTCAGGTCTATTAAGGAACCCACTTATTTTCTACTTTAGGATACTGAAGAAGCATTTATAGCTGGACCATTAACCTGCCTCTTACGTCGAAAAGTGCTGACTTTGCTATCTCTCCAGCAGTTTGTGTCTCGATCGTTGCTCTGCGTGCTGAATTCCAAAACCTGGCCATTATAAGCACCAACGATTGCACTGATGAGAAAAGTGAGAACACAAGAAGGGGCTTGGAGTTCATTTCCTGAAGGATCCCATCTGAGTCCCCATTTGCCGGGTGAATTCGTCATCCCAGGCGATTGAGGTGATAGTCTGGTGTCTCGTGATGGGAGGAAAACTTTCATATCTGCTCCCAGAGTGTTCGCTGCTAAGGTAATTTATCATGGCTTGCCGAAACATGAATCATTTATCTGTTTATGATCAGAGCTCCCCTCTCCCCTTTATTCCAGGGGTTGGTTTAACACAGTGGGCTAAACAGCTGGCTTGTAACGCAGAACAAGGCCAGCAATTCTCGTACCAGCCTTACCGAGCAGGCGCCGCAATGTGGCGACTAGGGGCTTTTCACAGTAACTTCATTGAAGCCTACTTGTGACAATAAGCGATTATTATTATTATTCCCCCTACTAGCTAATCTCACTCAGATTCTCTTTGGCATTTCTCCAATGGAGTTGCTTCTCGTTTCTCCAAACAAATCTCGGTTTGTTCTCTTTGTTCATCCAGCTGTCAATTTCCTAAAATCCCAAATTCTCACATTTATCTGAAAATGCAAGCAATTGCCCTGTTATCCGTGTTTTGGAAGCTGATTTTGATTCTATCCCCGTACAGATTATGGGCAATGGATTAACTTGCAGAAAGCCAATTATGGCTCTCGTTCTCATCCTATTCCTGGGCTTTTACTATTTTCACAGCAGGCTCCTGTTTAAATGAAGCATCTACTTTTTTCAGGTACAGAATCATTTAATGGTTACAGCACAGTTAGAGGCCATTCAGCCTGGTGTGTCTGTGGTGTTCTTTGTGTGGTTTATTTCAGGACGGTTGGTGCAGTGTTCACAAAGACCACAGAATAGCTTGAACTTAAACAAAGCTATAAATTTATTAATACTACTAATTTGGATCCGACACGTACTCCTAAAGAATACACAGTTGATTAATAACATTTAACTAGACTCATCTATAGCTAATCTTAATACTGATATAAACTATGATCTGCTCTCACTTACACTATTTATACTTCTGACTCTCTCTAGCTAACTCCTGCACACACTCTCCCCACAATGCTCAGCAACACTGCCTTATATAATTGTAACTGTAGCTCCCTCTAGTGTCTACTATAGACACTTCACCAAGCCTTGCAGTTCTTAGTTATGATAATACCACAGTGTCCGAACGGGTTCTCTGCAAGGGTAATTGAGTGACTCCCACTCCCCCATACTTTCCTCGTAGCCCGGCGAACATTTCTTCATCAAATAGTTATCCAATTTCCTTTCGAAAGCCAAAATTGAATTTATCCTCACCCTGTTCTCAGGCTGTGGATTCCAGATGAGAGACACTTTCTGCAGTGGAGTGGGCAATTGAAATAAGATTGATGCTAAGATAAACATTAACAGCTTTGAAGTGGACAAATATAGTCCCGAACATTATCCTCTTTACAAGTGGAGAAGAGTCGTCATTAGAGCTCTTTCTTGGCATGATGGGAAATATAGCCAACGCTTAGGTACGATGGGAGTAGTACTGAGGGAACTGAACTAACAATCACCGGTCATAGAACTTAATAACCGTCACAGGATAGGTGAACAATGTCAGGGTATCAGAGCCACAGGCTCGCAGGTGCAGTTCACAGGTATTCTCATCCTCCCCGGGAGAAAACATCTGCAGCCTGTACAATTCTGCTCCATAGATACTTAAGGCAATGTAGTAAAATGTGTAAACATAAAGGTACAAATATATCATGCAGCCTTTGTATCAGGGAGATGCCGGCAGAAGCAGGCTGTATCTCCCTGGCTTGCTTGAATAAAAGATCTTTGTTACTGGGCTGATGGAGTTGAGTGGTCTCCGCTTTGACCACAACACTGCATAAAAAAGACTTTGCTCCTGTCGATTCTGATTCTTTGGCCATTCACTTTAAATCTCTGTCCTCTGGTTTAAGGGGGGATTGGTGGCACAGTGGTTAGCACTGCTGCCTCACAGCACCACGGACCCGGGATCAATTCCAACTTGGGTGACTGTGTGGAGTTTGCAAGTCCTCCCCGTGTCTGCGTGGGTTTCCTCCGGGTGCTCCGGTTTCCTCCCACAGTCCAAAGATGTGCAGGTTCGTGCTAAATTGCCCCTCCATGTCCAAAAGGTTAGGTGGGGTTACGCGTATAGGCTGGGAGATTGGACCTAGGTAGGGTGCTCTTTCAAAGGGTTGGCGCAGACCTGATGGGTCGAACTGCCTCCTCTGTACTGTAGGGATTTTACAATCCCTCCATCAATGGGAACAATTTTTACTTATCCCTGTTGTCCAGACTCTTCATGATTTTGAACTCCCCGATCAAATCTCTTCCCACGCTTTCATTCTCTCTGGAGAACAACCATAGCTTCTTGAGCCAACTTCGGAACAGATGTCTCTCCTTCCCAGAAACATTCTCCCCTGTCTTTTGTGCACTTTCTCCAGTGCATTCACGAACCAGCAATTCCCAGAACTGTACTCAATACTCCAGATAAGGCTCCCCATAATTTCCTTGCTTTTGTACTTCATGCCTTTATTCAGCAGAACTAGGCCATTCAGCCCATCGAGTCTGCTCCGCCATTCAATGAGATCACGATTGCTCTGATATGTTCATCCTGAACTCCACTTTCCTGCCTTATCCCCATAACCCTTGATTCCCTTCCCGATCAAAAATATAAAGGCCAGGATCGCATGTGACGGAAACTTTTGGATAAATAGGTAGAATTCCTACATGTTTAGGATATTATACTTTAGAATTTAAGGAATGGATACCAGACATTTCTACCCAGAAGTCTGCATACACAGAATGATCAGCACCAGCCTTAACTAGGACTCGACATTACTTCATCCGCACTATTATCGGGTATCGCTGGGCCTTTTTCCAGTTTTGGAAGTAGAGATACTCTTAATTATCTTATTTGCCAGCAAAGCAATTTTAGGGAAGGTGAATGATAGTACAGCCTGGTGCTGTTGCCATTATCTATTAAGAAGACATCCCTAAAACACAACTCAGTGAATCAGATTTGGATATGATCAGATCCCCGTTGCAAAAATAAATATTGTGGGATTGCAGCTCTATCGAAGCTGAAGAAAAAAAACAACTTTAAAATACCTCTATTGCCCTATCAAACGTTTAAAATCACTTGATGAAAATACAGAAGCAATTGAAAGTAATCAGGAATGAGATCAGAAACATATTATAAATACACGTTGACTAGCTATTGGCTCACAGCGTTGATGCAATAAAACCATTTCAACAATTCAATGATGGTGAATATTAAGGACTAATCGAGAAGAGGAGTTTTAATGAAGTAGCAGCACCTACATCTGCTAAAGGTGATGTAACCTGGTTTTAGAAAGGTATAAATGTACAACATTCAATTCAGAAAATGAGAGGTATTGTAGAAGGGTTTCAAATGTAATTTTAACCTTCCAATATTTCCCCGGTTATCAGGGGACTGGATATGTTAAAGCAGAAAGCTTTTTGTGTCCTGTTCCTGTAGAGATCTACCATACGGATCGAGTGGCACTTGCGAGCACTAAAACCCAGTAGAAATTTGAGTTAACACTTCTCGGGTGCAAATTAGAATCGTTTATTATCTGCTATTTGATCACAATTGAGAATTACTTAAATCTTATTCTCTACTAAGTCCGGCATGCAAAAGGATTCAAAGAGAAGTCATTTGTACACAATTTGACCTTTCATTGATACAGAAATGATTTTCTTGTTTACAGCAAACAGCTTGCATTTGCTTCAAGAGTTGGAGTGGGAAGGTGAAAATATGAAAAATAGAGACAGCGAGTAAGTTAGATCAAAGTGTGGAATTATCCAGGATAAAGATGGCCGTACGGACTATCACGGTTATACTAAATCATATCAGTCTTTAGCCATCTATCTACACCCTGATGTAATCTAATTGGTTTAGGTTAAAATCAAATGAGTTTGATTTGACGGTTAGCTGTCTGTCTTTAATGTGCAACGTTAACTTGAAATGTTTCATAAATGAATTCTTGTATGTGTTATGGAATGCGATTCTATGCTGTTATTGCGACCGGCTTGAACTGACTTCTTGCTGACTTAGCTGTTATCAACATTGAGAACAATGGTGCCTTGATATTACCATGGCATTGCTATGCTGATGCCATAGAGCCTGCCCTGTCCTTGGACACTGTCTTGTCAAAGTGTTTGTTTTAATCTATCAGGTTCTCCTGTGTTTCTGTTGAATTATGCATTTTTATGCTGTAGAATTTGTGCTGTGTCATGCTGTTTTGTAAGCTGTATGTTTTCAGATGACCTGTGGTTATCAGTGAATTTAAAATGGGTATTTAGTAAGACAGGGGCTTAATATTTAGCTAACTTTTACCTATTAGATGTGTTAGAAAACAGTTGGCTTCTACAGTTTCTCAGACAATTGATCGTTTTTTCTTTAATGGGCTTTGTTTTTCACGGCAAGGCCAGCACTAGTTGGCCATCCCGAATTATCCTTGAACTGGGTGACTTGCTCAGCCATTTCAGAGGGGCAGTTGAGAGTCAACCCCATTGCTGAGGGTCTGAAGCCACATGTAGGCCAGACCAGGTACAGATGGCAGATTTCCTCCCCTAAAAGACATTAGTGAACCAGATGAGCTTTTTCAACAACCCACAGTGGTTTTGTGGTCATCATTCGACCTTTCAATTCTGGAATTACATTGAATTAAAATTTGTGGGGGTGGGATTTGAATCCAGGTCCCCAGTATACTGGGTCTCTGAATTACCACTCCCCGGTGATTATCCCATTGCATCACCACCTACCCTATACAGGGATTTATGGTAAAACAGTAATTTGAACATTTGATGGATATCCACGACTTATTTTAGCTCCCGCCTTGTGCTTTAAAGTCTTTGTCACTCGATTCTCCATTAGAACCAGAGTACTGCCGAGATTATCAGGGCCCATTCGCCGTGGGTGCACAGTCCGTTATGGCTGCTAGCTTTTGCGAGGTGACCATAACAGGATTTGCAGCGGCAACATAGCGGTCTGAGATCTTCCCCACTGGTGACGTAATCAGGTTCATACCCAATTTACGATCATATTAAATGAAGCGATGCTGGGAGGAGGCTCGTGTGAAGCATAAATGCTGGAAGAGACCAGTTGAGCCCATTGCCTGCCTCTCTGCTGTGAATGCAGTGTGACTTTAGAACCGTACACATCTGGCGTAGAGCTGTCCCCAACAGGAGCTCCATCGGCAATTCTGACACAGATAATCCTCAAGGGATGTAATGGAATCAAAATCCTGACCTTCATACCTGAAGTTTCAATATGCCCTTTCGACAGGGTGACACTCCACATCATTAAATATTCATTAGATTCATCCATGTGTGGAATAAAAATGATATTTTTAATAACTAATTAGAAATGCCAATTTTGACTTTGACAATATTTTTCAAAAATGCTGCAACATCTTTCATTTAGACCGTGCACGATTCTCGTTGAATTGTGATTCTCGCTTCACACAGATGTATCAGCAAGTTGTTTTCGAAAGTACTTCGCTAGAGGATGCTGCACTTCTTTTGTCGCTGCAAGATTATTTTACACTAAAGGACTTAAGACTGGTGATCCTCTTTATCTTGGATTCATTCTTAAATGTAAACAGTTGGTCCTTCAGGGAACCAAGAAGATGTGAACCTACAATCTTGAGACAATTCTCTGTCCCTCTTTCTGGGGGTAGACTGTCTACTAATATTCATCACAAGCCCACTGACATGCCTCACTACCTTGATTACATCTGTTTTTAATTTGTTCATGGGAGGTTGGCATTACTAGTTGGCCATCATTTGTAGCCCATCCCTAATTGTCCTTCAACGGGGGGCATTTAAGAGCCAACCCACATTGCTGTGGGTCTGGATTTACATATCGACCCAGACCAGGGAGGATGGCAGCTTTCAGTCGTGCACCAGGTGGGTTTTTACAATAATTGTTTCAAAGTTGTCATTCGACTTTCAATTCCAGATTTAGATTTTTATTGAATTCAAATTTAACCATCTGCCGTGGTGGGTTTTGAACCTGGGTCCCCAGAGCACAACCCTGCGAATCTGGATCATTGGTCCAGTGACAATACCACTTTGTCACTTCCTCCTCACAACTTGCTTCCTGTCAGGATTCCATTCCATGCTCCCTGCTTCCCTACCTCTGTCACATCTGTTTGGATGATACTACCTTCCACAATGGGGCTTCCGACATTTCTTCTTTTTTTCTCAAACAAATATTCCTCCCTCTCTGCCCCCCTCACCCACCATACTGTGGTTGACAGGGTCCTCAATCATGTCCAGCCTATCTCCCACATTTCTGCACTTACCCCTTCCCCTTTCACCCAGAACCAAGCTAGGATCCCTCTTGTCCTCACTTCCCACATCAGCAGCCTCTCTATTCAAAGGGGCAGTTCTCGTTGTGACACTTTGGCCCACTCCTCTATTACCCTGACACCTCTTCCCCTTCCAACAGCAGCTTCCCATCTAATCTCAGGAGGTGTAGCACTTGCCCCTTTACCACTTCTCTCCTCACTGCCCAAAGCCTCAAACACTCCTGCCAGGTGAAGCAGCGATTTACTTCCCTTGAATTCAATTTAGTCTACAGTATTTGCTGCTCACAAAGTGGTCTCCTCTGCACTTTGGAGATTAAACGCAGACTGGGTGACTGTTTTACCAAACACCCCCATTTAGTCTGTAAGTATGATCCCAGCCTGGTTTCTTACCACTTAATTCACCACGTTGCTCTCATGCTCATATTCCTGTCCTTGGCCTATTACAATGTTCAGGTGAAGCCCTCAGCTACCTGCAAGTACAACATACTATCCTCAGCTACCTGCAAGTACAACATACTATCTTCCGATTAGGCACTTCAGTGGACTCAACATTAAGTTCAAGAATTTCAGAACTCTTCCTCCATTTTGTACTGTTTCCCCCCTGTCGGACCAGTCTGTATCTTGTTCTCATTTCATCGAATTTACAGTGCAGAAGGAGGCCATTCGGCCCACCAAGTCTGCAGCGGCTCTTGGAAAGAGCACCTTACCCAAGGTCAACACCTCCACCCTATCCCCATGACCCAGTAACCCCACCCAACACTAAGGGCAATTTTGGACACTAAGGGCAATTTATCATGGCCAATCCACCTAACCTGCACATCTTTGGACTGTGGGAGGAAACCGGAGCACCCGGAGGAAACCCACGCACACACGGGGAGGATGTGCAGACTCCGCACAGACAGTGACCCAAGCCGGAATCGAAACTGGGACCCTGGAGCTGTGAAGCAATTGTGCTATCCACAATGCTACCGTGCTGCCCCAACCATGCTTTGCTTTCAACCTGCACTAACTTATTAAAACCTACTCTAGACCAATGCTTTGTTCCATTCCCACTCTCTTTGCCTCCTGTTCCATGGCCACTTTGTAATTTAGGTTCCTCTGCCCTCTAACCTAACCCTAGTTATCCCTTATGAACCACCCCACCCTTTCCCCTTTTCCAACAGCACAAAACCCATCATATTCCTGCCCTGTGTCAGTTCTGAAGAAGAGACACGTTGGACTGGAAATGGTGAGCTGAATTCTCCGCCGTTGGGACTCACCGTTGCGCCGGCGGCCCAAGGGGGTTTCCCGACGGCGTGGGACTACCCCACAATGGGAAAGCCTATTGGCCAGCCGGTGAAACGGAGAATCCCGATGGCGCACTGAACCAGAAATCTGGGGCGCAATTCTCCGCACTCACGACGGTGCGGAGAATAGCGGGGTTCGTAAAATTTTACGGCCACGCTAGTCCGACGCCCTCCCGCTATTCTCCCCCCCCGCCCCCCACGCCCGATTCCCGATACGAATCGCTGCCGCCGTTTTTTTACGGCCAGCAGCGATTCTCAGCTGGCCGATGGGCCGAGTTCCAAGCTCTTTACGGCTGTTCTTACGAATGGCAAACACACCTGGTCTGGCCGTTCGTAAAAACGGCCGTAAAGTGCCGATTTTTAAAACCATGGCACCAATTGGCACGGCAGTACCACGGCCGTGCCAAGCCGCGATCGGTGCCCACCGATCGCGGGCAGCGGGTCCGATACCCGCGCACTCTTTGTCCTTCCGCCGCCCTGCTGTATCACTTTGCGGGGCGCCTGAGGGGCATCCCGGCACGCACATGCACGGGTTTCGCGCAAATGCGCGATGACGTCATCCGCGCATGCGCGGGTTGGAGTTTTCCAATCCGTGCATTCGCGGCTGACATCATGTGACGCGTCAGCCGGCGCAAACTCTGGCAAGCGGGCGTAACGAAATTCGTTAAGCCCGCGATGCCGGAGTTTACGGCGGCGGCATGCTAGCCCCGACCGGGGACCAGAATCGGTTCCCGGTCGGGGAGGGGGAGGCTGGCGTCAAACCCGCCCGGATTTGACGCCAGCCTTACGATTTCTCCCTCTCTGGGAGAATCGCGCCCCTGGTGGGGCGGGACGGAGAATCCCGCTCGTTAACTCTGTTTCTCTCTCCACAGATTCTGTTATTTTTTTCTCCAAAACGTTCTGTTTTACAATTGAAATCTAGCCTTGTGTAATAGCTCAGGAAACCCACAAAGGTAAGTTCAACAGTATTTAATAAACTAACACCAAGTAAAGGCCGCAACGGGCTTACGGTTCAAAGGTCCCAATTGGGCCTACCGATCACACCGGTCCCAGTCCGGGCCGACTTTTATTCGGCGGATTTACCAGCCCCAGCTAGGTGGGCCTCTGCACACTGGTGATGTGACCATCAATTCGCAAGACACGTGGTTGGAAGTGACCAGTGGTTTTAATAGTCTTCCAACAGAGCCTGCCTGCGACGTGATGAACTGGTAGGCAGGCTCACGACTGCAAAGCTTTATACTTCTGGTTAGTGGGAGGAGCCATTGGCAGAGCCATGGGTGAAGCCCAGTACAAACTCCTCATCTCCCCCTATGGGCAGAGCCGCGCAACTGCTCGTATACCGAGCTAACATGAATACAGCACGTCATATAACAACAGTGTGAATTACGCGGAATGTGATTCACCACAACTGGCGAAGGAGCTCATATTCCACAAGTCCCATAGGGAGAGCAATGAAGTCCCCATGGGTCTCATGAGGATTATTACACCTTGGAACAAGGCCTTCCTGATCCAGCAAGTAACTGCAGGGAGCCAGGTCAATTCCACAGTGATGGGGCTATTGAAAGCCTGGTGTTACTGCAACAATGCCTGAAGGGTATGTGAAAAACGGAGGAGAGCGATGGCGAGGGCTGGACAATAGCCAAAGATCAAGAAGCAACTGTAGGTATCGAATTTGTTAACCTAATTTCAAGCTTCGTCAGCACCTTTAGAAATGCCGATCGAAATGAAATGAAGTGCTGGAAATGTACGGCAGGTTACTCACCAACTGAAAGTGAAATGGAGTTTTGGATTTGATACTCCATCAGCCCATGCTCCCTCAGCACAGTATTCAATAACCATTTCCATCCAGTGCTGTGCGTGTAATCCTTTCCCACTGAGCAAGTCTCCTCAGATGTGTTTGGTCAGCATCACTTTTGAGGCACAAATGAATCTGGTTACCTCAGCAAAAATTGATCTTTTTCAGTTTAAAAGAAGCATTTCATTAGAAATGTATTTTCAAAACTCAGAGAAAATGTTGCTGACGCGTAACTTTTACTAAACTGCCATTAAAAGATTCCTCCAAATCTTATCTCCACACAGACTAATATTTAACACTGAAGTTACCTTGCGTCGTGTTTGAAGCATCTTTGTTAATTACGGTGTTGACATAAATATGTGACTGCTGAGGCATTCTCTGGCCAATAGGGGGCCTCGTGCCAATAGGGAATGACGTGCCAAGTGCCCATCCAGGTACTTTTTAAAGGATGCGAGGCAACCCGCCTCTACCACCCTCCCAGGCAGTGCGTTCCAGACCGTCACCACCCTCTGGGTAAAAAAGCTTTGCCTCAAATCTCCCCTAAACCTCCTGCCCCTCACCTTGAACTTGTGTCTCCTCGTAACTGACCCTTCGCCTAAGGGGAACAGCTGCACCTTATCCACCTGGTCCACGCCCCTCATAATCTTGTACCCCTCGATCAGGTGGCCCCTCAGTCTTCTCTGCTCCAGAAAAAACAACCCAAGTCTCCAAACCTCTCTTTATAACTTGTTCCATCCCAGGCAACATCCTGGTGAATCTCCTCTGCACCTCCTCCAGTGCAATCACATCCTTCCTATAATGTATAAAGCACTTACATGATCTCAGTATAGTGTAGTTTACATCCAATGAGGGACTTTGAAATTGACTCATTGATATGTTTCAGGAAAAGCAACAAGTCAGTTTGCCCATAGCAACTCCCACATGTGTTATAGAACATAGAACAGTACAGCACAGAACAGGCCCTTCGGCCCTCGATGTTGTGCCGAGCAATGATCACCCTACTTAAACCCGCGTAACCCGTATACCCATAACCCAACAATCCCCCCATTAACCTTACACTACGGGCAATTTAGCATGGCCAATCCACCTAACCCGCACATCTTTGGACTGTGGGAGGAAACCGGAGCACCCGGAGGAAACCCACGCACACACGGGGAGGACGTGCAGACTCCACACAGACAGTGACCCAGCCGGGAATCGAACCTGGGACCCTGGAGCTGTGAAGCATTGATGCTAACCACCATGCTACCGTGAGGCCCCTTGTTGATGGTGTTGATGGTGATATCACCTGTTTTGTTAATCTTGGTTGAGGGACACCAGAGAGAACTCCCCTGCCCTTCTACAATACATTGCACAGGAACTTTACATCCATCTGAGACGGAGACAGGCTATTGGTTTAATATCGCATCAAAAACGCAGCATCTCCAACAGTTGGCCTGTCTTCAGTGTTCCTGCCTCTGGAGTAAGACTTTGGATTATTCTTTTACGCCGTTTGCCCACCCCTAATTGCCCTTGAGAAGGGGGAGGTGAGCCGCCTTCTTCAACTGCTACTGGGCAATCTGTTGCAGACACCCCCACGGTGCAGATAGGGAGGGAGTTCCAGAATTTTGACTCAGTGATAGGGAAGGAATTGCAATAGAGACCTTGAGCAGCTAGTGCGGTGGTGTTCCCTTGCATCTGCTGCCCTTGTCCTTTGAGTTGTGGAGCTTGCTGGTTTGGACTTGAACCGATGGCCGCCTACGTCAGAGGCAAGATTATCTCCGAGCCAGGGCTCTTTAACAAACATACCAAACCATACCAGAGGGGTGAAAATCCTGGCCCATTCAGCCTGTCACACATAATCCTGATTCACTGTGTATCACAATATATAAACTCCCCACCCCACCGAAAACCACATGGCCTTCTGGGAGAGGGAGAAAGTGCAGGCCAATTTAGAGGGGTATTAAAGATCTGGGAAATTCCACTCTGGTCAACACAAACCTAGTCCAGGAGACCACTCTGACTCTGAATTCCTTAAAGCGTCCACCTTTTGTATGAAGCGCTATCCACCCCAAAACAGAAGAAGGCCCAGACCTCGCCAAGTGGAGGAATCCAGCGAATCCCCGTCCACCACACCAGGCAACAGCTAGTTCCAGACATCTACCTTTCTCCTGGTAAACAAAAAAAAATCACCTCCTGATATCGAATTCAGATCAGAGATTGCTGAACTGAAAATTGTCACCCCTGGTTTTCCCTAACCTATTGAATTGGAGCAAACTGATGCAGGTATCAGGATTTGATTGGGCAGAGAATGGGGCATCGCCCGGAATACAGGATCGGCACTGGGCGCCAAACCCATGGTGATATTCTGATCCCCTGAGCAGCAATAGCAGGCTCCCATCCACACATCGGCGACACCATGGAATACCGTGATTTGCATGTATTTATAACTGGCAGGAAGGCAAATTCTCCCCCCTCCCATCTGCTCCACCCCTCTCAGTTGAGAATCATGTGGGCGTGATTTGGTGAAAGTGTTTGCAAGCAAGGACCAGGCAACATTGAGGGGGTCAAGGAAGTAAGCAAACTTTTGTAACCTTTCAGGCTTGCTGGGGGGTGTAAACCTGGACCTCCGGGAAAAGCGGGGAGCAAATTGGTGGCAAGTGCATAGACTCGGGGTATCCTCCCTTGAGATCGGGGTGCTGTGGCAGAGACCCACATTGCTGCATAAACGCATTCAAACCCACCTCCTCGCTGTAACTTACAGGCTCCTGGCTGTTGAGACGGCTGACTGCTGAGAGTATCCTGCAAATGCTCTGAGGGCTTCTGGTCATGTGGGCTGCGTGCTGGCCAGTTTGCATGACATGAATCTCTCCTCGCCGGTCCACCTCACGACAGCGCGCAGTTACCGCGATTCTCCACCGGCGGCAGCACTTACGCTCCCAATATTCCGCCCAGTAAATTATAACCTCCTGTTAATGCTTCAATTGTTTTGTTTTAAAACACTTTGCAGGAAAAGGATTATTAGAAATTCTCTTCAGTATACTTAGGCGGTGCATTTATTTTGCTGAGGAGAGGGTGCATTTTGACTGACTGACTGTTTTCATGTAATATGTCTTTTGACAGCTAATTCTCATTGGTTCCCTCTGCTTCTCTTAGAACATAGAACATAGAACAGCACAGCACAGTACAGGCCCTTCAGCCCGTGATGTTGTGCTGACCATTTATCCTAATCCAAGATCAACCTAACCCACACCCCTTCAATTTTCTGCTGTCCATGTGCATGTCCAAAAGTCGCTTAAAAGTCCCTAATGATTCTGACTCCACCACATCCGCTTGTAGTGTATTCCATGTACCCACCACTCTCTGTGTAAAGAACCTATCTCTGACATCTCGCCTATACCTTCCACCAATCACCTTAAAATGATGTCCCCTCATGACAGCTATTTCTGCCCTGGGGAAAAGTCTCTGGTTATCCACTCTATCCATGCCTCTCATCATCTTGTACACCTCTATCAAGTCACCTCTCTGCCATCTTCGGTCCAGTGAGAAAAGCCCTAGCTCCCTCAACCTTTCTTCATAAGACATGCCCTCCAGTCCAGGCAGCATCCTGGTAAATCTCCTCTGAACCCTCTCCAAAGCATCCATATCCTTCCCATAATGAGGCAACCAGAACTGGACACAATATTCCAAGTGTGGTCTAACTAGGGTTTTATAAAGCTGCAGTAAAACCTCGCAGCTCTTAAACTCATTCCCCTGTTAATGAAAGCCAACACACCACACGTCTTCTTAACAACCCTAACAAACTGAGTGGCAACTTTGAGGGATCTATGTATGTGGACCCCAAGATCCCTCTGTTCCTCCACACTTCTAAGAATCCTGCCTTTAACCCTGTATTCAGCATTCTAATTCGACCTTCCAAAATGAATCACTTCACATTTATCAAGGTTGAACTCCATCTGCCACTTCTCAGCCCAGCTCTGCATCCTGTCAATGCCCTGTTGTAACCTGCAATAACCCTCAACACGATCTACAACTCCCCCAACCTTCGTGTCATCGGCAAACTTACCAACCCACCCTTCCACTCCTCATCCAAGTCATTAATAAAAACCACAAAGAGCAGAGGTCCAGGGCAGCACGGTAGCATTGTGGATAGCACAATCTCTTCACAGCTCCAGGGTCCCAGGTTCGATTCCGGCTTCGGTCACTGTCTGTGCGGAGTCTGCACATCCTCCCCGTATGTGCGTGGGTTTCCTCCGGGTGCTCCGGTTTCCTCCCACAGTCCCAAAGATGTGCAGGTTAGGTGGATTGGCCATGATAAATTGCCCTTAGTGTCCAAAATTGCCCTTAGTGTTGGGTGGGGTTACTGGGTTATGGGGATAGGGTGGAGGTGTTGACCTTGGGTAGGGTGCTCTTTCCAAGAGCCGGTGCAGACTCGATGTGCCGAATGGCCTCCTTCTGCACTGTAAATTCTATGAATCTATAAACAGATCCATGCAGGACACCACTGGTCACCCACCTCCAGGCGGAATATTTTCCATCCACTACCACTTGCTGTCTTCTTTCGGCCAGCTAATTCTATATCCAGACAGCCAAATTTCCCTGTATCCCATGCCCTCTAACTTTCTGAATGAGCCTACCATGGGGAACCTTATCAAATGCCTTACTGAAATCCATATACACCACATCCACTGCCCGACCTTCATCAATGTGTCTCGCCACATCCTCATCCTTCGATGAGGCTGGTGAAGCAGGACCTGCCCCTCACAAAGCCATGCTGACTATCTTTAATCAAACTATGTTTTTCAAAATAATCATAAATCCTACCTCTCAGAATCCTTTCCAATATTTTTCTCACCACAGACGTAAGACTGATGGGTCTGTAATTCCCCGGGATTTCCCTATTCCCTTTCTTGAACAGGGGAACAACATTTGCCTCCCTCCAATCATCCGGTACTACTCCAGTGAAGAGTGAGGATGTAAAGATCATCGCCAACGGCGCAGCAATCTCCTCCCTCGCTTCCCGTAGTAATCTTGGGTATATCCCGTCAGGCCCAGGGGACTTATCTATCCTGATGCTTTTCAAAATTTCCAGCACATCCTCCTTCTTAATATCAACCTGTTTGATTCTATTAACCTGGTTCACCTGTTCTCATGAGCAACAAGGTCCCTGTATCTAGTGAATACTGAAGCAAAATGTTTATTTAGGGCCTCCCCCGTCTCCTCAGACTCTAGGCACAAGTTCCCTCCACTATCCCTGATCGTCTCTACTCACTCTGATCATCCTCTTATATCTCACATAAGTGTAGAACGCCTTGGGGTTTTCCCTAATCCTTCCCACCAGGGCTTTTCCATGCCCCCTTCTAGCTCTCCTCAGTCCATTTTTTAGTTCCTTCCTGGCTGCCTTGTGGCCCTCGTTTGCACTGGAGTGCTGACTGGGCTGCATTGGAGTGTTCAAGTGAGAGTTTGGTGACTGAGGGAGTTAGGTGAGGAGGGAGCAAGGTGCTCCTTTCCTTTCATTTCCTACATTTCCTTAAAGAGTGTGAAGGGAGCCGAGAGTTTACAGAGAGTGTAGCTGACTGGGAGCAGAGTCGGAGCGCGGAGTTCCAATTGGTTCACAGGGAAGCTACATAGAACATAGAACAGTACAGCACAGAACAGGCCCTTCGGCCCTCGATGTTGTGCCGAGCAATGATCACCCTACTCAAACCCACGTATCCACCCTATACCCGTAACCCAACAACCCCACTCTTAACCTTACTTTTTAGGACACGACGGACAATTTAGCATGGCCAATCCACCTAACCCGCACATCTTTGGACTGTGGGAGGAAACCGGAGCACCCGGAGGAAACCCACGCACACACGGGGAGGACGTGCAGACTCCACACAGACAGTGACCCAGCCGGGAATC